>NW_028270164.1:60135013-60455513 GCF_037043375.1 Chiloscyllium plagiosum | reverse complement strand
TATGACGCTATGAGACAGGAGTTGGGAAGTACAGACTGGGAGCAATTGTTCCACAGAAAGAGATTATTTAAAGGTCAGTTGTTGCGTGTGATGCATGAATTTGTTCCTGTGAAACAGGTAAGAAGGTGTCAGATTAAGGAACGTTGGATGACGAGAACAGAGGAGATTCTCGTCAAAAGGAAGAAGGCAGCTTACGTAAGGTGGATGAAGCAAGAAACTAGCACAACTTTAGAGACTTGTTAGAAATGAGCTCAGCAATGGACTGAGGAGAGGCAGGAGGGGGCACGATAAAGGTTCAGCTAGAAGGATTCGGGAAAGTCCAAAGGCATTTTACTCATAGGTGAGGAATAAGAGAATGATCATGGAGAAGGTAGGTAGGTTGCTGATGAATGGCTTTTGTCCGAAACGTGGATTGTCCTGCTCCTCGGATGCTGTCTGACCTGTTCTGCTTTTCCACCACCACTATAATCTAGATTCTAATCTCCAGCATCTGCAGTCCTCACGTTTGCCAGGGAGAAGGTAGGACGATCAGGAAAAGCGTAGGGAACTTGTCCGTGGAGTCTGCACAGATAGGGGAAGCCCTAAATGAGTTTTTGCTTCGGTTTTCACTAAGGAAAGGGACCTTGTTGTAAATGGTTGACCAGATCAAGATTGATGAAGTTGATGTGCTGGACATTTCAGAAAACATTAAGTTTGTTAAGTCCCCAAGATCAGACCATATTTGCCCTGGGCTGCTCCGGGAAGCGAGAAAGGAGGTTGCTAAGCCGCTGGCGAAGATCTTTGCCTCCTCACTCTCCACGGGATTCGGTCCAGAGTATTGGAAGGAGGATAATGTTGTACCACATTTCAAGAAGGGTAACAGGCAAAGCCCTGGCATTTGCAAACCAGTCAATCTTACGGCTGTGGTCAGCAAAGTTTTGTAAAGAATTCTGAGGAATAGAACATATCAGTATTTGGCAAAGCATGGCGAGATTAAAGGCAGTCAACATGGCTTTGTGAAGGGCAGATCATACCTCAGAAATCTTACTGAGTTCTTTGGGGAGTTTGATGAAGTTCGAGCAGTGGATGTGATGTATGTGGACTTCAGCAAGGCAATTGATAGGGTTCCCCATGATAGGCTCGTCCATAAAGTCAGGAAGTATGAGATGCAGGGAGATTTGGCTATCTGGATTCAGAATTGCAGGGAGTGATTGTAGACGGAATGTATTCTGCGTGGAGGACAGTGTTGAGTGGGGTCCCGCAGGGCTTTGTACTTGGGCCTCTGCTTTTTGTAGTTTTTATAAATGACTTGGATGAGTAGGTTGAAGGGTAGGTTAGTAAATTTGCAGATGATACAATGGTTGGAGGTGTCATCTATAGTATAGAGGGCAACTGCAGGCTGCAGCGCGACATAGACAGGATGCAGAACTGGGCTGAGAAAGGCAAATAGAGTTCAGCCTGGAGCCCAGTTACAAGTGGAGTTCCGCAGGGATCAGTTCTGGGTCCTCTGCTGTTTGTAATTTTTATTAAAGACTTGGATGAGGGAGTCGAAGGGTGGGTCAGTAAATTTGCAGATGATACGAAGATTGTTGGACCCTGTCAAGTGTGAGGTTGTCCATTTTGGAAGGACAAATAAGAATGCGGAATGCAGGGTTAACGGTAGGGTTCTTAGTAAGGTGGAGGAGCAGAGGGATCTTGGGGTCTACGTTCATAGATCTTTGAAAGTTGCCACTCAGGTGGATAGAGCTTGTAAGAAGGCCTATGGCATTAGCAGAAGGATTGAATTCAAGAGTCGTGAAGTGATGTTACAGCTGTACAGGACTTTGGTTAGGCCACATTTGGAGTACTGTGTGCGGTTCTGGTCGCCTCACTTTAGGAAAGATGTGGAAGCTTTGGAGAGGGTACAGAGAACATTTACCAGGATGTTGCCTGGAATGAAGAATAGGTCGTACGAGGATAGGTTGAGAGTGCTAGGCCTTTTCTCATTGGAATGGAGAAGGATGATGGGTGACTTGATAGAGGTTTATAAGATGATCAGGGGAATAGATAGAGTAGACAATCAGAAACTTTTTCCCTGGGTACAACAGAGTGTTACAAGGGGACATAAATTTAAGGTGAAGGGTGGAAGGTATAGGGTAGATGTCAGGGGTAGGTTCTTTACCCAGAGAGTGGTGGGGGCATGGAATTACCCAGAGAGTGGTGGGGGCATGGGAGTGGCAGAGTCAGAATCATTGGCGAACTTTAAATGGCAATTGGATAGCTACATGGATGGGTGCTTAAGCTAGGACAAATGTTCAGCACAACATCGTGGGCCGAAGGGCCTGTTCTGTGCTGTATTGTTCTATGTTCTATGTTCTAAATACGAAGTGATGCATTTTGGAATGTCGAACTCGAATGTTGAAGATAGGACTGAAGACAGGATTCTTGGCAGTGTGGAGGAACAGATGGATCTTGGTGAGCATGTGCATAGATCCCTCAAAGTTGCCACCCAAGTGCTTACGCTTGTTAATAAAGGATATGGTGTTTTGGCTTTCGTTAACAGGGGGATCAAGTTTAAGAGCCACAAGAATTTGCTACTGATGTACAAGTCCCTGGTGAGACCACACTTGTAATATTGTTTCCATTTCTGTTCGTACTACAATAGGAAAGATACAGAGGCTTTGGAGAAGATGCAAGGAACGTTTACCAGGATGCTACCTGTACTGAGGGTTTGCCTTATGAGGAAAGATTGAATAAGCTCGGACTTTTATCTCTGGAGAGAAGGAGGAAGACAGGGGACCTGATTGAGGTATACAAGATAATGAGAGTAATAGGTAGAGTCAATAGCCAGAGACTTTCCCCCGGGCAGGATTGACTGGTACGAGGGGGTCATAGTTTTAAGATATTAGGAGAAAGGTATAGAGGAGACGTTAGAGGTAGGTTCTTTACACAGAGAGTTGTGAATGCATGGAATGCGTTGCCAACTGAAATGGTGGAAGCAGAGTCATTATAGACATTTAAGCGACTGCTAGACAAGCACATGGATAGCAGTGAGCTAAGGGGTGAGGACGTTAAGTTATTATATTTTACATTAGAATTAAACCTCGGCACAACATCGTGGGCTAAAAGGCCTGTTCTGTGCTGTACTTTTCTATGTTCTATGTTCTATGAGTTCCGAGGTGTTGCTTGGGAAGGGTAGATGAAGAAACTGGTGAAGTCCACGTTGATGCTGTGTGATTGGAGGGTCCTCTAGGAAGAATATAAAGGGTTCTTCCTCCACTTAGGTAACTCAATCAGTCATTTTGTTACTGCATTGACCATATTCCTATTTATAGAACGACACGTGTTGTAATTCTACATTCACATCTCTGACAACTTCACATAACATCCCATTACTGTTCTAACTGCATGATCTCACATTTTTTCCCCTTTTTTTACATCAGGCCCTTTTCTCCCCTTCCTCCGCTCCATAAGCTTGTAGCTTGTAGCTTCAATTGCACAATATTCATTTCAGAATGTAAAAAAAAAGTCAGTATGGATTGATTTGCATCTTTGTTGTGGACGTTTCAATGGTAACTTTTCTTTACTGCAAAATGAAAGTTGTGTCAGTTGTCTCGAAGTAGCATGTATTTTCTTTATGTAGGAATGCATTACGATTGATGCGATATTGATCTCGCCTGAGATATGTGGACATATTATATTTTTTGCCACGCCTTGGACAAATCAGTTCGCATTCAAGACATAAATCAACACATACTGTACCAAAATGGCTAATGTGAGAACTGATGTGCTGAGTTATAAAGCTCGGACGTGGTCATTGGTTACAGCACAACTAATTGTTTGCCACACCAGTAAATCAGTGATTTGCTGAAACTCACAGTTTTTTGCATTATTTTGTACGATCAGTCACATATGCATCAATTAATTCCAATAGATCTTGCACTCAAGTGAAAAGATGTGACCTAAGTAGTCAAACTTCTTGTAGACTCCAGTGTTCTCGAAATCAGCCACGTCATAAACAAAATCAAAAGCACTGAATAACTTCATAGCTTCATCTTCTCCGTTTCTTCTGAAATGCCTTTCGCAATTAGGGTAAGGTGACGGGCAGTTTTGTTTTTTTTTTCCTTTTTGGTTAACTTTTCATGCCATGTGTTGATATTCGTGGACAGTGTTTATGGGGAAGGAGCTGCAAGTGTTGAATGCACAGAGGGGAAGGGGGAGCTGGCAAATGACCTTGGAACGAATACATTTAGAGCAGGGGGATTTGGATTGAGAAAGGAGCAAGCCATTTGCATGCTTTTTCGGAAATGCTAGGGTTTAACTTACATACAGACGTGAAGCTGAGAAAGCACTTTTGAAGTGCACGGGTATGCGATTGCCATTAAATGAAGTTGTTCTTAGGTTGTTTTCACAAGGTGCGCCATTTGTGGGCGGCACGGTGGCCCAGTGGTTAGCACTGCTGCCTCACAGCGCCTGTAGACCCGGGTTCAATTCCCGACTCAGGCGACTGACTGTGTGGAGTTTGCACATTCTCCCCGTGTCTGCGTGGGTTTCCTCCGGGTGCTCCGGTTTCCTCCCACAGTCCAAAGATGTGCGGGTCAGGTGAATTGGCCATGCTGAATTGCCCGTAGTGTTAGGTTAAAGGGGTAAAGGTAGGGGTATGGGTGGGTTGCGCTTCGGCGGGTCGGTGTGGACTTGTTGGGCCGAAGGGCCTGTTTCCACACTGTAAGTAATCTAATCTAATCTGTAATCTAATCATTCCCAGAGACTGTGCTAAGTGGATGGAGCAAAGCCACATTCCATCTCACTGTTCCAAAAATCCATTTCATGCATGTCCCCCAGATTAATGACGTATCAGATTTTGAACTAATAAGAACAAAACTATACTTAATTCAGAAAGAAACATTACATGAACACAGTTACTAAGGCAGTTCACATCTGTACATGCACTGCCTATTCAGAAAAAAACGCAGCATTGGGGTTTGAATTTTGTATCGTTACAACAAAACTAAACACATCTGTTAATTATGCAACATTTTAGGTCCATGTGTGTGAGGCATAGCGATGTTCTGATAACTGAAGGGATCACCATCTTACTTTGACAGAAATATTTAGACTGGGGTTGGTGGTCTTTTTTAGCCTGATGCCTTGGCAGCAGCTTCGTGATTCCTTCTGCATGTAGCCTTGTACCTTCAAAATGGCCTACTGTAGAGCACTCGGTCAAGATCAACTCTCTGCACTGGAAGACCAAAAGGTTTTGGGCCGAACAAATGCTTCACCAAGTCTGCAGTCTTCCAGGTTCAATCAATGTTTATCTAAGTATGCATGCCGGCAACTCCTCCTCAGAACACAAAGTCCTGTATTTTGGAGCTGGACTCAACAAACCTTGACAAAAGAGATTGCACATTGCTCTGAACTTCTTTTACAAAGGGACATTTCATCAGGAGACATCTAACCGTCTGAATCCCAGCCTGCAAAGATGCTTCGAGGTAGTGTGTAGCGATGCAGACTGAGTGAGTGCACATCAAGAATCTCACAGGGAGTGCGATGTCTTAGTGATTGTTGGGAATGTCTAGTGATGAGACGTTCTGCCAAATTACTTTCACAGTCTGTTCAGGGAATACTCTGACAAGATCTTCCTTTCATATTCCAAAAGGGACTCGAGGATGCGAGTTCTTTGAGCACTACCTTATGGACTTGTGGTCAAAGGTATTTTTCTCTCACATTTTCTTTCCATGAAGGACAGGTTACAGAGATCTGTCCAATTACTTTGAGCAGTGTGCCGTGTCGAGATCAGTCCCATCCTTCGTAATACTGGAGCGAGATTGAAACTCACTATGTCATGACACTGAGTGTTTGCGTACTGGCAGTCTATGTACACTTGATGCAGCCACACGTAAAAGTGGCCATCAGGATGACGGAGGCGTTGGTTACATTATTGCCTCTCCCTTGCACCTTATCTATAGTGTTGTACATGGTGTCCCTTTGGACATGGTCCACCCCTTGTTCCACAACTCCTGATGAAGTGGAAGGTGACTGAGGGGTCTGCAGTGACGCAGACTGGAGGACTATAGCTCAGCTGTGCAACAGACAACCACACTGAAAGTATCTTATTTCTGAAGAGCAGGTTGTTACCTGCAATGGGAGAGGCTGTTTTGCTCCCATCTATCCAGTTTCTACATCACCTCATTGATATGCTCCAATCAAGTTTCCAACATGTCCCCATTGCCTGGACCACCACTTCCCGATAATTTGTGCTCATCAGTGTATTCAAATATCCACATTCCATACAGACCTGAAAAATGATGCTGTTCGAGTCTGGGTTGTGTCAAGATCAATAATAACTGTTAATTGTGGATTCAACACCTTCCTTTTTTTTCTAGTTGGTCGCATATAATTTGAAATTGAATTTGCACTCGCCACCGCGTTGATATCGTACCTCCTGAATCTGTTTTCCAGATCTGGGACCAGGAGATACTGTCACTCAGCCTCTGTCTTCAAATATGAACAGAGAAAGACATATGATGACTTTAAACTGTTCATTTGACAGCTTTTGGAACAAGCATTTTTATTTCTGGTCCAGCCTACAACCAGACTCACAGTCTGAGTTTATTCTGCAGAAACAATCGAACTGTTCAGAGTATAAAGAACATTTTTGCAGTGCCCTATTATCCTGTCGACCTCCAGTTTATAAATCAATTGAACAGTTGTTCTATCTCGGGACTAAAGCGGGTTGACTCTCCAGTGAGCCATGAGCTCTCTGACTCACAGTGATTGGCACTAGACTGAACAGAGTACAAAAACTACTTTTGCCCCAGATTCTGATAGACTGGGTCAAATGTACTTGCATTACAATTCGCTAGACCTTTGTTTACTTCACACCGGACCATGTCTGACTCGTTATTATGTCCTCCATTCTTTTCCACATAATTCCCTCGGCACTCCCTCCATCTTATTACATAATTTCCCTTTGCTGATGTTACACAAGTGATCCAGCAGTCTATTAGATTGCAGTTTATTTTGTATGGGACAGTTTTTCAATGGGTACAGTTCTGGACGTTACTTTAGGTTATGTTATGATGCTGAACGTGTGCACTGTACCTTGAAGAGAGGATGAATGCTGCTATGAACTGAGCTCTGACGAGTACCTGTGGCGACTGGGCAACAGTCTCAAAGTGAACTGGAAATTGAAAGCATGTAAACTTTGTTGTGAAATGGTAACTGGGTTTTGCTGACTGCTTTCACAACAATTCGAATTTAACCAATCATTTTAAATTATGCCCCAAGATACTGATACCTAATTTAATTAGAATGTTTTGCTTTGCCAAAATTGCACCAATGTAAAGATCCAATTTTGGGAATATAAAAAGACAGGCATTTTAAAAATTGGACAGAGTGACTGCCAGCAACCCAAATCTAAGAAATTGGGAAACACTCTATATCAAAGGTACTTTATCATATGAAACATATTCACAGTTAAAACAAATAAGATAAACCAAGGAGACTCAACCAGGAAGAAGATAGACACTGAAGACTAAAGACAATGTATGGATTTCAAATTAAGTTGATGCCATTTTATTGAACAGTGTATTGCTTTAGATTTGAAGGCAAATAATAAGTGGTTAACAGAAAGGATGGCTTAGAGTCCTGAATAGTTGTTGTTTAATGTTCTCCTTTTAAGTTAACTGGTCTTATAAATCAGCGATTGTGCATTTGAGTATCACTGTAGACTTTGAGGAGTTTTGCATGCCTGGTCACTTCAATAGTAGGTGGCAAACTTACATTTGATTACGAAATCTTTTCGTTGTTCCGTTTCTGTATTCCTATTTCTCCGACTGAAGTTTTTTTTTTAGACTACTTACAGCGTGGAAACAGGCCCTTCGGCCCAACAAGTCCACACCGATCCACCAAAACGCAACCCACCCAAACACATTCCCCTACACCTAGCACTATGGGCAATTTAGCACGGCCAGTTTACCTAACTTGCACATTTTTGGATTGCGGGAGAAAACCCACGCAGACACGGGGAGAATGTGCAAACTCCACACAGTCAGTCGCCTGAGGCGGGAACTGAACCCGGGTCTCTGGCGCTGTGAGGCAGCAGGACGAACCACTGTGCCACCGTGCCGCCCACTAAGTGTTTGAATGGAAAAGAACAGGATGACAAGAGCAATGTTCTATATTGGGAGGTAAAGCATTATCAACTGCAGAGTGATGGACAAACAAATGGGGAATAATATGGACAGGGGAGAGGCCGAAAAATTCCTGTCTTTGCTGTAACTAGTCTGTCGTTTTGTCTGAAGCACTTTGCTGCGCTATGCAATCTTGAAACATGATTGACTAGTGAGGTGGATTCGTCTGCCAGAGTGGTTTCAAATATTACTAATTCTGTGCCTGACCATTTTTGTTTTGAACCTGGTCCCTGCAGAAATAATTATCTAATGTCCAGGTATTTATAAAACTGCTTTCAGTAGCCTTTATTGTTTTATTTCCCATACATCATCGCCATTCAGGAAATCTGAAATTAAATATGAAACAATTATGAAACAGGAGATTGATCATTCCTAAGACCTCTGTCATTCTCAGGTGATGTATTTATAAATTTCCATCTGTGGATGAAAATGAGATTCAGATCCACGACGGCGTGTGACCACACCTTTAACGTCACAAACGTCAATTTTGACCCTTTCTTCTTCTCTCCTCCAGAGCCAATGATATTTCCCTAATCTATAGATTATGAAATGAAACGTGTCAAGGGACATTATAGATCAAAACCTAACGCTAAGCCACATAGTCGAGAAAGTAAGAAAAGGCTCGGAAAAAGCATTCGTCATTATGGAATTTTCATCAAGGAGGAAAATGAAGAGTCCACATTACAGTGAACTGCAGTATTTCCTGTCATTGGCTGAAGGAGTTGCTTGCCCCCCAGTGGTACCGTCAAGAAATTGAAGAATTATTTAAATGAACACTTGAAATGTCAGCGCTATGGTCCAAGTGCTGGAAATTGTCATGAGAATAAATTTTCTTTGATAATTGGCATTGATACGATGTTCTTTCCACACATTAAAAACGGCGTGACTCCATCATATTGGAGGAAAAGCTATCTCCACTGCAAAACAATTTGAAACCAATAATTTCTGAACTTATGACATTAGGAAAAGACACAAATCTTCACCCTTAGAGATGTGCTGGAAAAGCACAGTAAGTAAGGCAGGAAAATCGACGTTCCGACAAAAGCCTTTAATCAGGAATCGCAAATCCTGTCTTCCCTGGTGGTCTGATAATTAGGATTCAGTGTTCTCACTGCTGTGGCCTGGATTCGATTCCTGGTCAGGAACGAAAGTTTATTCTTCACATATGAACTGTTAAATCGACCAGGAATTCCTCATCATGACAAATATAAAACAGCAGCTCTGTCACAATAACTGTGCTTTTACATCAAAAATGAAAGCATCATGCATGACTGGAAACAGATTGCATATTCATCTACTCCTAAGATTTTGGATTATATTAATTATTGGTCATGGTACTACATCAACGCTGCTCTTTCCTGAAACACAGCACTCTGAAACAGCCTGACAGATTCGATGAGTTAAGAGCACTCCCTCTCCTCGGCAGCATGGGAGATTACTGGTTAGCACTGCTTCTTGACATCGTTAGAAATTCACGTTCGATTCCAGCAATTGCAAGCAAGAAATGGCTGAAAATAAACCCCATTTTTGCATCGCTTCCATCTGGGTGCTAGTCTCCATGCCACAGTCCACAGCTGTGCAGGTTAGATGGATCAGCTATGTTTGTGGTGTCACAGGTCGTGCTAAATGTGGAGTTACAGCAATAGGATTGGAAACGGTTAGAGGGTCGGCGCAGGCTCAATAGGCCGAATGGCATCTTTCAGCATGGGAGGAATTCTATGACTCTGAGAGAGTTTTCGACCAAAAGGCAATATATCAGAATAAAGGATGCACATATAAGACAGAGATGAGAGTTGGGAATCTGTGGAATTCTTTACCACAGATGTCTGTGAATGACTGAATGATTCAGTATATAAAAGAATATTTGTTGCGGATTATCTGTCAGTGGCAATCCGATTGAAGGGACCACAATTCAAAGCACGAAAGCCCATTTCAGTGGAATCGGTCCAAAAATAGCGCAGAATAAAATTTTGCAAAGTTCCAACAGGGTAGAAGGTGATTCTAATACCTGAGGATAACATGTATTTTCTTTGCTGCGGAATTCAGTGTTTCTGGAAGTGGGGATCATTGAACTGAAGCAGTGATGGACGATTGCCTCCCTTGAAGAAGTTCTCCTCTCACCACACGTGACATCACTTGCCCACACATGATTGCTGACATCACACGTTCAGCGACGTCCGCCCCCTCTCCTGCTGTTTTCACCCCTAGTTCTGCCCCCACCAACGCCACTCACATGCTTTCTTCCGACACGCCCCCCACAGATCCCACTGTCATCATCACCGCCCTCCCAGAACGCTGAGGGGAACACCACTCCTGACCATGACTCCACCACCATTCCCCCCAATCACCACACCCATTCCAGTTACAGGCTCTGCGCACACTCCCAGCTTCACACCTACACTAGGTCCTAGCTCCCAGCCCTGCCATGTTTTCACCATCCCCCCAGATCTTCCCCTCACTGAGGACAAACGATCAGCCCTCAGAAAGGCCTTACCTTTATCCCCCTCCCTCCACGCATCAATGAATTTAATACGCATCATGATATCGAACAGTTCTTCCACCGCCTACACATCCTTCCACCGCCTCCACCTAATTTTGCAATCAGGACTCGTGCCCACCTTCTGAGGACCCCTTCACTCGCCTCCAACACATCCATCCACCTGGACACCCCACGCTGGCCTATTAGCCGCCCTCGACTCTTCATTTCCAACTGCCGCCGAGAGATTAACCACCTCAAACTGTCTACACCCTCCCCCACTCCAACTTCTTACCCTTACAACGCGCAGCACTCCACTCCCTCTGCTGTAATCCCAATTTCAGCATCATACCAGCAGATAAAGTGGGTGCAGTTGCATTCTGGCACACTGACCTCTACATCGCTGAAGCCAGACACCTCCTCCTACATCCCCCTCGACCATGACCCCACCCTCCATCACCAAACCATCATCTCCCAGAGCACACAGAACCTCAACATCTCAGGAGATCGCCTACCCACAGCTTCCAAAGTCTTAGTCCAGGAACCAGTAACGCCTAATTCTACCTCCTTCCCAAGATCCACAAGCCTGACCACCCCAGCTGACGCATTATCTCAAACTGTTCCTGTCCCACCGAACTCATCTCCACCTACCTCGATACTCTCCTATTCCCGCTAGTCCAGGAACTCCCCACATACGTTCGAGACACCACCCACGCCCTCCACCTCCTCTAAGTCTTCCATTTCCCCAGCACCCAAAGCCTCATCTTTATGAGCATCCAATCCCTCTACACCTCCATCCGCCATGACCAGGGCCTCCAAGCCCTCAGTTTCTTCTTCTCCTGACGTCCCCAACAGTACCCTTCCATTGACACTTTCATTCGTTTGGCTGAACTGGTTCTCACCCTTAACAATTTCTCCTTCGAATCCTCCCACTTCCTCCAGTCCAAAGGGATAGCCACGGCACCCGTATGGGCCCCAGCTATGCCTGTCTCTTTGTCGGCTATGTAGAACAGTTCATCTTCTATACTTACAACAGCACCACGCCCCACCTCTTCCTCTGCTACATTGATGACTGCATTGGCACCACCTCATACTCCCACCAGGAGGCTGAGCAGTTCATCAACTTCACCAACACATTCCACCCCGACCTTAAATTCACCTGGATCATCTCTGATACCTCCCTCCCTTTCCTGGACCTCTCCATCTCCATTAATGACGACCGACTTGACATTGACAATTTTTTACAAACCCAATGACTCCAACAGCATTACACCTCTTCCCACCCCACATCCTGCAGAAATGCCATCCCGTATTCCCAATTCCTCCACTTCGGACATATCTGCCCCCAGGAGGACCAGTTCCACCACAGAACACACAAGATTGCCTCCTCCTTTAGAGATCGCAATTTCCCTTCTCACGTGGTTAAAGATGCCCTCCAATGCATCTCATCAACATACCGCACCTACATCCTCAAATCCCACCCTCCAACCATAACGAGGACAGAACACCCCTGGTCCTCACTTTCCATCCTACCAACCTTGGCATTAACCATATCGTCTGCTGACATTTCAGCCACCTCCAAACGGACCCCACCACCAGTGATATATTTCCCTCCCCACCCCTTTCAAATTTCCTCAAAGACCGTTCCCTCCGTGTCTACCTGGTCAGGTCCACGCCCCCAACAAACCACACTCCCGTCCTGGAACCCTGTCCGGCCACCGCAGTAATTGCAAAACCTGTGCCCACACCTCCTCCCTCAACATCATCCAAGGCCCCAAAGGAACCTTGCACATCCATCAAAGTTTCACCTGCACATTTACCAATGTCATTTATTATATCCATTGCTCCTGGTGCAGTCTCCTTTACATTGGGGAGACTGGGCGCTTCAGAGAACATCTCCGGGACACCCGCACCAATAATCCCACCGCCCCGTGGCCCAACATTTCAAATCCCCCTCCCAGGTTGCCGAGGACATGCTGGACCTGGGCCTCCTCCACCACCACTCCCTCACCATCTGACGCCTGGAGGAAGACCGCCTCATCTTCCACCTTGGAACGCTTCAACCCCATGACATCAATGTGGACTTCATCAGTTTCCTCATTTCCCCTCCCCCCACCTTACATCGGTTCCAACCTTCCAGCTCAGCACTGTCCTCATGACCTGCCCTACCTGCCAATGATCCTTCCCACCTGTCCGCTCCACCATCCCCTCTGACCTATCACATCCATCCCTACCCCCATTCACCTGTTGTACTCTTTGCTACTTTCCCCCACCCCCCCGAACCAATCACCTCCATCCTCATCCCCATTCACCTGTTGTACCCTTTGCTACCTTCCCCTCAGCCCCAACCTCCCATTTGTCTGTCTACCCTGGAGGCTTCCTGCCTCTATTCCTGATGAAGGGCTTTTGCCAGAAACGTCTATTTTTCTGCTCCTCCGAAGCTGCCGGTCCTGCTGTGCTTTTCCAGCACCACTCTGATCTAAACTCTGGTTTTCAGAATCTGCAGTCCTCACTTTTGCGTAGTGATGGACGATTGTCAATATAATAGTACGAATATTAGGAGCTGTTCTATCTTAAACTTTTTGTGAAGTGCCATGTGAAACACATACTGGAATTGCAAACATGAGACACCCTCTGTCCACACTGGTCAAGATTTCCAAGTGAAATTCATAAATTAGTCAGATACATGTTCCCATCATTGCTGTCCCTACTTGATAAGAATATGACTTTTTCAAATGTGCTGCTATTAATTTTTGAATGATTGATTCCAAACTTTGAGGAGAAAGTGAGGTCTGCAGATGCTGGAGATCAGAGCTGGAAATGTGTTGCTGGAAAAGCGCAGCAGGTCAGGCAGCATCCAGGGAACAGGAGAATCGACGTTTCGGGCATAAGCCCTTCTTCAGGAATAAGGGCTTATGCCCGAAACGTCGATTCTCCTGTTCCCTGGATGCTGCCTGACCTGCTGCGCTTTTCCAGCAACACATTTCCAGCTGAATCCAAACTTTGCCCAACACTGATTGTTAGGCAAATGAATCTGTACTTGCCAGCTTTACTCTTGTTGTATACAATTTCACGTTGGCCGTTTTCCACTCGTCTTTTCCTTTTTTCCAGATCCAAGGATTTGGGAAGAAAAGTTGCATCCAGTGGCGGGGTCTTTAAGTAAACAAAAAGACACAGCTGAAATTTGAAACGAAAATACACTGTTCACTCGCCAGGTGTTTTCGCCAACTGAAACATGGAGCCACCGAGTGTGCACTTTCTGCCCACCGATATGCTCATTTCCTTAACCACACAATCTCAGAAGCTCAGTGTTTTCCTATTTCAATGTTGTTTAGCTAACTTCCGCTTTTGTAAAATAAGGACAGTTCACAACTGAACAGTTTCCACTGAAAATGCAGAGACAATACAATCTCCTCGTGCATTAGTTTCAAACTGATATTTTCACCTGTCAAACCAGCGGGATAAAGGGGATGTGATCATGCTCTCGGGCCAATTAAACGTGTTCGTAGACACAGAGGGAACCTCACTCTAAGAGGAATGGGGTCATTGTCGTGAATTGTCCATGCGTGGTGTGTGAGTCGGTGTAAACAGTGGGCAGTAAACGTTGAGCCATTCGTACCAACATTGAGCTTTGCACCATCAACTCCACACACACTTCCTGCCTCCTGCATCCCATTCATCATTGTCTTTTGCTTTGATTTCATTGCCCCACTCAACCGTTGACCTTTTCCCTGATCGACTGCCGATTGAAAACGGTAGCATTTATGAACAGATTTCTGGAATACAGACATCAATCACTGAAAACGGATTTATTGCCCATCCCTAAGTACTCCAAAAATGGAAACGTTGGACTCTTTGACACAGAGGTACACTCATTAACCTATTGGGAGAGAATTTAAGGATTCAGAAGGAGTGACACTGAAGGTTTGGCGAGATATATTCAATTCCGAATGTTGTGTGGCTTAGAGGGGAACTTGCAGTGATACCTTTCCCCTGTAACTGCTGCTGTTGTTTTTCGAGATGGAAATTCGACGTTTGTGTTCTGTTAGTAACCAGGATTTCATTTTCATTCAGATAATGCACACATCAAAAATAAATATTTACAGTCTGACTGGGAATTGTAACCATGTCTGAGCGATGTCAACTCTGAATCCTAAGCACTAAAACCCTAGCGATGCTGACAGTAACCTTTATGGCCTGGCTTGACACATTATAGAACAATTATTGAATATAGAACATAGAACGTAACAGCGCAGCCCGGGCCCTTCGACCCTCAGTATTGCATCTACCTGTGAAATTAATCTGTTGTCCATCTAACATAAACCATTCCATTATTATTCATATGTATGTCCAATGGCCATTTACATGCCCTGAACGTCAGCGAGACTGCTACTGCTGTTGGCAGGCCGTTCCATGATTACTTGCTGAGTAAATAAGCTACGCGTTGCATCTTTTCTAAATCTATTATCCCCCAATCTATAGCTCAGTCCTCTTGTGTTATCCTTCACTATTCGAGGAAAAAGGCTGTCGCTATCTAACCCTCTGATTATCGTTTACGTCTCCATTTAGTCACCTCTCACACTTTTTCTCTCCAACGAAAACAACCTCAGGTCCCACAGCCTTTCTTCAAAAGGTCTTCCTTCCATACAAGGCTCATTCTAATACATCTCTGAACTCTATCCACAGCTTCCACATCTTTCCAATAATGCAATGACCAGAACTGTATGCAATTCTTCTGGTGCGGCTTTGTCAATGAATTGCACAGCTGAAACACGACCTCGTGGCTCAGAAACCCAAAATCCTACCAATAAACGTCAATACATCATATGCCTTCTTAACATCCTATTAACTTGAGAGGCAACTTTCAGGGATTTATGCACCTGGACACCGAAATCTCTCTGTTCATCTATACTGACAAGAACCTTACCATGAGCCCAGTACTCTGCATTCCTGTTATTCCTTCCGAAGTGAATTACCTCAAACCTTTCCGCATTAAACTCAATTTGGCAGTTCCCAGTCCAACCCTACACTTTAACTCTGTCCTCCTGGAACCAACAACGTCCTTTGGCACTATCCACAACTCTGCCGACCATAATGTCATCTGCAAAGTTATTAACACGTCCTTCTATGTCCACCTACAGATCATTGATAAAAATTACGAACAGCAGTGTCCCCAAAACAGATCCTTGCCGCACACCACTGATAACTGAACTCAAAGATGAACATTTCCCATCAACCACCACATTCTGTCTTCTTTCATCTAGCCAACCTCTGATCCAAACCGCTAAATCACGTTCAATCCCGAAACCTCGTGTTTTGTACAATAGCCGTGTATATTCTTATTAAACGCCTTACTGAAGGTCATGTACACCACCTCAACTGCCTAATCTTCATCCACCTGTTTTCTCACTTTCTGGAAGAACTCAATAAGGCTAGTGAGACAAGACCTAACTCTTCACAAAACCGTGTTGACTATCACTAATCAAATTATTAATTTCCAGATGATTATCAATCCTATCTCTTCTCACGTTTTTCAACATCTTACCCACAACCGAAGTAAAGCTCATTGGTCTATATTTACAAGATTCGTCCGGACTTCACTTCTTAAACTGGGGAACAACATTTTCGATCCTCCGGTCTTCTGACACGACTCCTGTTGACAATGATGATATAAAAATCATCAAAGGCTCTGCAATCTCCTCCCTGGCTTCTCAGAGAATTCGAGATAAATCGCATCCGACCAAGGAGTAGCTTGCATTTTCATTGAATTCCAGGAGTCCTGCCTTATGCTCCAGATTTGGGACATGCTTTTTTAAATTGTTCTCTGCCCGTCCACTGAACACCTGTGTTTGCCACTCTCTGCTGATCACGTGGCATGAATGTGAGTCAGCCCGCCCAAATGTTATTAATTCCATTCATCATTTTAACTTGCAGTTGAGTCACGTCCACCATAATTCTGCTATTGCAGAGTTAATAAAAATGGTGGGAATAGTTTCATGGAGACTGTGTTTCAAGCTGTTGTGGATATTCAGGGAGATCAGAGGCTGTGGTGACCCATTCTGGATGGTTCATGTTGACTGTAGTTACAACATGTGGATCTGCAACATGACCAACTCATGGAACAGAAACTGCAGAGAGTGAACGAGGATCCACAATCAGATAAGCAATTATCTTACTGAATAGTGGAGCAATACTGCAACACTGCTTAGGCAAATTAATCATACGTTTCTATGTGTAACAAACCAATTCTCCTTCTCTACAAGTGTACCACACTGGTGGGGAATGAGTCCTCCTCCTCCTTCTGAGTGACAGGCCCCACTAGCAGTTTGCTCTCCTGTTCCTGATGTGGAATGGAATTGAGGGACTGAATTGGCCTCTTCCCATTCATTACTACTCGTATTGATTGAAAGTCTTTCTGTTTCTGTAAAACAGCGTCAAATCTTGGGTGATATATTTGTGTTCATTTTTACTCCAAGTAATTAAACAAGTTGGCTGACAGGTTGTGCTTTCATATGGCACATGACAGAAGCTGAATGTGTAACAGGCTCGAGAGACTGAATGACCTCTCCTTTTTCTTTGTAACAGGCTTCAGAGGCTGAATGTTCTCCTCGTCCTACTATGTAACAGATGTAAGAGGCTATAAGGCCTCCTCTTGTCCATCATAACACTCTTAAGAAGCTAAACAATCGCTTTTTGTCTCTCTGTAACAGATCTGGGAGGTTGAATGACGTCCCCTATCACGCTGTATCAAGATGTTGCTTTGTCTCCTCCTGTCCCTCTGTACAGGCTCGACAAGCTGAATAGTCTCCTCCTGTCCCTGTGTCAAGGAGTCGAGAGTCTGAATGGCATTCTTCCTCCTTCTGCATTGGCTTGAAAGGCTGAATGGTCTGCTCCAGTCTCTCTGAATCAGGTTTGACTGGCTGATGACCTAGTCTTGTTCCTCTGTCAGACTCGAGAGGCTGAATGGCTTTGCTTGTCCCTGTTTAACAGACTTCAGAGGCTGAATGGCCCCCACCTGTCTCTCTGTGACAGACTAGAGAGGCAGAATTACCTCCTCCTATTCCCCTGTAACAAGCCCAAGACGTTAAATGTCACAGCAACCCATGAATTATGAACAGGCGGTAAATTGCATTTCATGGAGATCCCTCCATTCTAAGTTACAAAATCACAAGCAAAAAAATATGTACTCCAGGTGTCCTCTCGGTAACATATGCCACAGATGCAGTAATACTTTTGAATGATTCCATGTGCAAAAAGTGTCAACATTCCGTCCTTACATTTGTTGAAATGGTAATAGGCTAGTTTGGTTTGAAAGGCCTTCTCCTATTTCACTGTAACTGGCACATATAGAAGAATTTCTTCCTTCTCTTACTGAGCAGCTCAATGCTCAGAATGATGTCACAGCGTTATGAACGGGTTTGATACCAGGGCGCTTTGAAAAGGAGCGACATTATGAAAAGTCAACAGACAATAAATATTGATATCCTGTTTTATGGTCTTCAGAAATTTCTCACCAGTTATTTTATACAGCTGGTCTGTTATTTTATCCCTATATCGTTATCTGAAGAGATTGAGACATAAAGAACCCTTGAGTATTCTCGTACTACTCCCACATCCAAGGAAAGATGATTTAAAAGATTGAACATTTTATGGTCTCTCCCGCAGTCAAACTCGTCTTTTCCATCCAGCTGAGGCAAACTTTCCCTTCTGTTGTAATATGAAAAGGGATGTAAGGAAGGGGTTAAATAATTTCTTTTTTCAGTAACTGTGAATAATGTCAATCTCCATGGATTCAAATTATCCCCGTGGAGGATTTCCATTTTTCAATGATAAATGGTCTCCCTTCAATGTGTCATACAACAGGATGAACCAGACCATTACCCTTAGCACGAACAGGGATCAGCAGCTCCAGAGAGAAAGGGAAGAGAGGTCAGAATCAGAGAACATTTGTCAGTAATGTTCTAACATTGAATCAGAATCTAATTACATTCGCCTTCAACGTTCCAACAATGGATCGGCATTTGAAAACAGTGGACTGCAATGTTACAACAATGGATGAGAAGTTGAGAACAATGGACTGTAATGTTACAACAATGGATGAGAATCTGAGAGCAATCGACTGGAATGGTACAACAATCGACAGAAGTTTATCTTATTATGTTTCAGCTCTTTCCACATATGACTGGTTGTCAAAATCATTGCGGATCCGATATGCACTTTACGTTATTCAATATTTCTATTATCCTATCCCAGCAATTGTTGGTGTCCCTGGTAAGTATCGCTATTCATTTATTATCTTTCTTAGCTATGTGTTACTACATTCTTCTTCTTTTCGTTTACATTACTCTCCTTTCTGTTATTTTTGCTACTGTAGAAACTCTGAACTCAGCTGTTCACTCCACTAACCACTATTGACTGCATCAGTGAGCTTGATCATTCTCTCTCTCCCTCTGCTTCTGGCAGTGTGCTTTGCGGATCTTTATGTTGACCTATTCAGTTTCAGATGTGAAACAAGATTCATTGTAACACTGCCTTTGTCATTTAAATATTGGGAACAGTGAGATAGTTGTCTCTTGTTCCTGTTACACAATCCATTTCTTTCCTCTGACTCTATCCCATCCTTGGCCAATATCTGCAGCTAAAACAGACGAATAACAACTGTTGTGAACCCTTTGGTCATGTGCTCATTCCGGACACCATGCCTAGATATACTTCACTGGCTCATCTGCTATTTGAACCTTCAACTATGAAGTACAGTGTTAATGATGACAATAATCTAATGCTGACACTCACAGCTTCAGATCTGAGTCGATACTTACATCTAAAATTCAGACCAATATCCCATTATTTCAGTGAGTTGACTTATATTGTTGTTCGCTCTCTCAAGGCCTTTATTTTAATATTCTTAAGTACAGCATCACACCTGTCCATGAAACGTTCTTCAAACTTTCTCAATCGATTACCCAATCCTCTCCGCGTTGTTCTGATTTTAACTGATTTCCCCCATGTGTGTGCTCTCTCAAAAAGGGATTTTCACATCCACTGCCGCCAACACACACACAGATACACAAACATACACACAGCCAGACACACACGCACTCACACATGCACACACATGCACACATACACAGACAGACACACTTATCTGGTGGAGTGGATAGGTGGGAAGGAAGATGGACAGATAGGACAGACTCAGAGGATAGTGCCGAGTTGGAGGATTAGATCTGGGATAAGGTTTGGAGGAGGAAGCTGGTGAAATCGGCATTGATCCCGTCTTGTTGAAAGGCTCCAAGGTGGAAGGTGAGGCGATCTTCCTCCAGATGTCGGAATGCCAGTGTCTGTCATTGAAGGAGGCACAGGACTGGCATGCCCTTGACAGAGTGGAAGGGAGAGTTGAATTGTTTGGCCACAGTGCGGTTGGATTGTTTGATGTGTTCTCCCAGAACTGTTTCCTTGAAACGGTTTGCAAGTTGGTGTTCGGTCTCCCCAATGTAGAGGAGACAACAATGAGAGCAAGGGACGCAGGAGATGAAGTGTGTGGAGCTACAGGTAAATCTCTGTCAAATGTGGAAGGTTGCATTGTAGCCTTGGAGAGAGGCGAGGAGGAGAGTGGCCACATATTTTGCATCTCGTGTGATGACAAGGGAAGGTACCAGGAGTGAAAGGTTGGTTGGTGAGGGGAGAGTACCTAACAAGGGAGTTGCGGAGGGAACGGTCTCTGTGAAATGCAGATCAGGATGGGCAGGGAAGTATCTCACTGGTGGTGGTGTCGGTTTGTATGTGGGGTAAATGGCAGCGGATGATGCGATGTATCCGGAGGTTGTTTGTGGGAGTTGGTGAAGGTGAGGACAGAAGGTTTCTGTCCTTATTCTGACTGGAGGGATGGTGTTCAAGGCTGGAGATGCGGGAAGTGGAGGAGATGCACCGGAGTCCGTCATTGACCACTTGGGAGCTTAAACTGCTGTCCTCAAAAAAAGGATTTCATCTGGGATGGAATTTAGTTTGGAATTGCTATCTGCTCCATCCTCCCCACCAATCTATCCTCTCACGCCTTCATCTACGTATTGCATTCACAGCTACTTTCTCCTCAGCCACACCTTTTGGCATTTGTGTCTCAGCTCCCTTGTGCACTCCCTCATTCCTGATGAAAAGCACATGCTCAAAATATCCTTCTCCGTGGATGGTGCTTGACATGTTGAGTTTTACCAGCACCACACTTTTCTACTATCTTTTCTGTGCTGTATGAACCTACTCCTTCAACTACCTGACGAAGGAGAAATGCTCCAAAAGCTTATTCATACAAATAAGCATATTGTCCCAGTATTGGTGTCGCGTGATTTTTAATATTTACTTTTAATTGAATTAGCTTTATTGTCTAACATATACTCTAATAAATGTAGTGAAAGGTTTGTAATGTCCTCGGTTATGGTACCATCTTAGGTATAAGGAAGTGAAACAAGGTTTCTGAAGCATTTGGGAGAAAAGTGAGAGAATAAGAAATGAAAGTCCAGCATATGAATAACAAGAAGAGAAGGAATTGATTCGATTTGCAATCATTTCAAACCAGTCTATGCCAGCACTGAGTTTCCAAATCACATGGGGCCGAGTCTCCAGATCAGACAGGGTACAGTTTCCAGACGTCACGGAGTGAGTCCTCAGACCGTATCGGTTCAAGGCTCCAGACTCCATCAGGCTCAGTCTCCGGACCCCATCTGCACGAGTCTCCAGATTGCATAGGTCCCTGTCTCCAGAGCGGACTGGACACAGTCTCCAAATGGCACAAGGCCGAGTCTCCAAATTGTCATGGGGGCGAGTTTCCAGACCACAAAGAGCTACAAAGTTCGAGGCCTTTCTTCCCTGCGCCATCCTCTGGTCCGGGACTCCTCTCTGGAATTCAACTCACTGCACCAAACTCTCATCTGGGATCCCTCCCCGGGACTCACCGCCCCGCTTCAGCCTCAATTCCAGAACTTCCGTCCAGGACTCGCCTTCCCGCTCCAGCCTCTGGGACTTGCTTACCTGACTGTCTACCAAAGTTTCGGGCATAAGCCCTACTTCAGGAACTTATGCCCGAAACGTCGATTCTCCTGTTCCCTGGATGCTGCCTGACCTGCTGCGCTTTTCCAGCAACACATTTCCAGCTCTGATCTCCAGCATCTGCAGACCTCACTTTCTCCTCAAAGATGTCTACCAAAGTGCCAGCAGAACTGGTGTGACTGCCTTGCAGGTGGGACATGAAACATGGAACACATCCCGTCTTATTCTGTGAGTAGGACGGTGTCAGACTATTTTCTGACCGATCAAAATGAGGAATAAAGGTGATAATAGATCAATGAATAATGTCATAAAAAGCTGAATGAAAGGCTCTTTCTCTGAATATGTTTAACATTCGCAAAAATTCTGAGAAATTCAAAGTATACATTCAGATTAGTAGACACGATTTAATGGCCTTGGAGAGAAATGGGGACAGGTAAAACAACATTGGGGACTGAATATTCAGCAGATTTTATGCTTAGGATTTGTGTAGCTTCATAGGAGCGGCACGGTGGCACAGTGGTTAGAACTGCTGCCTCGCAGCGCCAGAGACCCGGGTTCAATTCCCGCCTCAGGTGACTGTGTGGAGTTTGCACGTTCTCCCTGTGTCTGTGTGGGTTTCCTCCGGGTGCTCCGGTTTCCTCCCACAGTCCAAAGATGTGCAGGTCAGGTGAATTGGCCATGCTAAATTGCCCGTAGTGTTAGGTAAGGGGTAAATGTAGGGGTATGGGTGGGTTATGCTACGGCGGGTTGGTGTGGACTTGTTGGGCCGAAGGGCCTGTTTCCACACTGTAAAGTAATCTAATCTAAAAGGAGGCTCCCAAGCAGTGAGGATGTCACCTAGACAGGGGACGAAGCATCTGCAACACAAATTCCCAGCTCGGCGAACAGAACCACAACAACGAGCACCCGAGCTACAAATCTCCTCCCAAGCTTTGTCCATCTGGACCTGTCTGGCTTTGAGAGGATTAATCCAATAGGGGTGTTGTTTCGTCGGAGCAGTATTTCCTACGTCCACTTTATGTACAATAATACTAGTCCTCCCATCTGATTCTTATGTATGCTTTCGTACTGCATTAACAAATCTTTCAACTCCATTCAATACGCCTGATACAGAGAGCTCACTAATCTATTCCATTCCTCAAGGACTTCTTCACTTTTAATCTATTTTTAGGCACCTCAAAATCAATACCATCTGGATTTGATTCCTCACTCTGAATGGCAGCAACTAACACCTGTTTAGCCAGTTATTTTTAGCTAGCATAATAGGGCTTCAACATGTTTACATGACGTTCCAAGACCTTTCCTTTCCACCTGGCATCTTTACGAACGAGTTCACCTGACTCAACATTTTCCCCAATTAACAGGGACCACTAAGGGATCTCCTATCACAGGTCACCGCACTAATACGTTACACCTTCGGAAAACTTTCGATTCTCAGAGAATTGGCAACAACGATGTTAGTTTCATTATCGCCTGTGGATTACCTATGATTTGGAATGTCTAACACGTACGACAAAGTTTAACCACCTCCTTGTGCATTGCAGGCCAATAAAAATATTTTTGTACCTTAGTCTGAATCTTTGAGACAGTGGTGACTATCTGCAGGTAATTCATGTGCTACCCGTAATATCTCCTCTCTGTATGCTACCAGAAACACAATCTGTTGCATTGCAGCCCATTTCTCCTCTGCATTCCTGCCGTGGCCGCTGTTTCCATCTGAGCAATCCATCTTTCAGATAATATTGACTGCCTATGTTTAAGAGTACACGCTATATACGACTTTCATCGTTTTGTCTTGCTTTGCCAGTCTCTTAGCCTTTCAGAACTAAACACTTCGGTCAACACTCTGCCTGTTCAGGTATTCCCTGCATCATTACGTCAAACAGGGTATCTGCGAACTGTACTTCGACTTCTTCATGTTTCTCTTTATTTTTCTCTTTGTGCTATGACTTATGAAGAGGTTAAGCAGGAAATTTTTAGTGCTTCTGAATTGATACCAGAAGCATATAGACCGTGGTTCAGAAGCACAAAGAAGGAACCAGGTCAGACTTATGTTGAGTTCGAAAGAATTAAACAATCAATTTGATCGATGGGCGTGTACTTTGAAACTAAATAGGAAATTTGAGGCTATAAGGTAGATTATTCTGCTGGAGGATTTTAAAAACTCAGTTCCAGAGATGGCAAGAATTCGCGAAGAGGAACAGAAAGATCAGGAAGTGATCAGCGGAATCTGGTTACAGTCTGGGAAATTACCATAATTTTTCAGTTTTAACTCGTCAGTTTCTTGGTTTTCCTTGGGCTTCTGCATATCAAGAGGTTTCACTCCCACCTTGGATGCTGCCAAACAATTCCCAAGAACAAACTGAATTCCTAGAACTGACACTGTGTCAATCACTACCATTGTAACTTCCCCAGTCTTCGGTTTGCAATCCAACATAGGAAACCGCTTAATTTCTGTCCATCTATCCCACAAATTGCCACACTCTCCGGTAACTCATCATAAAGAGTACATACTCGCTCATCCCTTCCTATCAGCGACTGGTTAGATACTGTGTCTCTCAACATTATAACTTGTTTTCACTCTCCCCCTGTTCGTTCTGAGTAAACGTTTCTCACAGAGGTGAATTCTTTGCAGAGATTGGTTCTAACTCCATACCCAGCCACTGCCTAGGTTGTGCAGTCTTCTGCAGATCCTTGGCTCTTCATGGGTCTCATCTGCTACCTTCACTGATGCCACTGGCTTCTCTCCTTTTACCACATCTTTTCCCACAGGGCCTTTCTTCAATGACCAGCAGTGTGTCTTTACGTGTCCCACATTACCCCAGTGGAAACACCTGAGGCCTTTCACTTCCTTTCCATCTCTCTTTGGTTTCTTTTTTATCCTGTTGTAAGATCTTACCAGTGAACTCGATTGTTGGTTTAGTATTGTAGCATCACCCCTTCTTCCAACTTCTATCCCTTACAGGACTAAATTCTGGCCAGAAGCGTGTCTTATGCACCAAGAAGTACTCATCTGCTAAATCTATTGCCCTTCTCATTTCCTGATCTTTCTGTTCCTCTTCGCGAATTCTTGCCATCTCTGGAACTGAGTTTTTAAAATCCTCCAGCAGAATAATCTACCTTAAAGCCTCAAGTTTCCTATTTAGTTTCAAAGTACATGCCCATCGATCAAATTGATTGTTTAATTCTTTCGAACTCAACATAAGTCTGACCTGGTTCCTTCTTTGTGCTCCTGAACCACGGTCTATATGCTTCTGGTATCAATTCAGAAGCACTAAAAATTTCCTGCTTAACCTCTTCATAATCGCTTGACACCTCATCTGACAATATGACTAATACCTCACCATCGCCACCTAATAATTTAGTCTGAACTAACATTATCCATAAGTCTTTGGACCACTCCATCTGCCCAGCTAAATTTTCAACGAGAAAAACCTTTCTACATCTTTCTCATGAAAATGTGGGAACGTTTTGAAATATTTGTATTTATCACTATTTTCTCTTTTAAATTCGAACATGTTATCTTGACTTTGCTGACCAAGTCGCAAATTCTCAAGTTAAAACTTCTCTCTCTTTCTCTCTCTTCTCTCTCTCCCTTTCTCCCTCCATTTCTTATCTCTTTCTTTCTCATCCAAGAAATTTCTCTCCCCCTTTCTACCATCTCTCATCCTTTTTCTCTCTCTCTTACTTCTCTCATAACCTTCTGTTACGTTATGTGTTCAGGCTTCTGCATCTCTCTGCCTGACGAAAAAAATACGTCTTGATTTTGTTCACAGCCTTTCTGCAGCAGAGAGCCGTGTAAACGGACACCATGTATGGGAGTTTGGCCTCCGTTACGGTATGGACTGTGTACACAACTTTATATAGTTTCTTATGGTCCGAGGCAGACCAGTTGTCTTACCAGGCCAATATGCATACGGAGAGCATACTTTCAATTATGTCTGAGGAAGACGATGTAATATTGCACTTTGTTGACTGTTGCATTTTTTGCGGGAAGTCCTGCACAGATTGTCGGTTATCATCACTCCGAGGAACTCCATGCTCTCCAGCCTTTAAAGGGAATTGATTCAGCTCATTTGGCTGCATTTGGCTGCATTGTTTCAATTCTCATCACCAGTTTGAGGTTGCCATGAAGGACTCTCCTTCTCAACATCTCCCTTGCCTGAGGTCTGGTGGTCTTTAGGTTAAATCACCTTTTCTCTAATGAGAGAGCAGCCCCTGTGGTCTGTTAAGACGATGGCGACACTCAACTACAGATCCCTTGATTTATTTGGGTGTGTGTCCTTCTCCCTTCTCTTCTGGAGTCAGTTCTTTAGTTTTACCAAAACTGAGGGAGAGATTGTTTTCATTGCAACACGTAACCAAAAGCCATGTGCCCCTTCTGCATTTTGACTCATTGTTATTAAATAGCCATCGTACTCTGAAGATATTGTCAGCAATTTTCAGATGTTGTTTGTTTGGAATTTGGCAACAGAGTCGCGGGTGTACAGGGTGTAGAGGAAATACAGTAGGGGCTGAGAACGCATCATTTGGGAGATTTAGTTTCGAGTATTATTGTGCTGGTGGTGCAGTTGCCACCTTCACTGATTGCGGTCTGTGGGTTTGGAAGCTGACACTTCATTTACAGAGGGCAGAGCCAAGACTAAGGTCACATAGTTTTCAAATCATTCTGGAGGGGATAGTGGTGATGAAGTTGTCGCTATAGCCAATGAGCGGGAGTCAGATATCAGTATCCTTGTTGTTGACATGCTCCAGGGATGAGTGCCGGGCGAGGGATATAGCACCCGCTGTGAACCTGATGTATCAGTAGCACAGTTGTTAGGAATCGAGGCAGGCTGGATATGGGACACGATCAACCTCTCGAATCACTTGGGATTAAGGGACATTGCATGTGCTTTCTCAGTTATGGGGATTTTGGTGGTCTGTAAGCCGTTGGGGACCCTGGAATGAAGAAAGGAGAACTTGAAAATGTTGGTGAATTCCGCAACCAGTGGGTTCACAAAGGATCTGAATGCATGGCCAGGGACATTCTCCAGGCCCATCGCTTCCCTTGGGTTGTCTCCCAGCAAGAGCGATCTGACATTGCCAGGAGAGGGGATGTGGAACCATTTTGCTCCACTATGATCTGCAGGACAGCGCGTTTTCCCCATATCCTTTTCGGTTTCCATCACACGTTCTGTACTGGAGAGCCTGTGATGCAATTCTGCAACTTGAGGAGGTTTTTGAGTGGGGTCTGGTCACTGTGAGCCTTCTCAGGGTTGTTCACAGGGTATTGTCTCTTTACGCCTGAACATTTTCAAGGTTCTGTTTCAGTGGGTCTTTACCTTGAAAGAGTTTTGTGTCTTTGAGTCTGGACCTTCTCAAGGCTGTGTCTCTGTGGATCCAGGCATTCTCAGGGATCTTTGAGTGTCGGTTCAGGCCTTCCCAAGGTTTTATGGCTCTGTGTCTGGACCTATCCAGGGTTCTTCTCTGTAGGTCCGATCCTTCTCAGGGCTGCGTCACTGTGGGTCCAGGCCATCTCAGGGTTCTGTTTCTGTGGATCCGTGCCTTCTCACAGTTATATCAATGCGTGTGCGCACCTTCTCAGAGTTGTGTCTCTGTTGGTTCAGGCCTTCACAGGGTCTTCTCTCTCTGGTACTGGGCCTTTCAGGGCTGTATCTCTGTCAGTTCTGGCCTTTACAGTGATTCGTCTCTCAGTGTGTTTCTCTGTGCATGCAGACCTTCTCATTATTGTATCTCTGTGGATACCGGCCTTCTCAGGGGTTGTGTCTCTGTGAGTCCCTGCATTCTCAGTGTTGGTCCAGCATTTCTCAGGGTTGCGTCATTGTGAGTTTAGACCGTCTCATGGTTGTATCTCTGAGGGTCTGGGCCTTCTCATGGTTGTGTCTGTGTGTGTTTGGGCCTTCTCAGGGTTGTTCTGGTGCCACAAATGAACCCACCTACACCCAGAGATTCATTCACACACACACACGCACACACACATACACACACACACACACATGCACACACATACAGGCACGCGCACACGCACACCTTCAATCTGCATTCCCACCCACACGTTGCCCATTTCGCATACAATGGAGATACACAGGAACAGAAATTGGTGTAAGTCCATTTTGCTGTCACTCACAGCATGGGCACACATTCCCCCACGCGAGGCAGTTATCCAGAACAAGTACAGTCTGAATATACTGGCAAAGATTTGAAATAGACCGTAACCTGGGCAGATAGAACAGTTTACTGAGAAGAACATGAGCAGTCTCTTCACAGCTCACCATGCTGGACTCCGACGTTGTCTCAGCTGAGATAACAGAACATAGAATATGACAGCGCTCTATACTGCCCCGACCTATGGAACCAATTTGAATATCATCTATCTAACACGATTCCATTTCCATGCATATGTCTAACCAATGATCATTTACGTGCCCTCGAAGTTGTCCCGCCTACTACTGTTGCAGGCATTGCTTTCCAAACCCCTAATACATTCTAAGCAACGCACTACCTATGACATCTGTTCTACATCCATTAAACCTCAATTTAGATCTATGTCCTCTCGTGCTAGTCATCACCATCTGAGGAAAGAAAAGATGCTCTTACTGTCCACTCTGTCTAATCCTCTGATTATTTTTTGTGTTTCAATTAAGTCACATCTCAACCTTCATTTCTCGAATGAAAATAGCCTTATGTCGATCAAAGTTTCTTAATCAGATCTGCCTTCGAGGCAAAAACGTAGTAAATTTCCTCTGATACTCTTCCAAAGTTTCCACATCTTTGTTTTAATGTTGTGACTAAAACTGTACGCAATTCTCCAAATGCAGTTGCACCAGAGTTTTGTACAGTGGCACATGACCTCGTGGCTTTGAAATTTATTCTGTCTACCAATTAAAGCTAACTCACCGTTTGCTGATCAACCCATGTGACATCTTTCAGGTGTCATGTACATGAACACGGAGCTCTCTCTGCTCATCTACTGCCAAGAATCGTGTTCCTTCCAAAGTGTAGCACCTCACATCTTTCTGAATTACACACCATTTCAGCCCAGCTCCACAGCTTATCCATGTACCGCTGTTACCTGCAACATCCTTCAGCGTGATTCACAACTCCAGCTACCTTAATGCCATTAGCAAATTTACAAACTCATCATTCGACGCGCTCATCAAGGTCATTTATAATAATGACATGCAGCAGTGGCCCCCAAAGAGATCCCTGTGTTACATCACAACCATCTGAAAGTCTGGATGAACATTTCCCATCAATTACCACCCACTTCCTTCTTTCAACTTCTTTGGATCCGAAGTTGGCGAAATCACACTCAATCTCTTGCAGCCATATTTTGTGAAATAGCTTACTGTGGGGAAACTTATCAAACGCCTTACTGAAAACCACATGCAGCACATCAACAGCTTTACCCTCATCCACCTGTTTGGTCAATTTCTCAAAGAACTCAACAAGGTTTGTGCGACAAAACCTACCTTTCACAAAACCGTGTTTGTTATCCCACATCAACTTATTCCTCTCCAGATGATTATAAGTCCTACACTATTAACCTTCCCCAATACTTTACACCAACCGAAATAATGCGCCCTGATCTGTAAATACCAGAGTTGTCCCTACTCTCCTTCTTGAACAAATGGACAACGTTTGTTATCCTCCAATATTCTAGCCCTATACTTTTAGACAATGATGACAAAAACATCAAAACCAAAGTCTCCGCAAAGCCTGGCTTCTCACAGTATCCATGGAGAAATCCAATCCGAACCAGGGGACATATCTATTTGCACACTTTCAGCATTGCTAAAAAGTCCTCCTTGCGAACGTCAATCTCGTCTCGTCTAGTAGCCTGTATTTCAGCATTCTCCTATCAACATTTTTTTCTCGTGTGAACGTTGATGAAAATTCGTCTTTTAGCGTTTCTCCATCTCCTAAATCTCCATGAACAACGTCCTTGATTGACCAGAATCTTTCTCCAGTCATCTTTTTTTTCCTGACATACATACAGAAAGCTTTAATGTTTTCATTGATCCGACCTGAAAATACTTTTCATACCCCCTCCTGGCTCCTTTTAGCTCTCTCGTTGGCTCTTTCCTTGTAAAATTGTAACTTTCCAGCGCCTTCACTGAGCCTTGACATCTCATCTTAACATAAAGCTTCTTCTCCCTCTTGACAAAAAGTTCAACTTCTTTATTAAATTACGGCTCACTCGCTCGATCATTTCCTCCTTGCCTGACATGTGCATACCTATCAAGGTCAGGCAGTAGCTGTTCTTTGAATAAGCTCAACATTTCAATTGGCACATCCCCTGCAGTTTCCTTCCCCATCTTATGCATGCCAAATCTTGCCTAATCGCATCATAACTGCGTTTCCCCAGCAGTAACTCTGGTACTGTGTTACATACATATCCGTTAGCATGGTGAAACTAAATATAACCGAATTGTGGTCACTATCACCAAAGTGCTCACCTACCTCCAAGTCTAACACCTGGCTATGTATATTCCCAGTATCAAATCCAATGTGGCCTCGTCCATTGTTGGCTTGTCTATGTATTGTCAGAAAACCATCGTGCACACATTGGGCAAATCCTGACTCATGTAAAGTACCCAAACTATCACACTTCCAGTCAATAGTTGTAAAGTTTAAGACCCCATAACAACTACCCTGTTACCATCGCCTTGATCTAGAATGATCTTTTCTATCCTTTCCTCCACATCTTTCGAACTATTTGGAGGCCCACAGAAAACTCCCACCAAGGTGACCGATCCTTTCCTGTTTCCAGCCTCATCCCATACTACCTCAGTTGACGAGTCCTGAAATCTCTTTTATGTGACCATCATACGGTGCCACATCTCCCACTCTTTTACCATCTTGTCTCTTCTTATTGAAATATCAAAATCCCGGAACCTGCAACAACAATTCCTGTCTCTACTCTATCCGTATATCTGAAATGGCCACAACATCCCATACCCACCTATCAACCCATGCGGCAAGCTCACCCATCTTATTTTGGATGCTCCTGGCGTTAAAGTAGACACACATCAATCCACCTTCCTGCTTGCTGACGAACTCTTTCGACCTTGAAATTACTTTTCTGACCTTACCACTTTCAAACGCCTGGAAAATAGAAATACAGCTTAGAATCCCATCCCCCTGCTCATTTAATATAAATCTTCTCGAATAACATTAGTAAATTTCAACCCTCGGGATATTTTTGCCTCTTTGGTGAAGGAGTAGTCAATCCTAGTTGTACGGGTTCCACATACCCCAGAATGAGCCCAGATTATCCAGGTACTTGAAACACTCCCTCCTGCACCATCCCTGTCGTCATGTGTTCAACTTCTCTCTTTCCTTATTTCTCGTCTTGCTAGCACGTGGCACGGGCAACAAATCAGGGATAACAACTTTTTTCGTCAGAACAATGAACAAAAACAAAGAAACTGACAGCACAGGAACAGTCCCTTCACCCCTTCAAAACTGCACAATCCTCCACCTAAACATGACGCCTATTTCCCAAAGATCCGTATCCCTTTTCTCCCTGCCCATTCATTTATCTGTCTAGATACACCTTAAATGACGCCATCGTTCTCAACTCTACGATCTCTGCTGGCAACGTGTTTCAGACCCCCACCATCCTCTGTGTCAAGAACGTTCCACACAAATCTCCCCTAAACCTTTCACCTCTCACTTTGAACTCATAACCTCTTGTAACTGAGTTCCTCACTCTGGGAAAAGAGCTTCTTGCTATCCACCCTGCCTACACCTCTCATGATTATATAGAGCTCAATCAGGTCCCCCTTCAACGTTCGTCTTTCTAATGTAAATAATTCTAATGTATTCAACCTCTCTTCATAGCTCGCTCCCTCCATGCCAGGCAACATCTCAGTGAACCCACTCTGCACCCTTTCCAAAGCATGCACATTCTTTTGGTAATGTGGCGACCAGGACTATAAGCAGTGTTCGAAATGCGTCTGAACCGAAGTCCATTACAACTGAAACACGACCTGCCAAATCTGGTACTCAGTAGCCCGTCCAATCAAGGAAAGCATGCAGTCTGCCTTCCTGACCAATTGGGTGACGTACGTTGCCACCTTCAGGGAACAATGGACCTAAACACCCAGATCTCTCTGTCCCTCAATTTTCCCCAGGGTTTTTCCAGTTACTGAATAGTGCACACTGTTCTCGCACTAAGCTTCCAACTTAGCTCACTGAATATCTGCTTTAAAACCCACTTCTTTTCCGACTCATGTCGTTAGTACCTATATGGGGAACGACTTGCATCTGCTCCCCTCTCCCTCAAGGATTCCAGTAAAAAAGATCCGAGACAATACGAACTTTGGAACTTGTTAGGCAACGCACCAAATGTGGGTCTCTCTCATTCCCACTGAACCCCCGATCCGTCTCCCTAATTTTTGAGTACCCAATGCCTAATGCTTTGCGTGTCTCCATCCCCATTCACTTCTGAGCAACCGGGACAGACTCATTGCTAATGAACTGTTCCCCATTGTTTACCCCTGTAAGTCAACCTCCACAACATTATCCAAAACGCAATACTTGTTGACGGGAACGGCTACAGATGTTCTTTGCACTGCCTGCCGTTTTCCTTTCCATCCCCTGACAGTAACAATTTTCTGAGGTGTGACTACCACACTGTAACTCCTCCCAATGACCCCCTCTGCCTCCCGAATGATCTGAAAATTATATAATTCCAGCCTCAGTTCTAAACACCTACACACCCATGCGGATTGTTAGCTGTCTTCCTGTTTGTCCTATACAGTGTTTTGTGCAGTCCTTGCATGGTATTTTGTACACTACATTAGTTTTGCTCATGTTGGGTATCGGGTCCTTCGTTCTGGTGAGTTGTTGTCTGAGCGTGGCTGTTGGTTTGTGTGCCATTATGAGTCCTAGGGGTCGCAATAGTCTGCCAGTTCTGAGATGCCATTGATGTATGGTAGTGTGGCTAGTCCTTTTGGTTGTGGTATGTCCTCGTTCCGTGGTCTTTCTCTTAGGCATCTGTTGATGAAGTTGCGCGGGTATCCGTTTTTGGCGAATACCTTGTATTGGTGTTCCTCTTCTTCTTTTTGCAGTTCTGGTGTACTGCAGTGTGTTGTGGCCCTTTTGAATAGTGTCCTGATGCAGCTTCGTTTGTGTGTGTTGGGGTGGTTACTTTCATAGTTTAGGACAAACAGGAAGACAGCTAACAATCCGCATACATGAACATCAACTAGCCACGAAACGACACGACCAGCTATCCTTAGTAGCCACACACGCAGACAACAAGCAACATGAATTCGATTGAAGCAACACTACTATCATAGGACAAGCCAGACAGAGAACAGCCAGGGAATTCCTAGAGGCATGGCATTCATCCACAAACTCCATCAACAAACACATCGACCTGGACCCAATATACCAACCACTACAGGACAGCTGAAACTGACAACCGGAAGCGGCAGGGACAGACCATCATAAACACGGGAGGAAACATCAAAGAAGCGCTTCGCAGGAGGCTCCCAAGCACTGATGATGTCGCCTAGCCAGGGGACGAACGTTTGCAACAAAAACTTCCAGCTCGGCGAACAGAACCACAACAACGAGCACCCGAGCCAACAATCTTCGCACAAACTTTGGGCAGAAGGATATTTGTATAACCGATGGTCCCCAGAACATTCCATACCCGACATTTCCTGGAAAATGCCCCACCTTATGTTATTTTTGAACAGCCAGATGTCAGTTAATTGAACAAAAGATAAAAACCCGAGGGAAGCGATTCCGTTCTAGGAAAAAGGAGATATTGTTCCGTAGTCCTCAAGCATTTAAACGTAGTCCTCAAGCATTTAAATATCCTTTCCCTGCATTTACAGTTATTCATTGCAGACGATTAACTATAAATAAAACTAAAAGATAGAAATCTCCAACATCCATTTGCACTCAAGGAAGTGGGAGAGAATCCTTTAGAATGACAATGTTTTTCACCTGGAACGAAGTGACCTGGGTCTGCTTTAGACTGGTCGAGTGTATGGAAGTGTTCCACAACCCATCTGTTCCTATGCACGTGTGTCACTGTATTTAGGGAGGGAGGGTTTCTTGTGGTTTATGTCACATTTTATCAGATATGCAGAAATCTCCTCTTATTATTTCACCTCAATTATTCCAACACATCTCTGAATACAGTGACTCGTTTGAAAATCTTATAATTTGCAGATGTCGGTGTTGGACTGGAGTGTACAAAGTTAAAAATCACACAACACCAGGTTATAGTCCAACAGGTTTAATTGGAAGCACACTAGCTTTCGGAGAGACGCTCCTTCATCAGGTGATTGTGGAGGGCTCGATTGTAACACAGAATTTATAGCAAAAATTTGCAGTGTGATCTAACTGAAATTATACATTGAAAACTTGATTGTCTGTTAAGCCTTTCATCTGTTAGAATACAGTGAAAGAAGTGAAACTATCACTGTATTCTAACAGATGAAAGGCTTAACAGACAATCAAGTTTTCAATGTATAATTTCAGTTACATCACACTGCAAATTTTTGCTATAAATTCTGTGTTACAATCGAGCCCTCCACAATCACCTGATGAAGGAGCGTCGCTCCGAAAGTTAGTGAAAATCTTATAGGTTGCTCAATGAACCTGACACTTTGCCTCCAGGCTGACGTATAATGTATTTGTTTTCCATCCTCACAGTTAACGTAGTGACGATCTACATCCTGCTTTATAAAGATTGTGGATTGTCTCCATGTATCATTCGTTACCTTGGGGCCATGTCAGTGGCGGATCTACTGGTCATTATCCTCGACCTGATATTGAGACATTTTCCCATTGTTTTTTGGAAACAGTTTCATTTCATGTTGTTCATTCCTTTTTGTAATATCCATGCCGTTCTGCTTCATGCAGTCACTGACTGTTCTGTTTGGTTCACCGTCACTTTCACCTTTGATCGATTTGTGGCCATTTGTTGTCAGAAGCTGAGAAGTAAGTATTGCGGTGCGAAAATGGCGGCTGTGGTTTTCGGAACAGTGATTGTGCTGAGCTGTTTAAAGAACATTTTCTGGTATTTTTTTCTTACACCACGATATGGGCTGGGGAACGAGCCGTGGTTTTGTGATGCAATCTACAATTTTCTAACCTCTCATATCTGGGTCACAATTGAGTTCGTCCACCACCTTCTAACCCCGGCTTTCCCATTTCCTCTGATTTTGCTGCTCAATTTGTTCACCGTTAGGCACATTTTAGTGACGCGCAGAGCTCGTAGGCGACTCCGAGCTCACACCAATGGGAACGCTCTGTGTGACACAGAAATGCAAAATCGCAAGAAGTCCATCATTTTATTGTTTGTGATCTCTGCCAATTTTATCCTGTTATGGTCAACGTTAATGGTGTTTTCTATATGGAACCGAATGTTTGATCTTGGGTATCGGTCTGTGCATCTAGATTGGATTGTGCAGGAATTTGGCTTCATGCTGCAGCTCCTCAGTTGCTGCACAAACACGGCAATTTATGGTGTGACCCAGACTAAATTCAGACAGCAGCTGAATAATGTGCTGAAATATCCCTTCACCCAAATTTATCAATCAATCGAGTTCACTCATTAATTAATCCATTCACGATTTTCTCATTTCAGTTCAATCTTTCAGCAATAAATCAGCCTTTTGCCATGGTAACAAGCTGAGGGAAGCGCTGGTTTTTCCAACCTTATCCCACAGAATATTGTAGGGATACATTTCAATGCTCCTCTCACATCAGGGCGAGGGAGCAAAGAAGCCATTCACTGCCTGGATCTATACCTTTAATTTGTAACAATAAAAATGTTCTTTAAAAGATGCCAAGCGACAGAGTGAATTATACGATTCTTTGTCTTTGTGTTGAATGAGCTGAGCTGGAGTGAATCAGATGCAGCCCCAAGTCATGGTCCTCACGGAACGGGACAAAATAGCAATCAATCTCAGGAGTTGGGTTTAACTCAATCTGTTCTTGCTTTCACTTAAGGGTCACCCTCTTTCATTTCTGCCTCGAAATAATTCATATTTCTACCCCGTTCCTCTCATTTCCATCCGATCGCATCTGACTCTCTCTCTTTTACACTACATTCCTCGCTCTCCAACCTCGGCCCTTGCCCCCTCTCTTATACTCTCCCCTTCAAACTCTTCCACTCTCTCATTCTCTTTCTCACAATCTGACTCCCTTTTTCTATCAATACTCTGCCTTTCTCCTCCTTCACACTCCTAAACCCTGTGCTCTTTAACTCTCTCTGTCTTCCCACTTTCTCACTCCCCAATCGCTCAACTCATCTCCTCTCTTCTCTGTCTCTCTCATCTTCCCTCCTACTCAACCTGCTGTCTCTGTCTCTCTCCATTCTTTATATCTTTCCCCCATTTGCTCCCTCTCATTGTCTCTCTCTCCCATGTCACTCACTCACTCTCTCCTCTCCACCACACCTCCCACCCAATCTCTAGATAGAGATGAGGGTGGAGCGAGAAATAGAGAACGTCAGGTAGAGGAAGAGGGAGGGAGAGAGACAATGGGTCAGACACAGGAATGTAGGGGGAGACAGAGAGAATCAGAAATAGAGAGAGAGGGTAAAAGAAACACATAGAAAGAGAGGGGTGAAAGGCGGAAGCAAGAGATAGAAACAGTATGTCAAACAGTGGAAGATGAAATGGAGGAAGACAGAGAGAGAGAGTCAGACAGAGGGCGAGGGCAAGAATGAGGGAGAGAGAGAGTCAGACAGGTGGATGGAGGGTGAGAGAGAGTCAGACAGAGACAGAGTGAGGGAACAAAACAGTTGGAGATATATTCAAACCAGGAAACGGACTCAACGAGGGAGAGAGAGAAAGAGAGAGTGACAGACAGACAGTTAGAAAAAGGGTAGAAATGTGTTTATGAGAGAAACTGTCAGACAGAGGGAGGGGGAGGGAGAGGGAGTGAGAAAGTCAAAGAAAGGGAGAGGGAAGGAGCGAGATAGTGAGAGCTAGAATGACGGACAGTAAGCGAGAGAGGGAGGCAATGAGTCAGAAAAAAGGAAGGATTGAGAGAGAGGAAGAAGGCATCAGACAAAGGGAGAGGGAGGGAGCGAGAGAAAGAGACAGAGTCAGACAGCGGAAAATTGCGTGAAGGAGCAAGAGAGAGATGTGACCGGTGTAGAGGAAGACAGTGAAAGGGAGAAAGATAGAGCAAGACCGAAGGAGAAGAAGGGAGGAAATGAGCGAGAGAGCAAATTAGCGTGCAAGAGATCAAGGGAGCGAGAATGAGAGAATCAGATGGAGGGAGACCATGCGACCAAGAGAGTGACAGAGCACGACAGAGTTAGTGGGAGGTAGGAATCCAAGCGGGCAGCGAGAGAGAGAGAGAGAAAGGAAGAGAGAGTCAGGCGCGGGGGGGGGGGGGGGGGGGCGGGGAGGCACAAAGTGACAGGGAGGGAAAGATCGAGAGAGAGAGGGAGGGCAGAGAAAGTGACAATGGGAGACAGGAGGTAGATGAGTGAGATATGGAGAGTCAAGCAGAGGGAGAGGGAGAAAGAGAAAAATAGAGGGAGTCAGAGGGATAGGAACGGACTGAAGGTAGAGACAGTCAGGGCGAGGGAGCAAGGGAGTGAGATAGTTTGGAAGTGTCAGACAGATGGAAGGGAAGGAGGCAGAGAGAGACTGGGTCAGACACACAGAGAGAGTGTGTGTGCGTATGTATGTATGTATGTCTGGGTGTCTGTGGATGTGTGTGTGACAGAGATAAGGGGTGAAAACAGAAAAGAGGGAGGGAGGCAAAGAGATAGTGTCATATAGAGGGAGAGGGAGAGGGAGAGGGAGAGGGATGAACACGGTAAGGAATAGGGAGAGTGAGGAATAGGGTGCGTCAGACAGGGAGAAGAAGGGAAAGACGAAGAGACAGAGAGTCAGACAGAGTGACATGGAGCTTTGGGGTGGGCACGATCGAGAGGGAAAAAGAGAGAATCAGACAATAGGAGAGGGAGTAAGGGATTGTGTGAGAGAGATTCAGGCATCGGGCAAGGGAGGGACAATCGACTAAGAGGAAGAAAGCGAGAGTCAGACAAAGGGAGAGGGAGGGAGAGAGCGAGTGAGACAGAGGGTGGGAGGGTGTGTGCGCGTGTGTGAGAGAGAGTCAGACAAAGAGAGAGGAAGCAGAGAAAGGAGTAAGAGAAAGACTGGCCGATAGAGGGTGGGGAGGAGGTAATCGTGTTACAGAGAGCGAGTGAGCAAAGAATGTCAAACACAAGGAGAGGTAGGGATTGAGGGAGAGGAAGAGAGAGAGAGAGCAAGAAAGAGCAAAGAACCGAGACAGACAGACAGGATGTGGGAGGAAAGGAGTGAGAGAAGGTGAGTGACTTAGACAAAGGGAGTGGGAGGGACGGATCAAGCGTGAGGAAGAGAAAAAGATGGAGACAGACAGACAGACTAAGTGTGGGAGAAAGAGAGTCATACAGAGGGAGATGGAGGGAATGAGAGAGAGTAAGAGAAAAAGATAGTGAGGGAGGGCCTGAGAGAGAGGACGAGTCAGGCTGAAAGATAGTGAGAGAGTGAGAGGGAGAGACAGAAAGGGATTGTCAAGAAGACGGCGGGAGAGAGTCAGACACAATGAGGGATGGGAGGGAGTGGAAGCCTTAGTCGGACAGAAAGTGAAGGAGATAGAGACAGAGTCAGGTAGAGAGAGATAGAGAGGTAGGGATGAAGGGAGAAGGAGACAGTCATGCAGAGGGAGAGGGAATATGGGAGTGACAGTGTCAGACAGAGGTAGTGGGCAGGAGAGGAAAATTAATTGAGAGCCAAAGAGTGAGAAGGTGAGAAAACGGGTCAGACAGATGAGGAGTTAGGGAGATTGTCAGAGAGTGAGGCGACAATTGGGAGGGGGACTTTGGGAGTGGTAGAGTCAGACTAATGGAGCGGGAGTTAAGTAATAGAATGGAATCGAATGTCTACAGTCTGGAAACAGGCCCTTCAGCCAAACTTGTCCACACCGACCCAGCCAAGAGTAACGCAAACAGACCTATCCCCCTACCATATTATTTGATACTTACGCGTGACGAATGCAGCAAACCTACACATCCCTGAACAAAACGGGCAATTTAACATGACCATTTCAACTAACTTGCACATTGTTGGGTTGTGAGAGGAAACCAAATTTCCCAAAGGAAATACATAAAGACATGGGAGATGATGCAAACTCCACACAAACAGCCGCCCAAGGCTGGAGTCGAACTGAAATCCTTGGCGTTGTGAAGCTGCACTGCTAAGCCTGAGCCATCGTGCGGCAGACGGAGTGACAGAGACAGGCAGGGAGAGGGTGGAAGGGACCAAGAGAGGGCAAGAGGGCCTCTTGCCGCCTGTCACGCGGGAGACCGGGATTCAATTCCACGCGGGTGAGGTTGTAGTATTTTGAGTGGGCGGCATGGTGGCACAGTGGTTCATTTCCCACCTCAGGCAACTGTCTGTGTGGAGTTTGCACATTCTCCCCGTGTCTGCGTGGGTTTCCTCCAGGTGTTCTCAAAATTGCTACTCTTGCCTCTCTTTCTATCCTTCCTATAACATCAAAAATTCGGAACATGGAGCTGCCAGTCTTTTTTATTCCTCACCCAATTTTCTGTAATAGCTATGACATCCCACTTCCATGTTCCTTTACATGTCCTGAGTTCATCAGCCTTATCAGAAAGATCTCTTACAGTTAGTTTGTTCTCTGATATGTTCTTGTCTGTCTTTTCTAACTAACTTGCTGTTTTTGACTGAGAACCTGTGTCATCTTTTCTATTTTCAGTGTTATGTAGAAAGCCGCATCCCACATTTCTAATAGTTTATCAGCTCCCAAAAGAGAACTAGCAAAACTCCCCTTATAGTTCAGGTGGAATCCATCCTTTTTCGCAGATCATTTCTGTCCCAGAAGAGATGCCAATGATCGAAGAAACGTAATGCATGCACATTGCTCCATTTCTTCAACTATTGATTTATCTACCTTACCGTTTTATTCCTTCCCTCATTAGAACTTGGCTTTAGAACTAAACTAGAGATTCCTACTTTTCATATTCTGTTTTTTAACCTTGTCACAAAACTATTTAATGCCCGCTTTAAAATCTTAACCCCTTTCCTCACTATGTCATTCCGACCATAGTGTACAACAACTTCCAGCTTCTTATTCTCTCCTTTGAAAATATGCTTCAAACGTTTTGACACGTCCATCAACCTAGGACCAAAATAGCAGCATAGTATGCTAGATTCAAACTCACTGCTGCAGAATGTCCCATCTGTGCCCTTCGCAGGAGAGCTTGCACAAACAGTTATTCTTTTAAATCTTGACAAAACTATTTCACATGAGATTCATTCTTAGTGCCCAAGATCAGACGACCCGAGACTGTCAATCATGCAAATGTTTCAGCAAGGGACCCTGCGATCTTTTTCCATGCTCCCTCATAGTCTGACATTTTTCACAACAAGAGGATCATTTAATGCTGGACTGTGTGATGTAAAGTCAACAAGCAGCACTGCCTTCCATCTGATACAGACCTACATTATTGCGATGACAGAAAATTGTATTTGGTAGGGACTGGTCAAATACCTATTCCTGGACAAACTATTGAGAAAAATAAAAAATGCAGAAACAATAACTCAATGGATTGCATTTGTCTCTTTGGGACTCGATCTGCCCGTGGTACACAAGAGCATGACTCTGCCAAACAGCATGTCCGAATGCATGTATCATCACCCCGGCCACAAGTGGAAGGGGGGGAAGGAGGAAAACTGACATGGCTATGTCTCTATCCCTGTCAAATGGGAGAGCAGATTGACCCCAATGTGTCTTTGTTACTGACCTAGGGGAGAACAGACAGACACCACGTTTTGTTGCGGTTGAACCAGAGGAGAGAAGACTGACCCCATTGACCTAGGGAACGGCAGAAATACCGCACTGTGTTTCTGTCACTGACCCGGGAAGAGCCGACTTAACCCACTGTCTTTCTGTTACCGATCCAGGTGAGAATTGACTGACCCTATTATGTCTCTGTCGCTGACGCAGAGGACAGCAGACTGGCCCCACTGTGTCCCTGTCACTGACCCAAGGGAGAGCAGAGTAAACCCACCGTCTCTCTGTTGCTGACCAAGGGGAGAGCAGATTGCTCCCACTTTGTCTCTGTCATTGATGCAGGGGAGAAAGATGTTCTCACTGTGTCTCTTTCACGGACCCGGGGAGAGCAGAGTGACCCCACTGTTTTTCTATTACTGGATTCAATATGTGGATGTTTCTATGAGAAAAGGAGCAAAACCTGACCTTTCCTTGGGAAATAAGGCAGAGCGCATGACTGAGGTGTCAGTGGGGGAACACTTTGGGGTCAGTGATCATAATTCTGCTGTTTTAAAATAGTGACAGAAAACAGAAAGATAGACCGGATCTAAAAGTTAATGTTCGAATTTGGAGGAAGGCCAATTTTATTGTATTAGGCAATAACTTTTCAAGGTTGATGAGGAGAGGATATTAGCAGGTAAAGGGATGGCTGGAAAACGTGAAGCCTTTGAAAATTAGATAGTGAGGGTTCAGCGACAGAATGTTCCTGTTAGGGTGAGGGACAAGGCTTTTAAGTGTAGGGAATGCTGGATGATTGGTCATAATAACATGTTTCCCTATCGATGTAATTTTGTCCAGGACCTGCACCCCTCCATGTTTTTGTGACATCATCCTTGTACACTACTATTGTAACTACCTCCAGACACTACCCTCCATTCCCTATCTCTGTGTCCTCCACCACTTCACTACAAACTAAGTCTTTAATGTCCAGTGCACATAGAGGAGACACATCACTGAACAAAGAATGTTCAACAGTGACAGACATTTTGTTTCATGCAAAGTCCTTGCTATACAAGAGGAAGGACACGTCGCTATAACAGCCAGAGGACATTTCCCTTTGTCTTCACGCTGAAACTTGGCTGAGACACAATTTCTAGTAACCAAGTGAATTGGTTGTTTGACTTAAAATCCGTTTGCTGAAACAGGACTCTGTAAAACTGAGAATAATTGGCAATGGACGAGTTAATATGAAAACAACACGGATAGAATTCATTCAGCATTTGAAAGTAAACATGCATCCTGCAAACAGTGACTGGAGAGATTAGAGATTATCTCACTTTGTTATCGCTGTCACCATTTTCTTTAATGTTGTTGTTTTTGGATGACGTTAGTGAGGGTCTCTGATTTACAACCAATCGTTTGTTTCTTCTCTTTTCTCATTTTCTTGCATCAGCCACAACCCCGTTCCTTGGTGATTATTATAAGTTAAGTCTCTCTTGCCCTACACCCTATTACAGACTTTCTCTTCCGCTCTTCTTTCCATCTTCCAGCTCAAACACAGTACAGATAGTTCCCTCTCACACAATCATACTATCAGTCACATAGATACAGAAACACAGTAGGGTCATTGCTCGAATACGGCAGTGAACCTATCTGTTAATTAAAACAACTGTTCGAAAATCTCACCTCGTCTTAAAATCTGTTGAGGTATGAATTACAGAGAACTTCCAAATTCCACTAATCAAAGAAAACATCATTTATTTTTAAATCTAAAAGTGAACATTAAGCACAAACGATTCTCAATTCTATGTCCCCCTTTCTCTTAATTGCTTAATATCTGCTTCCAACTCGATAACAATATACTATTTCAATAAAACACTTATTAAAATTGCATCAACTTATTTTCAAAACGACAGAACCGCTGTCTTCTTTGGTGTCTGTCTTCTTCTGGCTGTGATCTCGCTAGATCGTCTTCTTTTTTTTGTGAATATCTTTCATATGAAAGGGTACATTGGATAGAGAGTGTTTGCTAATCTCTTGGTTCTCTCTGTATGGCAGTTGCTCGCTCTCCAAATTTCAAGATGTGCACGTTTTTATATCCCCAACACGGAATCGTCTCATTGGTTTGAGGTCAGCAAAACAATGAATTCAAAACTCCATTGGATTTTAGTATCCTGGAGCATAATTTAAACTGATTGGTAAAATTAGATTTGTTGTCAAAACAGCAACCAACTCACGTATACAGTTTCACAGCCAATTATTACATAGTTTTAATTTTCCAGTGCACTCTGGAACATATAGCACACAGATGTTTGAAATCCCTCAGAGCAGAACAGCATTCACTCTATCTTAAAGGTACGGTAGATGCCTTCAACTTAATAATAATCATCAATCCTATAGGCTAAGACAGAGACTGTTCAGTTCTACTCTGATCCCACATTCCAGTGGCATAGTTTTATTCTAGCACTCATACAGAGCAAGAGATTTTTTTTTGAATTTCTCTCGAAACTGGTGTCTAAGCAAATCCCGGTTTCCTCCCACAGTCCAAAAATGTTAGGTGAATTGGCCATGCTAAATTGCCCATTGAGTTACGTGAAGGCGTAAATGTTTGGGAATGGGTATGGTGTGGGTCGGTGTGGACTTGTTGGGCCGAAGGGCCTGTTTCCACATTGTAGGTAATCTAATCTAAAGTAGACAGATGGAGAGGGAGGCAGGGAGCGAGAGAGAGAGATGCAGAGTCAGATATAGATGGAGGAGGGCAGGGAAGGAGCAAAATAAGGCCCGACAGACAGACAGGCAGGGTGCGAGAGACAAAAGAGTTTGGGAGGGAGGAAGACAGAGAGAGAGGGTTCAAACAGAATGAGAGAGAGGGAGGGAAAATGGAGCGTGAGAGTTGGAGAGAATTTAGATCAAGAGAGTGAAGGGTCGAATAACAGAGAGAGTGTCATACAAAGGTGAACAAAGAAAATGAGGAAGCAAAAGAGACCCAGACAAAGAGTGAAGAATTGAGGATCAGCAAGATGGAAAGAGAGATGGTGTCAGACAGAGGTACGGGGAGAGACAAAGATTAAGAGAAATTTAGAGGGATTGAAAAACGTGTTGCTGGTCTATATTCAAGTCCAGCAGTCGCTTAAATGATCCCTAATGACTCTGCTTCCACCACCAACGCTGGCGACACATTCCATGCATTCATACATCTCTGCGTAAAGAACCTACCTCTGACGTCCCCTCTATACCTTTCTCCAAATATCTTAAAACTATATCACCTTGTGCCAGTCAGTCCTGCTCTGGGGAAAATTCTCAGGCTATTCACTCGATCTATGGCTCTCATTACCTTTTATACCACGATCAGGCCGCCTCTCTTCCTCCTTCACTCTAGAGAGAAGAGTCTGAGCTTTGTCAACCTCTCTTCATAAGGCAATCTCTCGAGTCCAGGCAGCATCCTGGTAAACCTTCATTGCACCCTCTGCAAACCCTCTGTATCTTTCCTATAGTAGGGCGAACAGAAGTGGACTCAATATTACAAGTGAGTTCTCATCAGGGACTTGAAAAATGTGTTGCTGGAAAAGCGCAGCAGGTCAGGCAGCATCGAAGGAGCAGGAGAATCGACGTTTCGGGCATAAGCCCTTCTTTAGGAACGTCGATTCTCCTGGTCCTTCGATGCTGCCTGACCTGCTGCGCTTTTCCAGCAACACATTTTTCAGTTCTGATCACCAGCGTCTGCAGTACTCACTTTCTCCTCACCAGGGACTTGTATAGCTGTAGCAAAACATCAAGGCTTTTAAGCTCGATCCCATTGTTACTGAAAGCCAAAATATCATATGCTTTCTTAACAACCGTGTCCACTTGGGTGGCAACTTTGAGGGATCCATGTACCTGAACACCAAGATCCCTCTGTTCCTCCACACTGCGAAGAATTCTATCTTTAAATCCTATATTCAGCATTCACGTTCGATCTTTCAAAATGCATCACCTCGCATTTATCCAGGTTGAACTACTTCTGCTATGTCTCAGCCGAGCTCTGCATTCTGCCGATGTCACGGTGCAGCCTGCAATAGCCCTCAATACTAAGAACGGCACCTCCAACCTTTGTATCATCTGCAAATTTACTAAAGCACCCCTCAACCACCGCTTCATCCAAGTCATTAATAGAACCTGTAAAGAGCAGAGGCCCAATAACAAAGCCCGACGGGACACTACTCAACACTGACCTCCAAGCAGAATACTTTCCATCTACAACCACTCTCTGCCTTCTGTCAGCCAACCAATTCTGAATCCAAACAGCTAAATCTCCCTGTATCCCGTACCTCCTGACTTTATGAATGAGCCTACCACGGGGAACCTTATCAAAATGTCTTGCTGAAGTTCATATATACCACATCCATTGCTCGACCTTCATGGACCTGTCTTGTCACTGCCTCAAAGAAATGGATAAGATTAGTGAGGCATAACCTGCCCGGCACAAAGCAATGCTGACTGCCCTTAATCAGGCTATGCTTTTCCAGATAGTCATAAATACTATGCCTCTTCTATTATCAGCTCCCCAATATTCAGAGGGCAAATCAGAAGCAAATATTCAGTGATATCTCTAATAACTACAATACTAAAAATGTAATAATCGTGGATTTTAAATTTCTGACCATTGACTCAGACTGCCAGTGTTAATGGTTATTATGGTTAAGGATCTGTTGAAATGCTAAAAGAAATTTCTTTCAGCAAAATCCCAACGTTCCGATCAGAGAAGGGGCAAAACATGTCTTTCTCTTTTGAAGAGACTGAAGTGTTAGTAGGGAAACAATTTGGGACTAGTCATCATAATATTATTAGTTTTAGAACTGTTATGTAAAGGAGAAGTCTTACATAAAAGTTAAAGTTCTCAATTAGAAAAAGGCAAATTTAAAGGGTATGAAACAAAATATTTTCAAATTTGATTGAAGTAGACTGTTCCCAGGCAAAATGATGAATGACAAGTTGGAGGCCTTCAAAAATATGACAACGTCAGTTCAGAAGCATAATGTTCCTATCAGAGTGAAAGGCAACACTGGTAAGATTAGAGAATAATGGGTGAATAAAGATGTTTAAGTTCAAGTCAAGAATGAAAACAAACATCGAGTAGACAGACAATTGGCATCAACTGAATGTCTTGAAGTGTAAAAATATTATAGGGACGTTCATCCGAAGGAAGGCAGAAGGTGACACGAGATGGCCTTGGCAGATTACGTAACGATAATCCAAAAACATCCTACAAATATGTTAAGAATCAGAGAGCAACTGGAGAGAGAGAGAGAATGACCCTTTAAGGACCAACGAGGTTAACTTTGTGTTGAAACTCAGGAAATGCCACAATTGCCAACAGTGTTCAGATATGTCTAGATATGGTGCATTAGTTAGGATAAAATGTAGAATAATCGGGCAGGGGAACGGGTCTCGGTGCATAAATCTTCGGAGTGGTCTGGTTATTCCAAATGCCCAGTAGGGATTCTATGAACATTAAGGTAGATAAGCCTCCAGGACCTGAAGAAGTGCATTCCAGATAGTAGGAACTTAAGGAGAAAATTACTGGGCCCCGGGCAGAAGTACTGGTATCATCTGTAAACACTGGTGATGGACTGAAGTACTGGGGTGTGGCTAATATGTTATTGTTTAAGAAGGGACGTGAGCTGAAGCCTGGGAATTATTGAACTGTGAGTCTGACTTCGGTGGTGAGTAAGTTTTTGGAGATGATTCTGAAAGATAGCATTTTCACAGGGTGGACAGGAACGAATTAAATAAAGACAGTCAACATGGTTTTGTGCGAGGAAACTTGTGCCTCATGCACTTGATTGGATATGTTTTTGTCGGTAACCAAAACGATTGATGAGGACAGAGCGTGGGATGATGCTTGCTTGTCTCTCCATGGTAAACTAATTACTAAAGTCAGATCACATGGGATTCAGGGTTAGCTTGCCAATTAGAAACGTAATTGACATTATGGTAGAAGACAACAAGTGACGATGGAGCTTTTTTTTCTGACTGGAGGCCTGCGACCAGATGATCCATAGGGAATGGTTCTGTCTCTACTTCCGTTTGTTATTTATGTAAAAGATTTGAATGACAATATATGAGGCATCGTTAGTAAGATTGCGGATGCCACCAAATCGTGCCACGAAATGGACAACGAAGAACATTACCGAAGATTACAAATCAAATCAATTCCGACAATGAGAACTTCAGGTGCTGGAGAACAGAGTCAAAAAGAGTGGTGCTGGAAAAACACAGCCGGTCAGGCAGCATCCGAGGAGTCAACGTGAAGAGTTTATGCCAGAGAGGTTGACTAGCCTCCTCGAAATCACATGGACTACAAAAGTGAAAAGAACTATGTTAATCGCTCAATAGTAACCCGCAGCACTGATCTAAATAATACATTGTGGAGATGTGTAAATTGAAAAACTGCATACCCCACATATCGTGAACATAAAAACAGAGACTGCTGGAAATGCTCAGTCACTTTCTCTGATGAAAAGTCATTGACCACTCACATTCATGTTATCTGTCCTATTGAATATTTGCAGCACTTTCTGCTTTACATCATGTAGATTTTGTGCCATGTTCATAAGTCATGCAAGTCAGCTGATTGAAATGGATATTCCCATAGATTTCAAGTTCTTTATAACTGATATACCACATAGGAAGCCATTTGTAAATTGCAATATAAAAATGCAATTACAAACACAAATGGAGATAAGCATTAAATATTTGTGCATAATCCAACAGTTATGCAAAAACAACAGAGACCTGAATGCAGAGTGAATCTGACTCTCATTTACAATACTGAAGGCACAGAAAAATATACTATGCATCCCATTACAATCTGTCCAGTCCAGCCCCAAACACTTAAACCTTTGGGCCACTCTATCCTTTTAAAATTAACAGAATAGCGGTAAGTGCACTCCCACTGATACGTCAGTCACGTGCCCTGCTTCCAATTAAACCTGTTGGACTATAACCTGGTATTGTGTGATTTTAAACTTTGTACACCTCAGTCCAACCCCGGCATCTCCAAATCATACATGGATATACTTCAAAAATTCTCCCATCTCATCCCAGTTTATATTTGGAAAGTTAAAATCTCCTTTTCTTACAACCCTAGTATTCTTACAATCATCCTTACGTATTTTCTCCTCAGTTTACTCAGTTTCCTGCTGAGTATTTGGGAGGGAAGTCTGTAGTTTAATCGCAACAATATAACCACAACATTCATTTCGTTTCTTTAGATTAGATTACTTACAGTGTGAAAACAGGCCCTTCGGCCCAACAAGTCCACACCGCCCCGCCGAAGCGCAACCCACCCATACCCCCTACATTTACCCTTTACCTAACACTATGGGCAATTTAGCATGGCCAATTCACCTGACCTGCACATCTTTGGACTGTGGGAGGAAACCGGAGCACCCGGAGGAAACCCACGCAGACACGGGGAGAATGTGCAAACTCCACACAGTCAGTCGCCTGAGGCGGGAATTGAACCCAGGTCTCTGGAGCTGTGAGGCAGCAGTGCTAACCACTGTGCCACCGTGCCGCCCATAACCATGTCCATCGTTGGATGATCCCCTAAAAGGATCCACTCCAAGTAAAGCCATGATGTTTTCCTTAATCAGGAACATCACTCCCTCTTTCCTTTACTGCTACATCTCCTTGCATCACGGTGGCTCAGTGGTTTACGCTGCTACCTTACAACACCAGCATCCCTGATTCAATTCCAACCTTTCTGCGATTATATGTGTGGAGTTTGCACATTCTCCCCGTGTCTGTGTGGGTTTCCTCCCACAGCCCAAAGATGGGCAGGTCAGGTGAATTGGCTATGCTAAATTACCCAGATTGATAAATGCATTAGTCAGAGGGAGGTGGGTTACTCTTCGGAGGATCAGTGTGGACTGGTTGGGCCAACGAGCCTGCTCCCACACTGTAAAGAATCTAACCTTTTGACTCGATTTTCAAGCACCTGATCAAACGCAGAGCCACTAGATGCAAAATGTCACCTCTGTTTTCTCTCCACGAATGTTGCCTGACACGCTGAATTTATGCTGCAATTTTCGTTTCTGCTCCTCCCAGCTGCAACAGGACGTCATATACCAAGCTATTTGTTCACCACTTTCTTCTGCTTTGACTGCCATGAAAGGCAATTCCTGATATAGGCCCATTTAATTGGTTTCAATTACATCACTATCCACTTGCTCTCCTGATCGTCTTTCTCTTCTCTATATCTCGCTTGGACCCTATTCCTCTTCCTCTCTCTCTCTCTCTCTGTCTTGCTCGCTGTATATAAAATCTCTCAGTTTCTTGCTCTCCTTCTCTTCTCTTGCTTTCTCTTTCAACCACTTGCTGTCCCTCTCCTCTCTCCCTATCTCACAGTCTCGCTCTGTTCCTCTTTCCTCTGTTGCTTTATCTCAGCCACTTACTGTCCGTCCTTTCTCTCTCCTGCCTTGCAACTCAATCCCTCAATTTCGCCAATTTGATTTCTATACTAGTGCGAATTTCCTTCAGTTTCTCACTCTCACTCTCTGTCCCATCTTTTACGGTATTTTAATCGCATTGTCCTCTGTGAAAACAGAAGAAAATTATGAATTTAGATTGCCAGACATGTCTTTGTTACCCATTACAAATTCTTATGTTTCTAACTACAAGGGAGTTGCAGTTTTCACCAGATACTTCCACCAAATAATTAGTTAACATAATTGTGTGCTCTAATGAGTCCAGATGTTGATCATAACTCTAAATTAAATAGCCGATCAATTAAACATTGTATTTAGCTCTATGTGTACAGAAGAAGATGCAAATAACTGCTGAAAATGTTGGTATGCAAATATCTATTGGAAGGTGAGAATCGAAGTCAATTATTAGTAATTCAGAAAAGTTCACCAGAAATTAATGAAATCTGTTTCATTCACAGGTCATAAATCGCAACTCTAGATCGTTGAAGTGTGCGTGTGTGTATGCACACGCACGGAGGGGTGGGTGGTTGGGGGAAGTATTTTGGTGGAGGCAGAGATTGGGATGTGTAGGTTGTCACCTTCCCAAATTCTGTAGATTCTGAACAGTGGAGCACCCGGCAGATAAGAGAGTCAGACTGTCAGTCTAACATTTCAAAATGGACGAATGGAGAAAACCATGAATTGCAGGTTGTTTAACATCAGTCATAAGGAAAATATAGGAGTCAATATTAAAGTACATGAAAATGGGATTTACCGAAGTCAACAAGGATTGATGAAAGGTTAGCATATTTTACAACTATATTGGAATTCCTTAAGATAAACTCAGAGAATAGATAAGGGAGATCGAGTAGATATGGTGCATTTGGATTATTGGTAACAATTTGGTAGAGTTCTGTATAAAATTTTACATGGAAAAAACAAAGCAAATGGATTGGTGTAACATATTGGCATGGATTGATCATGTATTATCAAATAGGACACAGAAATTGTATTTTTTGGATTGGAAGACATTAACTTGTGGGGTGTCACTAGAATAAATCCTTGGGTTGCAGCAATTCTCCACAGCTTTTGGGATTTCCTTTCTATTCATATCATGGGAAACAAAATGGAACATGTCTCCAGACTGCACTCAGTTCTCTTGTTTAGTCATGATTTGAAAAATCAATGTCATTGGATACTTTATCACCTCCTTGACTTCATCTCTGAACTTGGATTGAGTTGCCAAATTACCAAGTGTGTGTGTGCAGCAACTTAAATTCACCAGTATAAGGCTAGCTTTTGTAAATATAACTTTTGATTGGTTGTAATGTCCCAGGTACTTTCCTCGAATGTTACAATAAAAGAAATCTATAAAATACACTGACCACAGAATTATGAATGTACCGGATAGCATGAAGAGTAAAACAACAATCTTTCGACTGCACTGCATCTCTGGGTCACTGGGAATCTCTCCTTTGTTCCGACCCTTCAGTGTCTGACGGGTCTGACTTGTCACTTAGATTTGTCTGAACGTCAGCGCTTTGAACAACAGTATTGAAGCTTATGGAACCAAGGGCTGTAAAACTCTATGAAATCAGTTAACTTCCCCCTCCCCATTCCGGGCTCAATAAAATAAATTGTCTTTGGAAAATAGACCCATGCAGCATTGGCAATGATATTTTAGTTAATATAAAAAGAGGAAGGAACTGCTTTTAAAATAGAGAAGAATGCATGTTATTGAGAGAAAGACAGTTGCGTTTTTCTTGGTCCAGATTCTGGAAGTGGTGGCAATGAATTGATAAAAGGAGAAAGTGACAGTGAACGAGACAGAACAGTTCAAGGCTGCACAAATCAGAACATTGTAAACATTACACACAGGCATTAGGTCTACAAAAGACATGGGAAATAATAATATTGCATCTGCCAAAGAATAGCCTCGGTGCTTATCACAAATTAGACCCACTGACACCAATGCAACAGGTAACGCCTCGTGCAAGTTGAGAGGCTGCACTTTCCTCAATCCAGGAACACAATTCGAAGTCAGTTACTTGTTTTAGAAATAAAGAACAGAAAGTGCAAATGATAGATTGAAACAACCTCTAAACACGACTCAAACATAAAGCACAGTTTTTATTTTCTCTTAGAACAAACGACATCTATGGGGTTTCATTTCAAATAAAGATTGGGAACACAGGAATGACCAAACGATTTCTGTAGTTGACACATTCCACAATAGCATTTAAATGGCCAAGTTTGGGAGTCTACACTGGATCAAATCCTCCACAAATAATGCTTCTCCCCATTTTAAATTGCTCTGATCCAATTGAGACTGAATCGACTCGAGGTTCACTCCAGTTTTTGGGAATGGAATTCATCAAAGATCAGTCCCATGACAAGATTGGAGCATGGAGAGATTTGGACAGAATTGGAATGGATCTGTAGATCAAACTCACCTCAGAAACAGAATCAGACACTTTCTTATTCAGAGAGAGAAAGTGAGGACTGCAGATGCTGGAGATTCCTGGTGGAGGGCTTATTCCCAAAATGTCGATTCTCCAACTCCTCAGGAACTACTTGACCTGCTGTGCTGTTGGAGGATGACACTCTCGACCCCTTTCTTGTTTATGTCCACTTACTAGTGCGATTATTCTTCTCATTTTTGTTTGCCCAGTGTCACATTGCCAACAGGATTAATGCTCCTGTCCTAGACCCCAGCTCTTAGAAGCAGTTCCAAAGAAGACTGATACTGAGCCCGAATCTTTAACTGTGTATCTTTCTTCCCAGATCGGCTGAGTTTCTTCAGTGTTCTTTGTGCTGGTATAATCAGACGTAATTCTCATTCGGAAGCTGGTTCCTCCATGGGCCTTGGATATCACCTCAGATTACGGAGCTCACTCAAGTACAGGAGACCTATGCTGTAGATTTGAAAAACAAAGATGCTCCTGAAGAGGTATATGCCATGACAGCACTTAGGTCAAAAGTAATATTTCACAGAGTACAGTTTTTTTTAAAATCAACTTTCTTGGACACACCTCCAGTGCAGGTTGACATCCGAATACAGTCCTTTTAATTCAGAGATAGGCACGCTACCACTGAACCTCAAGCGCCCTCATAAGTCAGAATTAAAGCACAGAACTTTCTTAACATCTGCTGTAATCTGACATTATTGTTCGACTGACTCTATAAAGTGGACCACAGAACAGGATGTAACATCTCTCATCATGAAGTACAGAGAGCAAGTCTCACCCAGATATCAAAAGCTTCAAAAGTTTAAATTGAAATGAGAACTTTCATTATACAAGCAATATTGTCTCCCTATCAAACACTCCCATCTCTAAATCTGCTGGCATTCCAAAGACATCCCTCTTTCCAGAATGCCCACTGATTGACTTGTTCCCTCAATGAGCTGGATATTTGGTTTACGATGTAAAGGCACAGAAACTTCATTAGCGCTATTCCCACACTTACTGATGTTAACATGAATGACTCTTCTTCTTAGCCTGGCCTGAGATGTGGTGACCCTCAGGTGACACGAAGCATCAGTTGTCCCTCTCTGGTGAGGGAATGGTGTGTGGCCCTTTGAGACCATACTTCCATGTACATCTGCAATAATCACGAGTGAGCGATCGTTAAATACCAGTGCAAAGATAAGACTGAACCATGCACTAAACTCTTCTGTTCAAAATGCTGATGGGTTGATCAATTTTGGCCTCCCCTAGTGAGCAAAGGCTGGGGCCTTGATAACATTTCATCAATGTGATGGATGACATGCTGCATCCCGAGTCAAGCAGTTCCTGCTGAACCACAACACTGCCATCTTCCTGACAACGTATAAACTTGCCCTGTTTGTCCTTATCAAGAAAAGCACGACAAAGTCGACCCGATCAATTGCCAATCGTCAGTCTACTCTCGATCATGAAACTGTGAAGGAAAGTGCCACAAAAATGCTATAAAGCAGCAACCATTCAGCAATAACCTGCTCATTGACGCCTATTTCACGACATGCCTGCACTGCTCAGTTCCTGACCTCATTACATTTCTGGTCCAAACATGGAGTAAAAGAGCTGAAACTAGAAGTGGGTTAGTGTGTCTGCGCTTAATATTCCGGCTGAATTTCACTGAGTGTCACATCAAAGAGCCTGAGCAAATATGGAGCCAATAGAAATCAAGGAAATCTCTGCTGTTTGGAGACGTACCTGGAAGAAAGAAAGAAGGTTGTGATTGTTGGCAATCAGTCATCGTATCAGCAGAAAAATTCTGTCGGAGTTTGGGAGTTTTATCAATGTACATTCTTCCATTGTAAGGATGTTATCCAATGTTTGCACAATATTCCAATCGATGTGTAATTACTCAGGTACTGAAGCAGTCCATGTCCAAGTGTTGAAAGCCTGATTGATATCCAGGGCTGGGATGAAAAGTGGCAAAGAACATTCCTCGTGACATTAATGTCAGATACTGGTCATCTCCGACAACAGAGAATCAACCACCATCTGTTGATATTCAGTGGAGATATCTTTGCTGAATCCTCAAGTGTCAATATGTTGTCATTACCATTCAACAGAAACTGAATTGGACTGGCTATACAAATACCGTGAAAACAGAGAAGGTCAGTGGCTAGGAGACCTGCAGCGAATAACTCACCTCCCGACTCTCCAAAGACTCTCCACAACGTACAATACACCTGTCAGGACTGTGATGGACTACTCCTCACATGCCTGGTTGAGGGCAGCTCCAACAATATATTAGAGTCTTAACACCAACCATGATAAAAGAGTCCACTTGATTGACACAACATCCACAAACATCCATGCTATTTTCACCACTGTCTCTCAATTGAAGCAATGTGCAACACGTATAAGGTGCACTGCGGAAATTCACTAAAGCTCCTTTTGAATGGGAGCAGCAGCGGAGGTAGGGAAAACCAGGAAGGCTAAAGCTAAGGAGTGGGAGCAGCTGCGGAAGTGATGCTGACCAGAGGGGCTGCCGGGAAGAAAAGGAGTGAGTATAAGAACTTACGAAGAGAGGTTGACTGAGCTCGGACTTTTTAATTGGAAAAAAGAAGGAAGAAAGGGGACCTAATTGAGGTGAACAAGATAATGAGAGACATAGCCAGAAAAACACGAGGGGTCATAGTTTTAAGCTATTTGGCGGAAAGTATAGAGGGGGTGTCAGAGGCGGGTTCTTTATGCAGAGAGTTGTGAGAGCATGGAATGCGTTACCAGCAGCAGTTGTGGAAGCGAGAGCATTGGGGATATTTAAGAGACTGCTGGACATGCATATGGTCACAGAAATTTGAGAGTTTGTACATTAGGTTTACCTCACATGAGGATCAATGGTCGGCACAACATCGTGGGCTGAAGGGCCTGTTCTGTGCTGTACTGTTCTATGTTCTACGTTCTATCTCTGTAATCTCCTCCCCTCTCACCAATCACTTCACAGTGCGGCACGTGGCACAGTGGTTGGCATTGCTGCCTCACAGCTCCAGAGACCGAGGTACCCAGGTTCAAATCCCTCCTCGGCCAACTGTCTGTGTGGAGTTTGCACATTCTCCCCATGTCTTCGTGTCTTTCCGCCGGGTGCTCCGGTTTCCTCCGACAGTCCAAAGATGTGCAGGTTATTTGAATTGGCAATGCTAAATTGCCCGTAGTGTTAGGTGAAGGGGAATGGGTCTGGGTGGGTCGCTCTTCGGAGGGTCGGTGTGAACTTGTTGGGCCGAAGGGCCTGTTTCCACACTGTAAGTAATCTAAACTTCACAATCTAAACTTCTAAACTCCTTGGACAGCACTTTTCAAACCCACAAAATACTGTCAGCAGTCATAATGGATGACTAATAAATGCCAGCCCAACCAGTGATGCCCATGAATTCATTAGAATTCATTTAAAATGTTGTCCAATCATGGATAATTGTGGCCACTGGATTTTAGGTTTTCATGAGTGTAAGCTGGTTGGGTGCAGGCAGTAACTTGTTTGTTGTCAAGATTTGAAGTGATATGCCGTTATGAATAACCAGTCATTCACTCACAGTCATCACACAGACACTGACTTTCATATATCAGATTACTCACACGTGAGATGGATAGAAGCAAATTAAAATACATTCGTATCTAGAATGAGGAATGTTTGGAGTCACAGTTAAAAGATTGTCACGAAAATCATTTCCTAAGGAAGTTAGGATGCATAGTGGATATTTTGAAGATATCCAATCATCTTTATAATAATATTACCTTGGATGCCATAACCAGGCATGTTTGTGCATGATGTTTTCAAAAGATTCCTGTCTTAAAAATTGAACCAAACAAATGTGTCGATCTGTGTTTATAGGGAAATCAAAGTGGACATGGTTACGATTGAAGAACAATGATAGGCAGCAATTGGGATGTTTTGTTGGGGTTGTACGGGACATTTGTTCGGCCACTTTTGTAATAGTATTCTGGTGTCCATGCCATAGGAGAAATGCTTTTCAAACTGAAATGTTGCAGAAAATGAGTGTCAGTATGTTGCTGGGGCTCCAGTGTTGAGCTATCGGAGGTTAACAGGTGACAACACAGACGTTTGTAAAATCATGATGGGCATGGATAAGTTGAATAGTCAAATTCTTTTCTGCAGGGAAGAGGAGTTCAAAACTAAATTGCATAGGTTAAGTTGAGTGAGGAAAATTGAAGAGGGACCTACGGGGTCCCTCTTGTACAGAAGTTAGTGTATATATCAAATGAGCTGCCAAATGAAGTGGTGAAATCTGGTTAAACTACAGCATTTAAAAGGAATCTGCATGGGTATATGAACAGTAAAAGTTCAGAGGGATGTGCGCCCAATGTTTCTAAATGGGACTGGATTTGTTCAGAGTGGATGGGTTTGAAGGAAGGGTCTGTTTCCGTGCTGTACAAGTATGACTTTGAGTCGAAGTCACGAGCATAGAGAAAACTATAAGACGTGGTTTATAGAATCCAAACAGCATGGAAACAGGCTTTACGGCCCAAAAAGCCCACACCAATGCTCCCACCAATGATGTACCTAACCTTCAGATCCATGAATAATATGGCAATTTACCAGAGCCAATTCGGCTAATCTGTACATATTTGGATTGTGGGAGGAAACCGGAGCACCTGGAGAAGATCCCGACACATAGGTAGAGAATGTGGAAAATGTACATCAACAGTCACCCGCGGCTAGAATCAAATGCTGGTCTCTGGTACTCTGAGATGGCAGTGCCAAACATTAAGTCACTCAGCTGCTTTGGTGGGCAATGATTTGTCTAACCTTTATATCAGCTCTGTGCCAGTACTCTGTTGGTCTGCCCTATGCACTTCCGATTTGTTGTAGTGCCAGAGAGTCAAATAGATGTTCAGCATGGAAACAGACTGTCCAGTTCAACCCCATAATGCCAAGTAAATATCCCAAATTAATAGAGTTCCATTAGCCAGCACTTGACCCACATCCCTCTCAAGCCTTCCTATTAATATACTCATCCAGCTGCCTTTTAAATGTTTCAATTTTACCAATTCCCATTAATTCCTCTGGCAGTTTGTTCCATACATACAACACCCTCTGTAAGACTAAAGTCATGGCAATTCATCATTTTACAAATCTCTATAATATGGACCCCAGTCTTCTAAGCTCCAGTGAAAATAGCCCTATCATATTCAACCTCACTCTGTAGTTTAAAGCCTCCAGCCCTGCCAACATTCTTTTAAATCTTTCAAGAGTGGGCCAAAGCAAAGAATATTGAGCCCTCACAGGGAATGCACTTAAGAAACACTGTTGAACTTTTACCGTTTTGCCTTTACTTTTCCACATAACACTACGATGGACTACACCGTTAACATTTAAATTTATTTCTTGATTTTTTTCTACGTACACTAAGTGAAAAATTTTAATATTAACTTTGTTTTTGTGTTCCAACTGTTATTGATGAGACCAGACCACTCAACATTTTTAAGTAGGTAACTCAGACTGTAACCTTTGCTATTTGTTTAGCTAAGTGTACAGGGAATATTCACTGTGTAAGTTAGCGGGGTTGTCTGCCAGTCTTTAAATAAACAAGACTTACTTGCAAATTTACAAAATGAAACAAAAAGAATAGAAAACAGAATATTGTATAACTTATCCGATCCAAACCCGGCTTAATTATTTTGTTCCGCAAATACGTGCAAAAGTCCCAACAAATCAACTGCTTAAACACGTAAAACAATGTTGTTACAGATCGACGTTAGAAGGGCAGAAGCAGACAGTGAAATTCCATTCTCAACTGTGACTGACTCCAGCAGTCTTTTTTCACACACACAACTGCTGAACTTCCCCAAAACCATCAGCTGCCAGGACTGGCCACTCCGGTTTTAGCATACAAGCTATTTCTAAAACATGAAAGACTTGGGCCTGAGGAGTCATCTGTTCAGGGGTAAACAACAGGGGCGCAATAAACCATTCATTGCTGCACCAACTCAGCCATTTTGAAACCTGGGCTGTTTTCGACTCCGTGAAAAACATCAAGGGCTGAGTAACCTTGGAACCGAACCAGTATTGCGACACTACTTGTAACTATTTTGTATCTAGGAACATTTGTACCAGTGATGGTGCCGTGTTTGATGACATTGCACACTTTCTAACTGTACTTCCGTACTTGAGTACAGGTTACAACTAACCTTACGTCTAAATCTAAATATCAAATGCTTTCTTTCCTACTCTGTTTCCTTGTGACTCCAGTTTCAAACAAGTATGAACCTGCACTTCCAAGGTCCTTTCGTTAACCAACACTCCCAAGGACCTTACAATTAACTGCATATATCCCGCCCTGATTTGCCTTTCCAAAGAACAATGTCTCAAATTTTCAAAATTAAACTCCATCTACCACTTCTCAGCTCACCAACACCTCTGAACAAGATCAAGTTTTAGTCTGAGGGAATATTTTCCGAAGCCCTCTACAATTTTGGAGTCACCAGCAAACTTACTAATAATCCCTCCTGTGCGATAGGGTTAGGGTTGTGGTTAGGGTTGCGGTTAAGGTGGCCCTGAGATAGGGATAGGGTTAGGGTTAGTGTTAGGGTTAGTGTTAGGGTTAGGGTTAGGGTTGAGGTTAGGGTTAAGGGTTAAGGTTGGGCTAGGGGTAGGGTTAGGGTTAGGAATAGGGTTAGGGTTAGGATTAGGGTTAGGGTTAGGGTTAGTGTTAGTGTTAGGGTTAGGGCTAGGGTTAGGGTTAGGGATAGGGTTCAGTTTAGGGTTAGGGTTACGGGCAGGATTAGGGTAAGGGTCAGGCTCAGGGTCAGGGTCAGGTTTAGGCTCAGGGTTAGTGTGATAGGATTAGGGATAGGGTTAGGATTAGGGTGAAGGTTAGGGTCAGGGTCTGGGTCAGGGTCAGGGGGAGCTTAGAAAAAAGAAGGGAATGGTGATATTATTTGCCATTATTTCCATAGGCCCTCAAGTAGTAAACGAGGAATGAGCGGAACAAAAATATGTAGAGAACTTGGGGAGACTTGCACGGCCAATGGGATTGCCATAGTAAGAGATTATAATTTTCCTAACATAGACTGTGAATGACATAGAAGTAAGGGCTGAGATGGGGTGTATCTATTAAATGTGCTCAGAAAGGTTTCCTCAAGCAGTATGCAGAGGATGCAACTCGGAAGGGACGAAACTTGACTTACTCTAAATCTAGGGGAGGACAGGTGACTGAGGTGATAGTGGGGGAGCACTCTGGAGCCAGTGACCATAGTTGTATTAGTTTTTAAATAGTTATGGAGAAGGACAAAACTGGTCCACATGTTCAAGTTCTAAGTTGGGGCAAGGCGAATTTTGATGGAATTAGATAGGAGCTTGCAAGGGTTGGTTGGAGGAGTTTGTTTGCAGGCGAAGGGACTTCCTGCAAGTGGGAGTCCTTTAAAAGTGAAATGTCTGGAGTTCAAGGTCTATATGTTGCTTTGAGGTAAAAGGCAAGGTTTGCAGGAATAGGGAACCCTGAATGTCAGGAGATATTGAGGCTTTGTCCAGCTAAAAGGCGGCGTGACTCAGGTCCATGCAGCTGGGATCGAGGGAATTCCCTGGAGGTATACAGGGGGACACAGGAGTTTACTTAGAAGGAAATGAGGAGGGTGAAAAGGGGGCACAAGATAGCCTTGGCTGAGACAATTTTGATGAATCCAAAGAGGTTCGTAAAGTTTAAGTATTTAAGCAAAAAAGAATAACTAAATGAGAATATGACCCCTCAAGGTCCAAAGTGGGCATGCATGTTTCGAACCATAGGAGATGTGTGAGATTCTCAATGGATATTTCTCCTGTGTCTTTACCGTGGAGAAATACATGAAGACTTGGGAGCTTAACAAAGGTCGTGGTGACATCTTGGGTTAGTCAATATCACAGGAGAGGACTTGTTGGATGCATTAGAATGTATGAAGGTGGATAAATCTCCTGGTCCTAAACAGATGCTTCCAAGAACACTGCAAGAGACTACAGAAGAAACTACAGGGACCTGGTTGATATTTTTACATCAACGTTAGTCACAGGTTAGGGTCCAGAATATTGGAGCGTAGTAAATTTTGTGCCATTATTCAAGAAGGGAAGCAAAGAAAAATCTGATAACTATAGACCAGGAAGTCTAACATCTGTGGTAAGTAGGTTACTTGAGAAGACTCCGAGGAATAAGATGTACGTACATTTGGAAAGATAACTTTTGATTAGAATTAGTTTTTTTTTTAAAATCCTTAGAGTTTGGAAACAGGCCACTTGGCCCAACAAGGCCACACCAACCCTCCAAACAGTAACCCACCCAGTCCCATTCCCCTACCCTATATTTACCCCTGACAATGCACACAACTCTATGGGTAAACTAGCATGGCTAATTCACCTGACCTGTGCATCTTTGGATTGTGAGAGGAAAATGGATCACCCAGAGGAAAGGCACATAAACGCAGGGAGAATGTCCAAACTCCACACAGAGAGTCACCTGCAGCTGGAATCAAGCCCAGATCCATGGCACTATGAGGCAGCAGTGCAAACCACTGAGCCACCATGCCATACTTGCTTTTTGTAAACATAGTTCAATGACATAGGTACAAAATCTATTCTGCCCTTCACCCATGATGCAAGTTCCAATACCATATACCGTAGTATATATTCTCCACTGAAAATGTCATCTTATTATATTTTGTTGTTGTTTGTTATTATTAATTTAAATGATCATTATTAATAGTTGTTTTAGACTGGAAAGATTGCATGGCTTTGTGAGTGGGAGATCATACCTCCCAAATTTGTTTGAGTTCTTTGGTGAAGTGTCCAGGAATGTCAATGAGGGCAGGGCGGTAGACATAGTCTGCATGGTTTTCAGTAAGGCCTTTGACAAGCTTACCATTGATAGGCTGTTCTGGAAGGTTAGAATCGCATGGAATCCAAAGGGAGCTGGCAAAGTGGATACACAATTGGCTTCATGGTAGTAAGCAGAGGGTAATAGTGGAAGGATGCTCTCGGACTGGAGACCTGTGACACATGAAGTGCCTCAGGGGTCAGTGCTGGGCCCATTTTTGTTTATTATGTATATCAATGATACACTTGAGAATGTACAAGGCATAATTAGTAAATTTGAAGATGACATTAAAATAGGTGGCATCGTGGACAGTGAGGAAGGTTATCAGAAATTGCAGCAGGGACTTGATGACACTGCAGAAGTGGGCCGAAGGATATGTTTGCAAAGTCAGACCAAGGTAGGATTTTTATAGTGAATGGGCGGGTCTTAAGGAGTGTGGTTGAACAGAGGGACCATGGAGTTCAGGTTCACCGTTCTCTAAAAGTGGAGTCACAGGTAGACATTGGCAGTAAAGAACGCTTTAACATACTAGCAATCATCCGTCAGGACATGGAGGAGAGAAGTTGGGAAGCTATGTTGCAGTTATACAGGATGTTGGTGAGGCTGCACTTGTAGTGTTGTGTTCAGTTTTTGGCACATTGCGATCAGAACATAGAGTATAGAACATTGAAAAGTACAGCGCAGTACAGGCCCTTTGGCCCTCGATGTTGCACCGATCCAAGCCCACCTAACCTACACTAGCCCACTATCCTCCATATGCTTATCCAATGCCCGTTTAAATGTCCATAAAGAGGGAGAGTCCACCACTGCTACTGGCAGGGCATTCCATGAACTCACGACTCGCTGAGTTAAGAATCTACCCCTAACATCTGTCCTATACCTACCACCCCTTAATTTAAAGCTATGCCCCCTCATAATAGCTGACGACATACGTGGAAAAAGGTTCTCACGGTCAACCCTATCTAAACCCCTAATCATCTTGTACACCTCGATCAAGTCACCCATAAACCTTCATTTCTCCAATGAAAGCAGCCCCAAGTGCCTCAGCCTTTCCTCATACGATCTTCCTACCATACCAGGGAACATCATGGTAAACCTCCTCTGCTCCCGTTTCAATGCTTCCACATTCTTCCGATAGTATGGCGACTAAAACTGCACACAATACTCCGGATGCGGCCGCACCAGAGTCTTAAACAACTGCAACGTGACCTCAGGACTCCGGAACTCAATTCCTCTACCAATAAAAGCCAGTACGCCATATGCCTTCTTCACCGCACTATTTACCTGGGTGGCAACTTTCAGAGTTCTGTGTACATGGACACCAAGATCCCTCTGCTCATCCACACTACCAAGTATCCGACCACTAGCCCCGTACCCCATTTTTTGTAACTCTTACCAAAGTTAATCACCTCACACTTACCTACATTGAACTCCATTTGCCACCTTTCTGCCCAGCTCTGCAACTTATCTATATCCCGCTGTAACCTGACACATCCTTCCTCACTGTCAACAACTCCACCGACTTTCGCATCATCCGCAAACTTGCTCACCCAACCTTCTAGCCCCTCCTCCAGGTCATTTATAAAAATGACAAACAGCAATGGTCCCAAAACAGATCCTTGCGGAACACCGCAAGAAGGATGTTTCTAAACTGGAATGTGTGCAGACGGAATTTACAAAGATGTTGCCAGAACTCAACAGGTATGATATATAGGAAGGGTTTGGACAAGTGAGGACTATTTTCTTTAGAGCGTCGGAGACTGAGGGGGATCTTATGGAAGTGTACAAAATCTTTCCTGCACCCTCTCAAGCTTAACAACATCCATCCTTTAGCAGAGCCAACCAAATTGTACGCAGCAGTCTTAAAGTGGCCTCACCAGCAGCCTGTACAAGTGCAACATGTCATCCCAACTCCTATAGTCGATGTTCTGGGCGATTCAGGCAAGCATGCCAACCGCGTTCTTCACCACCCTGTCTATCTGCAACTCCACTTTCAAGGAACTGTAAACCTGCATCCGTAGGTCTCTTTGTTCAGTAACATACCCCAAGGCATGTCCTTGCTTTAACTAAACAAAATGCAAAACCTCACAAATATCAAAATTATCTGCCAGTCTGTGGCCCTTTCATGATCAACAGTGCCGTTGTACTCTGAAATAATCTTTTTCACTCTCCACTGCACCACTTTTTTTTATTTTATCTGTAAACTTACTAACCATGCCTCCAATATTTACATCCAAGTCGTTTATATATAAGTATATATACGATGAAAAGCAGTGAGCTCAGCCCTGATTGTTTTTTTTTAGCACACCGCTGGCAACAGACCTCCAGTCTGGAAAACAATCTGTTACCTTCAAGACAATTTTGTATTCAATTAGTCAGCCTTCCATGTGACCTAAACTTAATAATCTGTCTACGATAGGGAACCTTATTAAACGCCTTGCTGAAGTCAGTGAAAACGACATATGCGACAGCACATTCTTCAATCTTCTTTATCACCTCTTCAAAATACTCAATCACATTAATGAGACATGATTTCCATCACACAAAGCCATGTTGACTATCCCCAATCAGTCCTTATCTTTCTAAATGGATGTAAGTCCTATCTCTCAGAACTCCCTCCAACAAACTCCTCTACACTGACGTTAGGCTGACTGAGTCGATAATTTCCTGTGTTTATGGATCACTGTTCCCTATTCTAGTCCCACTCCTCCACTGGCCACACAAAAAAAATTAGAACTAGGTTGGTGATATGGCCAATGATATAGTTCTCAGAGTGTATCAGGGTCAGTGTTAGGAACAAGTCAGGCAGATTTCTTTAATCTGCTAAGACCCAAACAAAGTAACTCAAACTATGATGGAAAGAGGAATGACGAGAGGGCATCGCAAATATTTACATTGATATTTCCCTTTGAAAAATACAGTGGAACACGCACATTCTCTCTCTCTCTCTCTCTCTCTCTCACACACACACACAGACACGTGCGCACACACACACGTTTGATAACAAAGTGAAAAGCAAAATATCTGCAGCATTATCTTGACAGAACTTTGTCCAAATAGTCTTCGAACTCATGACAAAAGGAAATATGAGAGTTTGGCCCAAATGTTGTTCTATGTATAGAGTCATCAAGTCCTACAGCATGGATAAAGGAACTTTGGCCCAAACTGCTCCATGCCTACCCAAATGTCCATCCACACTCACTCCATTTCCCAGCACTTAGCCCATAGCTTTCTTGTCCTATCCTGTCCATGTACTTGTCCAAATGCCGTTTAAATATTGTTAATATAAATGATTCAACCACTTACACTGGTAGCTCATTCTCTTTGTGTATTATTCTCTGCATAAAACAATTTCCATCAGTTTCCCTTTTATTCTTTTCCCTCTCACCTTAAACTGATGCTCCCTCGTCCTCAATTCCCCAACTCTGGGAAAAAAGGCTGAGTCAATTCACCCTATCCATGCCTCTCATAATCTTGTACACTTCCATAAGATCCCCCTCAGTCTCCTACGCTCTAAAGAAAATAGTCTTCGCTTGTCCAAACCCTCCCTACATATCATACCTGTTGGGTTCTGGCAACATCTTTGTAAATTCCGTCTGCACACATTCCAGTTTAGAAACATCCTTCTTGCGGAGTTCTGCAAGGATCTGTTTTGAGACCATTGCTGTTTGTCATTTTTATAAATGACCTGGAGGAGGGGCTAGAAGTTTGGGTGAGCAAGTTTGCGGATGATGCGAAAGTCGGTGGAGTTGTTGACAGTAAGGAAGGATGTGTCAGGTTACAGCGGGATATAGATAAGTTGCAGAGCTGGGCAGAAAGGTGGCAAATGGAGTTCAATGTAGGTAAGTGTGAGGTGATTCACTTTGGTAAGAGTAACAAAAAGATGTGGTACGGGGCTAATGGTCGGATACTTGGTAGTGTGGATAAGCAGAGGGATCTTGGTGTCCATGTACACAGATCTCTGAAAGTTGCCACCCAGGTAAATAGTGCGGTGAAGAAGGCATATGGCGTACTGGCTTTTATTGGTAGAGGAATTGAGTTCCGGAGTCCTGAGGTCACGTTGCAGTTGTTTAAGACTCTGGTGCGGCCGCATCCGGAGTATTGTGTGCAGTTTTGGTCGCCATACTATAGGAAGGATGTGGAGGCACTGGAACGGGTGCAGAGGAGGTTTACCAGGATATTCCCTGGTATGGTAGGAAGATCGTATGAGGAAAGGCTGAGGCACTTGGGGCTGCTTTCATTGGAGAAATGAAGATTTATGGGTGACTTGATAGAGGTGTACAAGATGATTCGGGGTTTAGACAGGGTTGACCATGAAAACCTTTTTCCACGTATGTAGTCAGCTATTACGAGGGGGCATAGCTTTAAATTAAGGGGTGGTAGGTATAGGACAGATGTTAGGGGTAGATTCTTAACTCAGCGAGTCGTGAGTTCATGGAATGCCCTGCCAGTAGCAGTGGTGGACTCTCCCTCTTTATGGACATTTAAACGGGCATTGGATAAGCATATGGTGGATAGTGGGCTTGTGTAGGTTAGGTGGGCTTGGATCGGTGCAACATCGAGGGCCAAAGGGCCTGTACTGCGCTGTACTTTTCAATGTTCTATACTCTATGTTCTGATCGCAATGTGCCCAAAACTGAACACAACACTACAAGTGCAGCCTCACCAACATCCTGTATAACTGCAACATAGCTTCCCAACTTCTCTCCTCCATGTCCTGACGGATGATTGCTAGTATGCAAAAGCGTTCTTTACTGCCAATGTCTACCTGTGACTCCACTTTTAGAGAACGGTGAACCTGAACTCCATGGTCCCTCTGTTCAACCACACTCCTTATGACCCGACCATTCACTATAAAAATCCTACCTTGGACTGACTTTGCAAACATATTCTTCGGCCCACTTCTCCAGTGTCATCAAGGTCCTGCTGTCATTTCTGATAACATTCTTCACTGTCCACGATGCCACCTATTTTAATGTCATCTTCAAATTTACTAATTATGCCTTGTACATTCTCAAGAATATCATTGATATACATAATAAACAAAAATGGGCCCAGCACTGACCCCTGAGGCACTTCATGTGTCACAGGTCTCCAGTCCGAGAGCATCCTTCCACTATTACCCTCTGCTTACTACCATGAAGCCAATTGTGTATCCACTTTGCCAGCTCCCTTTGGATTCCATGCGATTCTCACCTTCCAGAACAGCCTATCAATGGTAAGCTTGTCAAAGGCCTTACTGAAAACCATGCAGACTATGTCTACCGCCCTGCCCTCATTGACATTCCTGGACACTTCACCAAAGAACTCAAACAAATTTGGGAGGTATGATCTCCCACTCACAAAGCCATGCAATCTTTCCAGTCTAAAACAACTATTAATAATGATCATTTAAATTAATACTAACAAACAATAACAAAATATAATAAGATGACATTTTCAGTGGAGAATAAATACTACGGTATATGGTATTGGAACTTGCATCATGGGTGAAGGGCAGAATAGATTTTGTACCTATATCATTGAACTATGTTGACAAAAAGCAAGTATGGCATGGTGGCTCAGTGGTTTGCACTGCTGTCTCATAGTGCCATGGACCTGGGCTTGATTCCAGCTGCAGGTGACTCTCTGTGTGGAGTTTGCACATTCTCCCTGCGTTTATGTGCGTTTCCACTGGGTGATCAATTTTCCTCTCACAATCCAAAGATGCACAGGTCAGGTGAATTAGCCATGCTAGTTTACCCATAGAGTTGTGTGCATTGTCAGGGGTAAATATAGGGTAGGGGAATGGGACTGGGTGGGTTACTGTTGGAGGGTTGGTGTGGCCTTGTTGGGCCAAGTGGCCTGTTTCCAAACTCTAAGGAATCTGAAAAAAAAACTAATTCTAATCAAAAGCTATCTTTCCAAATGCACGTACATCTTATTCCTCGGAGTCTTCTCAAGTAACCTACTTACCACAGATGTTAGACTTCCTGGTCTATCGTTACCAGATTTTTCTTTGCTTCCCTTCTTGAATAATGGCACAATATTTACTACGCTCCAATATTCTGGACCCTAACCTGTGACTAACGTTGATGCAAAAATATCAACCAGGTCCCTGTAGTTTCTTCTGTAGTCTCTTGCAGTGTTCTTGGAAGCATCTGTTTAGGACCAGGAGATTTATCCACCTTCATACATTCTAATGCATCCAACAAGTCCTCTCCTGTGATATTGACTAACCCAAGATGTCACCACGGCCTTTGTTAAGCTCCCTAGTCTTCATGTATTTCTCCATGGTAAAGACACAGGAGAAATATCCATTGAGAATCTTACACATCTCCTATGGTTCGAGGCATGCATGCCCACTTTGGACCTTGAGGGGTCATATTCTCATTTAGTTATTTTTTGTTACATTAATATACTTAAAGAACCTCTTTGAATTCATCAAAATCGTCTCAGCCAAGGCTATCTTGTGCCCCCTTTTCGCCCTCCTCATTTGCTTCTAAGTAAACTCCTGTATCCCCTATATACCTTCAGGGAATTCCCTCGATCCCAGCTGCATGGACCTGAGCCACGCCGCCTTTTATCTGGACAAAGCCTCAATATCTCCTGACATCCAGGGTTCCCTATTCCTGCAAACCTTGCCTTTTACCTCAAAGCAACATATGGACCTTGAACTCCACACATTTCACTTTTAAAGGACTCCCACTTGCAGGAAGTCCCTTCGCCTGCAAACAAACTCCTCCAACCAACCCTTGCAAGTTCCTATCTAATTCCATCAAAATTCGCCTTGCCCCAACTTAGAACTTGAACATGATGACCAGTTTTGTCCTTCTCCATAACTACTTGAAAACTAATACAACTATGGTCACTGGCTCCAGAGTGCTCCACCGCTATCACGTCAGTCACCTGTCCTGCCCTAGATTTAGAGCAAGTCAAGTTTCGTCCCTTCCGAGTTGCACCCTCTACATACTGCTTGAGGAAACCTTTCTGAACACATTTAATAGATACACCCCATCTCAGCCCTTACTTCTATGTCATTCACAGTCTATGTTAGGAAAATTATAATCTCTTACTATAGCAATCCCATTGGCCCTGCAAGTCTCCCCAAGTTCTCTACATATTTTTGTTCCGCTCATTCCTCATTTACTACTTGAGGGCCTATGGAAATAATGGCAAATAATATCACCATTCCCTTCTTTCTTCTAAGCTCCCCCCTCAAAACCTCACAGGATGATCCATCAGCAGGCTACCCTAACCCAAACCCTAACCCTAACCCTAATCCTATCCCTAACCCTAACCCAAACCCTAACCCTAACCCTAACCCTAACCCTATTGCAGGTTCACACACTGCCACCAATCTGACCCTCAGCACTGCCCACACACCGCCACCAGTCTGACCCTCACCACCGTCCACACTCTGCCCCCAGCCTGACCCTCACCGCCATCTGCAAAATGACTCCAGCCTGGCCCTCACCGCCGGTCACTGACCACCCCCAAACAGACCCCCACGGCCGTCCACACACCACCCCAGCCTGACTCTCACCGCCATCCACACCCGCCCCCATCCTGACCCTCACTGCCGTCCAACACCACCCACAGACTGATCGCCACTGCCGATCACACACCACCACTAATCTGACCCTCAACACTGCCCACACTGCTCCAGCCTGACCCTCACTGCTGTCCACACACCACCCCCAGCCTGACCCTCACCACCGTTCACACATCAGCCCCAGCCTGACTCACACTACCGTCCACTCACCGCCCCTGGACCTGCCCTCACCTCCGACAACACACTGACCCAGCCTGACCCTCACTGCCATCGACACATGGCTCACATCCTGACCCTCACTGTCGTCCACAAAGCACCCCAGCCTCACCATTACGTGGTCCAACACTACCCCCAGCCTGACCCCCACTGCCGTTCACACACCGCCCCAGCCTGACCCTCAGCGCAGTCCAACACCACCCCCAGCCTGATCCTCAACACTGCCGACACACTGCCCCCAGCCTGACCCTCACCACAGGCCTACACCGCCCCCAGCCTGACACGAACTGCCGTCCACTCACGGCCCCAGGCTGACCCTCACTGCCGTCCAAAAACTGCCCGGTGCCTAACCCTGACTGCTGTTCACACACCGCCCCCAACCTAACCCTCACCGCTGCCCAACAATGCCCCCAGCCTGACCCTCACCGGCACCAGCCTGACAGTGACCACCATTCAACACCATCCCCAGACTTACCCTCACCACCGCTCACACACCGCCCCGAGCCTGACACTCACACCATCCAACACCGCCCCCAGCCTGACCCTCACCGCTGTCCAACACTGCCCCCAGCCTGACCCTCTCCGCCATACAACACCACCCTCAGCATGAACCTCACAACCATCCACACACCGCATGCAGCCTGAATCTCACAGCCGTCAACACACCAACCGCAGATTGACCCTCACTGCCTTCCACACTCCGTCCTCAGCCTGACCCTCACTGCCATCCACACACCGTCCCCAGCCTGACCCTCATCACCATCCAACACCAAACTCAGCATGAACCTCACTGTCCCACACACCGCACCAGCCTGACACACACCACCGTCCACACACTGCCTGACCCCCATCACTGTCCACACACCTCCCCAGCTGACCCCCACCACTATCCACACACCGGCCCCAGCCAACCCTCACCGCCGTCCACACACCACCCCCAGACTGACACCCACCACCGTCCACACAGCACACCCTATCTGACCCCCACTGCCGTTCACACACCGCCCCCAATCTGACCGTCAATGCTGCACACACACCGGCTCCAGTCTGCCTATCACCGCTGTCCACACACCGCCATCAGCCTGACCCTCAATGTTGCACACACACCACCCCCAGCCGGACTCTCACCGCCATCCACACACCGCCCCCAGCCTGACCCTCATCACCCTCAAACACCAAACTCAGTATGAACCTCACTGTCCCACACACCGCACCAGCCTGACACACACCATTGTCCACACACCGTCTCCAGCCTGACCCCCATCCCTGTCCACATACCTCCCCAGCTGACCCCCACTACTATCCACACACCGGCCCCAGCCAACCCTCACCGCCGTCCACACACCACCCCCAGACTGACACCCACACCCACCACCATCCACACAGCACACCCTATCTGACCCCCACTGCCATTCACAAACCGCCCCCAGCCTGACCATCACCGCCGTCCACACACCGCCCCAAGCCTGAACCTCACTGCCATCCACACACCGCCCCCAGCCTGACCCTCACTGCCATCCACTCACTGCCCCCAGTCTGACCCCCATCACCATCCAACTCTGCCCCCGGCGTGACCCTCACTGGCATCCACACACCACCCCGAGCCTGACCCCCCACCACCGTCCAACACTGCACCCAGCCTGATCCTCACCTCCATACACACACCGCTCCAACCCGAACCCTCACTTCCGCCCACACAATGCCCCAATCCTGACCCTCTCTGCAGTCCACAAACCGTCCCCAGCCTGACCATCAGCGACGCCCACTCACCGCCCCAGACTGACCCCCACCACCATCGACTCACTGCCTCCAGCCTGATCCTCACTGCCTTCCACACACTGCCCCACCTCCAGCTTGACCCTCACTTCCCTACACACACCACCCCCAGCCTGACCCTCACCGCCTCCAGCCTGACCCTCACTGATGACCACTCCTGCCACCAGCCTGATCCGCACCACCATCCCACACCGCCCCAGGCTTGAGCCTCGCTAGCTCCACACACCGCCCGAGCCTGACCCCAACCACCGTCCAACACCGCACCCAGCCTGGCCCTCGCCACAGTCCAATACTGCCCCTAGCCTGGCCCTCAAAGCTGTCTACACACCGCCCCCAACCTGACCCTCACCGCCGTCCACACACCACCCCCAATCTGACGCTCAACGCTGCCCACACAGCGCCCCCAGCCCGACACTCAACACTGCCCACACACCGTATCCAGCCTGACCCTCACCGCCATCCACACACCATCCCCAGCCTGGCGCTGACCGCCCCCAGCCTGAATCTCAACAACATCCACACATCACTCCAGCCTGACCCTCACCACCGTGTGCACCCTGCCCCCAGCCTGATGCTCACTGCTGTCCACACACAGCCCCCAGCCTGACCCTCACTGCCGTCCACACATTGCTACCAGCCTGATCCTCACTGCCATCCACACACTTCCACCAGCCTGAACCTCACTGCCACCCACACACTGCCAAGAGCCTGACTCCTGACACCGTCCACACATTGCCTCCAGTCTGCCCTTCACTGTCGTCCTCACACCGCCCTCAGACTGACCCTCACTGCCGTCCATACACATCCCCCAGACTGACCCTCACCGCCACCCACACACCACCCCCAACCTGATCTTCACCACCATCCAACACTGCACCCAGTGTGACCCTCACCAATGTCCACACACCACCCCCTCGATGACCCTCACCACCGTTCACACATTGCCACCAGCCTGACGCTAACTGACTTCCACGCACTACCCCCTGCCTGACCCTCACTGCCGTCCACACACCACCCCCAGCGTGACCCTCACCACTGTCCACACACCGCTCCCAACCTGACCCTCACAAAGATCCATGCACGGCCCCCTGCCTGACCTTCACCACCGTCCACACACCGCCCTAGGCCTGACCCTCACTGCCATTCACACACCGTCACCAGCCTGACCCTAACTGCCGTCCACACACCATCACCAGCCTTGCCCCCACTGCCGTCCGCATACGGACCCCTGCCTGACCCTCAACATGGTCCACATACTGCCCCAAAACTGACCCTCATCATCGAACACCGCCCCCAGCCTGGCCCTCACTGCCTTCTGCACACAGCCCCCAGAATGACCCTCACCACCGTTCAACACCGCCGCCAACCAGACCCTCACTGCTGACGTCACACCACCCCCAGTCTGATCCTCACCACTGTCATCTTCGCCCCCAGACTGACCCTCACCGCTGTCCACACACCACTCTCAGCCTGACCCTCACCGCCATCCACACAGCGCCACCAGCCTGACTCCTGACACCGCCCCCAGCCTGACTCTCTCTGCCATCCACTCAGCGCCCCCAAACTGACCCTCATCATCACCTTCACACCGCATCCAGCCTGACCCTCACCGCCGTCCACACACCACCCCCAGCCTGGCCCTCACCGCCCCCAGCCAGACCCTCACAACTGTACACATATCGCCTCTAGCTTGACCCTCACCGAAGTCCACACACCGACCTGGCCTGACTCCCAACAACGTCCAAAACTGCCCCCAACCTGACCCACATTGCCCCCAGCCTTTGTCCCAACACTGTACAACACCACCCCCAACCTGACCCACACCTCCCCCAGCCTGACCCTCACCACTGTCCACACATCGCTCCCAGCCTGACCCTCACCACCATCCACACACCACCCCTGGGCCTGGTCCTCACTGCCATCCACACACCATCACCAGCCTGAACCTCACTGCCTTCTGCACAACGGCCCCAGCCTGACCCTCACTGCCGTCTGCACACCGACACCAGCTTGACCCTCACCGACGCCCACACACCGACCCAGCCTGTCTCCCAACACCGTCCAACACCACCCCATACCTGACCCACACCACCCCCAGCCTGACCCTCACCACCATCCGTACATCGCCCCCACCTGACCCTCACCGCTGTCCAGACACCGCCCCCAGCCTGACCCTCACTGCCATCCACACACCGACACCAGCCTGACCCTCACCGCCGCCCACATACTGCCCCAAACCTGACACTCACCATGGAACACCGCCCCCAGCCTGATCCTCACCACTGTACATACACCGCCCCCAGCTTGACCCTCACCGACGTCCACACACCGACGCAGCCTATCTCCCAACACCATCCAACACCGCCCCATACCTGACCCACACCACCCTCAGCCTGACCCTCACCACCGTCCACACGTCACCCCCCGCCTGACCTTCACCACTGTCCAGACACCACCCCCAGCATGACCCTGAACGTACCCAGCCTGAATCTCACCATTGTCCTCACACCGCCCCCAGCATGACCCTCGCCACAGTCCGTCCCCTTACCCTCACTGCCGTCCAAACAGCCCCCGCCTTACCCTCACTGCTCTTAACACGCAGCCCCTAGCCTGACCCTCACTGCCGTCCACACACCGACACCAGACTGACCGTCACTGCTGTCCACACACCACCACCAGCCTGACTGTCACTGCCGTATTCACACTGCCCCATACTGACCCTCACTGCTGTCCACACACCGCCACCAGCCTGACAGTCACTGCCGTGCTCGACATTTCAGGAATGAGGCAGGTGTGCCAAGCGGGCTGAGATAAAAGGTTGGGGAAGGCGATTTAGGGAAAGGGTGTTGGGAATGCGATAGATGCAAGGAGGTGAGGGTGATAGGCCGGAGATGGGGTGGGGGCGGAGTGGTCGGGGAGAAGATTGCAGGTCAAGAGGGTGGTGCTGAATCCGTGGGTTGGGACTGAGATAAGGTGGGGCAGGGGAAATGAGGAAGCTGGAGAATTCTGCATTCATCCCGTGTGTTTAGAGGGTTCTTCGGCGGAAGATGGGCGATTTTCCTCCAGGCGCGTGTGGTGAGGGTCTGGCAATGGAGGAGGCCAAGGACCTGCATGTCCTTGGTGGACTGGGAGGCGGTGTTAAAGTGTTCAGCCACGGGACGCTTGGGCTTTTTGATGCAGGTGTCCCAGAGGTGTTCTCTGAAACGTTCCAGAAGTAGGCAGCCTTTCTCCCCAATGTAGAGGAGGCCACATCCGGTGCAATGGATACAGTCAATGATATGTGTGGAGGTGCAGGTGAATTTGCTGTCCACACAGCGCCCCTAGCCTGATCCTCACTGCCATCCACACACCGGCCCCAGCCTGACCCTCACTGTTGTCCACAACACCGCCCCCAATCTGACCCTCACTGCTGTCCACACACCGCACCCAGCCTGACCCTCACTGCTGTGCATGCACTGTCTCCAGCCCGACCCTCACTGCTGTCCACATACCACCTCCAGCCTGACCCTCACTGCTGTCCACACTCTGCCCCCAGCCTCATCCTCACTGCCGTTCAACACTGCCCCAGCCTGACCCTTACTGCCACCCATGCACTGACACCAGCCTGAATCTCACCGCCATCCAGACACCACCCGCTGCATAACCCGCACTGCCACCCACACACCGCCCCCAGCCTGACCCTCAACCGCGGCCACACACCGCACCCAGCATTACCATCACTGCCACCCACACACTGCCCCCAGCCTGACCCTCACTGCCGTTCAGCACTGCCTCCAGCTTGATGTTCACCACCATTCACACTGCCCACTGCCTGTCCCTCACCACTGTTAACACTACCCCAAGCCTGACCCTCACCGCCGCTCCTTGCCTGACTCTCATGCTGTTCCCACACTGCCCCGAACCTGATCCTCACCTCCATTCACACAACACCCTCAGCCTGATCCACACTGCCGTCAATGCACTGTCCCCAGCCTGACATTCACCGCCATCCAACACTGCCCCCATCCTAAACCTCACCGCCGTCCAACACCACCCCCAGCCTAACCCTCACCGGCGTCCAATACTTCCCCCAGCCAAACCCTCACCGTCATACAATAACAGGCCCAGCCTGATCCTCACCACCATCCAACACCACTTACAGCCAGATCCTCAATGCCGCCCACATACCGCCCCCGCCTGACCCTCACTGCCGTCCACACACCACCCCCAGCATGACCCTGAACGCACCCAGCCTGAATCTCACCATTGTCCACACACCGCCCCCAGCATGACCCTCGCCACAGTCCGTCCCCTTACCCTCACTGTAGTCCAAACAGCCCCCGCCTTACCCTCACTGCTCTTAACACACAGCCCCTAGCCTGACCCTCACTGCCGTCCACACACCGACACCAGACTGACCGTCACTGCCGTCCATACACCACCACCAGCCTGACTGTCACTGCCGTATTCACACCGCCCCATACTGACCCTCACTGCTATCCACACACCGCCCCCAGCCAGATCCTCACTGCTGTCCACACACCGCCACCAGCCTGACACTCACCACCGTCCACACACTGCCACCAGCCTGGCTCCCAACACCTTCCTCACACTGCCCTCAGCCTGACCACCTCCGCCATTCACTCAGCGCCCCCAGACTGACCCTCACCACTGCCCACACACCGCCTCCAGCCTAACCCTCATCGCTGTCCACACACAGCCCCCAGCCTGACCCTCACCGCCCCCAGCCTGAATCTCAGCACCATCCATACACCTCCCCCAACCTGACCCTCACCGACATCCGCACAGCTCCCCCAGCCTGACCCTCACTTCCTTCCACACACAGCCCCCAGAATGACCCTCAATGCCACCCACACACTGCCCCCAGCCTGACCCTCACCACCATTCAACACCGTCGCCAATCAGACCCTCACCACTGTCCACACACCGCCCCAGCCAGATCCTCCCTGCTGTACACACACCGCCACCAGCGTGACCTTCACAGTTGTCCACACACCGCCCCCAGCCTGATACTCACCGCCGTCATCTTCACCCCAAACTGACCCTCACCGTTGTCTGCACACCGCTCTCAGCCTGACCCTAAGCAACATCCACACACCACCACCAGCCTGACTCCCAACACCACCCTCACACCGCCACCAACCTGACTCTCTTCGCCATCCACTCAGCACCCCCAAACTGACCCTCACTGCTGCCCACACACCGTATCCAGCCTGACCCTCACCGCCATCCACACGCCACCCTCAGCCTTACCCTCACTGCCCCCAGCCTGAATCTCAACACCGTCCTCACATCACCCCCAGCCTGGCCCTCACCGCCATGCACACCCTGACCCCAGCCTGATGCTCACTGCCATCCATACACCGCCACCAGCCTGACCCTCACTGCCACCCACACACTGCCAACAGCGTGACTCCGACACCATCCACACACTGACTCCAGCCTGACCCTTACCGCTGTCCTCACACCGCTCTCAGACTGACCCTCATTGACGTTCATACACTGCCCCCAGCCTGACCCTCACCGCTACCCACATACCACCCCCAGCCTGACCCTCACCGCCGTCCTCACACTGCCCCCAGACTGACCCTCACTGCTGTCAACACAGCGCCCCCAGCCTGATCTTCACTGCCATACAGCATGACCCTCACCGACGTCCACACACCGCCCCCAGGATGACCCTCACCACCGTCCACACACTGCCAACAGCCTGACACTAACTGACGTCCACGCACCGCCCCTTGCCTGACCCTCACCGTGGTCCACACACCGCCCCCAGTGTGACCCTCACTGCTGTCCACATACCGCTCCCAGCCTGACCCTCACCACTGTCCACACACCATCACCAGCCTGACCCTCACTACCGTCTGCACACCGTCACCAGCATGACCCACACTGCCATCCACGAACCGACCAATGCCTGACCCTTACCACCGTCCACATACTGCCCCAAACCTGAACCTCACATTTGAACATCACCCCAGCCTGACCCTCACCACCGTACACACACCACCACCAGCTTGACCCTCACCGAAGTTCTCACACCGACCCGGCCTGACTCCCAACACCGTCCAAAACCGCCCCCAAACTGACCCACACCACCCTCAGCCTGTCTTCCAATACTGTCCAACACCACCCCAGCCTGACCCTCACCACCGTTCAACACCATTCCCAGCCTGAACCTCACTGACGTCCACACACCACCCTCAGCCTGACCCTCATCACCGTCCACACACCGTCCCAGGCTGTCCCTCACCGCCATACCCACACCACCCCCAGCCTGAACCTCACCGCCATCCACACACCTCCTCCGTCCTCACACCGCACTTAGCCTGACCCTCAATGCCGCCCACCCACTGACCTCTGCTTGATCCTCATTGCCGCCCACAGGGCGCCCCCAGTCTGAACCTCACTGCCGTCCATACACTGCCCCCCTGCCTGACCCTTACTGCTGTCCACACACTTCTCCCAGCCTGACCCTCACCACCGAGCACACACGACCCCCTGCCTAAGGGTCACCACTGTCCACACACGGCCCGCAGCCTGACGCTCCCCAAGATCAATGCACCGCCCCCTTCCTGACCCTCACCACCGTCCACACACCTCCCCAGGCCTGACCCTCACCTCTGTCATCACACCGCACCTCGCCTGTACCTCACTGCCGTCTGCACACCCTCCCCAGCCTGACACTCACTGCCGTCCGCACACTGACCCCAGCCTGACCATCTTTGCCGTCCACATACTGCCCGAACCTGACCCTCACTGCCATCCTCACACCGCCACCAGCCTGACCCTCACCTCCATCCTCACACCGCATTTAGCCTGACCCTCACCGCCGTCCACCCACTACCCACTGCTTGATCCTCACTGCCGCCCACACAGCAGCCCCAGCCTGAACCTCACTGCTGTCCACACGCCATCCCAGCCTGACCCTTGCTACCGCCCACACGCCACCCCCAGCCTCATCCTCACCATCATCCACACACCGCCCCCAACCTAACCCTCACCACCATCCACACACCGCACCAGCCTGACCCTCATCACCGTCCACACACCGCCCCCAGCCTGACCCTCACCGCTGCACACACGCCACGCCCAACCTGAAACTCACCACCATCCACACACCACCTCCGTCCTCACACCGCACTTAGCCTGATCCTCAACGCCGTCCACCCACTGCCTCCTGCTTGATCCACACCGCCGGCCACACGGCGCCCCCATCCTGAACCTCATGGCCGTCCATACACCACCCCCAGCATGACCCACACCGCCGCTCACATGCCGCCCACAGCCTCACCCTCATCCTCACTGCTGTCCACACACCGCCCCAGCCTGACCCTCACCCACCGTCCACAAACTGCCCCCAGCCTGAGCATCACCACCGTCCATGCACTGCCCCCAGCCTGAACCTGAGCGACGTCCCCACACCACCCCCAGCCTGACCCTCATCGCCGTCCACACACTGCCCCCAGCCTGTCCCTCATCAACGTCCACACACCGCCCCCAGCCTGACACTCACTACCGCCCATATGCCACCCCCACCCTGACCCTTACTGCCTTTCAACACCGCCCCCAGCCTGACCCTCACCGCCGTCCACACACCACACCCAGCCTGACCCTCATCGACGTCCACATACCGCCCCCAGCCTGAACCTGACCACCATCCACACACATCCCACTGCCCCCTGCTGGATCCGCACCGCCACCCACATGGCGCCCCCAGCCTGAACCTCACTGTCATCCATAGACCACCCCCAGCCTGACCCTCATCACGGTCCACACAGTGCCCCCAGCCTGACCCTAACCACCGTCCACACGCCGCCCCCAGCCTGACCCTCATCACAGTTCAACACTACCCACAGCCTGAACCTCACTGACGCCCACACACCACCCCAGCCTGACCTTCACCACCGTCCACATACTGCCCACGGCCTGACCCTCATCGACGTCCACACTCCACCCGACAGCCTGACAGTCACCACCGCCCACATGCCGACCCAGCCTGACCCTCACTGACTTTGAACACCGCCCCCAGCCTGACCCTCACCACCGTCCACACACCGCCCATGGCTGACCCTCACCACCTTCCACACACCACCCCCAGCCTGAAACTCACCGCCGTCCACCCACTGCCACCTGCTTGATTGGCACTGCCGCCCACACGGCGCCCCCAGTCTGAAACTCACTGTCGTCCATACACCGTCCCCAGCCTACCATCCACACACTGCCCACAGCCTGACCTTCACCACCGTCCACTCACCGCACCCAGCCTGACCCTCACCACCTCCCACACGCTGCCCCCTCCTGACCCTCACCGCTGTTCAACACTACCCACAGCCTAAACCTCACCGACGTCCACACACCGCCCCCAGCCTGACACTTACCACCGTCCACACACTGCACCCAGGCTGACCCTCATCGACATCGACACTCCACCCCCCAGCCTGACCCTCAGCGCCGTCCACACACCGCCCCCAGCCTGACCGTCACTGCCAAGTTGAAAAAGGTGATGCTGGAAAAAACACAGCAGGCCAGTCAGCATCCGAGGAGCAGGAGAATCGACATTTCAGGCATAAGCTGTTATTCAGGAATGAGGCAGGTGTGCCAAGCGGGCTGAGATAAAAAGTAGGGGAAGGCGATTTGGGGAAAGGGTGTTGGGAATGTGATAGATGCAAGGAGGTGAGGGTGATAGGCCGGAGATGGGGTGGGGGCGGAGTGGTCGGGGAGAAGATTGCAGGTCAAGAGGGTGGTGCTGAATCCGTGGGTTGGGACTGAGATAAGGTGGGTTGGGGAAATGAGGAAGCTGGAGAATTCTACATTCATCCCGTGTAGTTAGAGGGTTCTTCGGCGGAAGATGGGCGATTTTCCTCCAGGAGTCGTGTGGTGAGGGTCTGGCAATGGAGGAGGCCAAGGACCTGCATGTCCTTGGTGGACTGGGAGGCGGAGTTAAAGTGTTCAGCCACGGGACGCTTGGGTTTTTTGATGCGGGTGTCCCAGAGGTGTTCTCTGAAACGTTCCTGAAGTAGGCAGCCTTTCTCCCCAATGTAGAGGAGGCCACATCCGGTGCAATGGATACAGTCAATGATGTGTGTGGAGGTGCAGGTGAATTTGCTGTCCACACAGCGCCCCTAGCCTGATCCTCACTGCCGTCCACAAACCGGCCCCAGCCTGACCCTCACTGTAGTCCACAACACCGCCCCCAACCTGACCCCCACTGCTGTCCACACACCGCACCCAGCCTGACCCTCACTGCTGTCCATGCACTGTCTCCAGCCCGACCCTCACTGCTGTCCACATACCACCTCCAGCCTGACCCTCACTGCTGTCCACACTCTGCCCCCAGCCTCATCCTCACTGCCGTTCAACACTGGCCCAGCTTGACCCTTACTGCCACATATGCACTGACACCAACCTGAATCTCACCGCCATCCACACACCGCTCCCTGCATAACCCGCACTGCCACCCACACACCGCCACCAGCCTGACCCTCAACCCCAGCCACACACCGCACCCAGCATTACCCTCACTGCCACCCACACACTGCCCCCAGCCTGACCCTCACTGCCGTTCAGCACTGCCTCCAGCTTGATGTTCACCACCATTCAACACTGCCCACTGCCTGTCCCTCACCGCTGTTAACACCACCCCAAACCTGACCCTCACCGCCGCTCCTTGCCTGACTCTCATGCTGTTCCCACACTGCCCCGAGCCTGATCCTCACCTCCATTCGCACAAACCCTCAGCCTGATCCAACTGCCGTCAATGCACTGTCCCCAGCCTGACACTCACCGCCATCCAACACTGTTCCCAGCCTCACCCTCACCATCGTCCAGCACTGCACCCAGCCTGACCCTCACCGCCATCCAACACTGCCCCCAGCCTAAACCTCACCGCCGTCCAACACCACCCCCAGCCTAAACCTCCCCGGCGTCCAATACTTCCCCCAGCCAAACCCTCACCATCATCCAATAACAGCCCAGCCTGACCCTCACCGCCATCCAACATCACTTACAGCCTGATCCTCAATGCTGCCCACATACCGCCCCCCGCCTGACCCTGATCGCCGCCAACCTCACCCCCTGTCTGACCCTCACTGCCGCCCACACACCACCCCCAACCTGATCCCTACCGCCACCAATAACCGTCCCCAGCCTGACCTTCAACGCCACCCACAGACCGCCCCTTGCCTGACCTTCATCTCCACCAACACTGCCCCCTGCCTGACCGTCACTGCAGTGCAACATTGCCCACAGCCTGACTCTTACTGCCGCCCACACAAGGCCCCAGCCTTACCCTCATAGCAGCCAACACACCGACCCAGCCTGACCCTCACTGTTCAACAACGCCCACAGCCTTACCCTCACCAACATCCACACAACGCCCACAGCCTGCCCCTCACCACTGTCCACACACGATCCCCAGCCTGACCCTCACTGCTGTCCACACACTGCCCGCAGCCTGACACTCATTGCTGTGCACTCACCGCCCCCAGCGTGACCCTCACTGCGTTCCTCACACCATCCCCAGACTGACCGTCACTGCCGTACACACACCACCTCCAGCCTGACCCTCACTGCCGTCCAAATACCACCCGCAGCCTGACCCTCACCGCCATCCACACACCGCCCCCAGCCTGACACTCACTGCTGTCCACACACCACCCCCAGCCTGACCCTCACTCTCGTGCCCACACCGCCACCAGCCTGACTCCCTTCACTGCCGTCCACACCCTGCCCCCAACCAGACCCTCACTGCCATCCACACACCGTCCCCTGCCTGACTCTCACCGCCATTCAACACCTCCCCCAGGCTGACCCTCACCGCTGTCCTCACACCACCCCCAGCCTGACCATCACCACCGTCCTCACACTGACCTGAGCCTGAGACTCACCGCCATCCACACACCGCCCTCAGCCTGACCCTCACTGCTGTCCACACACCACCCCCATTCTGATCCTCACCACCGTCCACACCCCGCCACCAGCCTGATCCTCCCTGCCATCCAAACCCCAGCACCAGCCTGATCCTCACTGCTGTCCACACACCACCCCAGGCTGACCCTCAGTGCTGCCCCCAACCCAGTCCAACGGCTCCCCCGAACTCTAACCCGGTCCAAAACCGCCCCCGTTCTCCCCAACCCAGTTCAACACCACCCTCACCTTTGTCCCCACACAACCCCGTCCAACACTGACACACCGTAGAACTCCTCTCATCCCCAACCCCTATCTCGTCAGCCCTGGCCTCACCTCCCTCGCTCGCCCCCCCTCTCTCTCCCCCTCTCTCTCGCAACCTCTCTCTCTCGCCCCCTCTCTCTCGCCCCCTCTCTGTCTCATCCCCTTTCTCTCTCTCATACCCCTCTATCACTCACTCTCTCTCCCCCTCTCTCTCTCACCCCCTCTCTCCTCCACTCTCTCTGAAACCCCTCTCTCTCACCCCCCTCTTTCACCCCCTTTCTCTCTACCCCTCTCTCTCACAACCCCCCACACTCTCTGCCCCTCTCTCTCCCCCCCTCTCTCTCTCGCCCCCCTCTCACCCCTCTCTCTCCCCCTCTCTCACACCTCTCTCCCCCTCTCACCCCCCTCTCTCTCTCTCACACTCCCCCTCTCTCGCAGTCTCTCTCTCCCCCTCTGTCTCACCCCCCTCTCTCACCGCGTGCTCTCAGCTCCCATCCCCCTCTCTCTCCCTCTCTCTCTCTCACACCCCTCTCACTCGCCCCCCCCCGCTCTCGAACCCCTTCTCTCTCGCCCCCTCTCTGTCTCGTCCCCTCTCTCTCTCAACCCCCTCCCACTCACCCCCCTCTCTCCCCCCTCTCTCTCACCCCACTCTTTCTCAACCCCTACTCTCTCTCACCCACCTCTCTCACTCTCGTCCCATCCCTCCCTCGCCTCCCCTCTCTCTCGCTCTCTCTGTCTCGCCCCTCTCTCTATTGCCCCGTCTCTCTCTCGCCCCCTCTCTCTTGCTCTCGTCCCCCTTGCTCTCACGCCCCCTCTCTCTCTCGCTCTTGCCCCCCCGTCTTGTCCCACCTCTCTCCCGGCCTCTCCCTCTCTCGCTCTGTTTCTTTCTCTCCACTCTCTCTCACCCCCTCTATCTCTCTCACCCCCTCTATCTCTCCTCCCTCTCTCTTTCTCACGGTCTCACTCGTGCCTCCCTCTCTCTTCCTTCTCCATTCTCCCGCTCACCCCTATTCCTTCTCTTTCTCTCTCCCGTCACCTCTCTTTCTCTCTGTCTCTCTGTCTCGCACTCTCTCTCTTCTCTTAATTCTCTCGCCCCCCTTTCTCTCTCAACACCCTTTGCTGATTCCCTCTCACTATCTCTCACCTGCACTTTCTCTCGATCCCTCTCTCTCTCGATCTCTCTCTCTTTCTTTCTCTTGCCCCTTCTGTTTCTCTCTCTCTCGCCCCTGCTCTCCCTCTCATCCCCCTCCATCTCTCGCACACTCTTTCTCTCCACCTCCTTGCCCCTTCTTCTCTCTCTTGCTCTCACGCTCTGTCTCTCGCCCCTCTCTCTCTTGCGTCCTTTCTCTCACCCCTTCTCTCTCTTGCTCCCATCTCTCTCATACCCTCCTCTCTATCTCTCACTTCCCTCTCTCTTGGAAAACTTCTCTGTCTCACCCCCTCTTTCTCTCAGCACCTCCCTCGCTCTTGATCCCTCTCTCTCTTGCCCTCCATCTCTCTTTCTCACACCCCTCTCTTTCTCGACCCTTTCTCTCTCTCCACCCTCTTTCTCTCGAGCTCCTATCTCTCCCTCTTTCGACCCTCTGTCTCATTCCACTCTTTGACACTCTCTCTCTCTTGCCCCCATCTCTGACCCAGTGTCTTTCTCTCACACCCTCAATCTTTCTCTCTCTGCCCTCTATCTCTCTCCTCCCCTATCTCTCTCGCCCCCTTTCTCTCTCTCCTGGCCCCTCTCCCTAGGTCTTTCTCGCGCTCTCTTGCGCTCTCTCTCTCTCTCTCTCTCTCTCTCGCACACTCTCTCGCGCGCACGCTCTCTCTTGTGCTCCCTCTCTCTCGCACGCTTGCTCGCTCCCACTCTGTCTCGCTCCCTCCTTCTGTCTCGCTCCCTCCCTCCATCAATTCTCCTCCTCCTGTCCTCCTGTCTCCCTCATCTCCTCCTGTCTCTCTCTCTCCCTCCCCCATCTCTCCCTTGCTCATCTCTCTCTCTCTCCACCTTCTCTCTTTCTCGATCCCCCTCCCTCTGTGTCTCTCTCTCTCCCACCCCACTACTCTCCGTTTCTCTTTGGGTGAATCCCTCTTCCCCCTCCATACCTCCCTCTCTGTCTGATACACTCTGTCTCCCTGGTTCTTCCCTTTCCCCCTGAGGTGGTGAGAGAGAGAGAGTGTGTGCAGAGAGAGAGAAAGGGAGATAAATGAGGATAAAGAGTGGGGGACAGGAAATGGGAAGGTCAGGCTGCAGTGGGGGGACAGAAGGAGTTAAACCCCAGCTCCTGAGCTCAGGGCGCGGTGCCCTCCCGTTCCCTGAGGACCAGGACTCGAGGCTGAGTCTGTCTCTCTCCAGCTGAGCTTCTGCAACACAAAGATACACAACAACATCGTTAATTCTGCTGCTCGGCATGCTTTAATGAACATTTTTATTGTTTACAAACGGAAGTGATGGATACAGTCAGTGGGATGGTGCCTTTTCTCACTGGCGTCTGAGGTGTGTGAAACATTGAAATGTTTCCCTGTAACTCCCCTGTGGGATAAGGATGGACAAACTAGCGCTACCCTCAGATTGTACCATAGCGACAAGCTGCTCCATCGCTGAAACACTGAACTGAAATGAGAAAATCCAGGATGGATTCATTAATGAGGGAATTTGATTGATTGATGAATTTGGATGAAGGGATATTTCAGCACATTCTTCAACTGCTGCCTGAACTTAGTCTGGGTCACAGCATAAATCCCGGTGTTTGTACAGCAACTGAGGAGCTGCAGCATGAAGCCCAATTCCTGCACAAAGTCATGGAGATACAGAGGGGTATCCACAATAGCAAACATCCGGTACCATATAGAAAACAGCATTAATGTTGACCATAACAGGATGAAATTGGCCGAGATCACAAACAGTAAAATGATGGATTTTTTTCGGTTTCTCATTTCTGTGTCAGACTGAGCGTCCCCATTGGTGTGAGCGCGGAGTCTCCTGCGGGCTCGGCTGGTCACTAAAATGTGTCTGACGGTGAGAACATTGAGCAGCAGAATCAGGAGAAATGGGACACACGGGGTTAGAATGTGGTGGAGGAACTCGATTGTGACCCAGACACTGGAGAACAGAACAGTGGCTGTTACACCACAAAACCAGGGGGCGTTCACCAGCCGATACCTAGCCCTGAGAAAAAAATACCAGGGAATGTTCTTTAAACAGCTCAGCACAGTCACTGCTCCCAGAACCACAGCCGCCGTTTTCTCACTGCAATATTTACTTTTCAGTTTCTGGCAACAAATGGCCACAAACCGATCAAAGGTGAAAGTGACGGTGAACCAGACAGAGCAGTCAGTGGCTGCATAAAGCAGGACGGCGTGGATATTACACACGGGGACGGAGTACTCCAGGAAATAAAACTGTTCCCAATAAACAATGGGAATGTGTCTCAATATCAGGTCGAGGATAATGACCAGGAGATCCGCCGCTGCCATGGCCCCCAGGTAACGTCTGACACATGGAGACAATCCACAATCTTTACAAAGCAGGACGTAGATGGTCACTACATTAACTGTGAGGAAGGAAAACAAACACATTATCCATCAGTCTGGAGGCAAAGGGACCCGTTTAATTGGGGACCAGTGAGATTTTCAAATGTGTCCCTGTATTGAGGGATTTATTAAAATAATTGGAGCTGGAATAACAAATGGGAAGGTCGGAATTAATGACAAAAATGTGACATAAACCACAAGAAACTCTCCCTCCCCAAACACACAGACACATCCATAAGGGCAGGTGGTTTCTCGAACATTCCCACACACTCTATCACTCGAGAGCAGACACGGGTCACTCCTTCCCAGTTCCTAATACGGAGGGTGAAAACGTTGCTGTCCTGAAGGATTCTCTCCCAGTTTTCTGAAGACATACAGAGTTTGGAAATTTCTGTATTTTGGTCTAAATTGTGGTCGATCCTGTATCGTGGAGAAATGTAAACGCAGGGAAAACGTATTCACCACTTTTAACTGCCTGAGAGGCCTTCGGAACAGGAACGGGATCCCTTCCCTCGGGATCTTACCGTTTGTTCAATTCCCTGACGTCCGGCCGTTCACAAACAATGTCAGGGACAGAGGATTCCGGGGAATGTCAGTTATGGAATGTTGGGAACAGAACGTTCCGGGGATTCCTTGACCTGTCCGTCACCTTTCACCCCCACCCACCCCACCACATGATGTACTGTGCCTGGGAACACTGTAACATTAATGGAGTGAGAGACAGAGGGGACAATCACAGGAATGGGGACTAAAGGCATTGCCAGATCAGCTGAAATGGTTAGATATACTACATTCTCAATACACCTCACAGAACCAACGCGGACACCATAAACTCAGAGGAGATATCTGTTCACCGTGGAACCCTGTGCAGACCAGGGCAGTGTACTGCTCAGTACAACCCAGCAATCTGTCCAAAGTGGAACACTGTGCAGATTCATCCATTGTCCTGGTCAATGCAATCCGGCAAACTATCCAGTTTAAAAAATGCACAGATCATAGAACATAGAACAGTACGGCACAGAACAGGCACTTCAGCCCACGATGTTGTGCCGACCATTGATCCTCATGTATGCACCCTCAAATTTCTGTAACCATATGCATGTCCAGGAGTCTCTTAAATGTCCCCAATGACCCTGCCTCCACAACTGCTGCTGGCAACGCATTCCATGCTCTCACAACTGTCTGTGTAAAGAACCCGCCTCTGACATCCCCTCTATACGTTCCTCCAACCAGCTTAAAACTATGTCCCCTCGTGTTAGTCATTTTTGGCCTGGGAAATAGTCTCTGGCTATCGACTCTATCTATGCCTCGCATTATCTTGTATACCTCAAGTAGGTCCCCTCTCCTCCTCCTTTTCTCTAATGAAAAAGGTCCGAGCTCAGTCAACCTCTCCTCATAAGATAAGTCCTCCAGTCCGGGCAGCATCCTGGTTAACCTCCTCTGAACCCTCTCCAAAGCATTCACATCTTTCTATAATAGGGCGACCAGAACTGGACGCAGTATTCCAAGTGCGGTCTAACCAACGTTTTATAGAGCTGCAACAAGATCTCACGACTCTGAAACTCAATACCCCTGTTAATGAAAGGCAATACACCATATGCTTTCTTAACAACCCTGTCCACTTGGGTGGCCATTTTAAGGGATCTATGTACCTGCAGCCCAAGATCCCTCTGCTCCTCCACACTGCCAAGAATCCTATCCTTAATCCTGTACTCAGCTTTCAAATTCGACCTTCCAAAATGCATCACCTCGCATTTATCCAGGTTGAACTCCATCTGCCACCTCTTAGCCCATCTCTGCATCCTGTCAATGTCCCGCTGCATCCTACAAAGCCCTCTATACTGTCAACGACACCTCCAAGCTTTGTGTCGTCTGTAAGCTTGCTGACCCATCCTTCAATCCCCTCATCCAAGTCATTAATAAAAATTACAAACAATAGAGGCCCAAGGATAGAGCCCTGTGGAACACCACTCACCACAGACTTCCAGGCAGAATATTTTCCTTCTATTACCACTCGCTGTCTTCTGTTGGCCAGCCAATTCTGTATCCAGACAGCTATGTTCCCCTGAATCCGATTCCACTTGACCTGCTGAATAAGCCTACCATGGGGAACCTTATCAAACGCTTTGATGAAGTCCATATACACCACATCCACAGCTCGACCCTCATCAACTTTTCCAGTCACAACCTCAAAGAACTCGATAAGTTTTGTGAGGCATTACCTGTCCCTCACAAAGCCGTGTTGACTGTATGTAATCAAGCCATGCTCTTCCAGATGGTCATAAATCCTATCCCTCAGAATCCTTTCCAACACCTCACAGACGACAGACGTGAGACTGACTGGTCTGTAATTGTCGGGGCTTTCCCTATTTCCTTTCTTGAAGAGAGGAATTACATTTGCCTCTCTCCAGTCCACAGGTACGACTCCAGTGGAGAGCGAGGATGCAAAGATCTTGGCAAGTGGCGAAGCAATTGCATTTCTCGTTTCCCAAAGCAGCCGAGGACAAATCTGTTCCGGGCCTGGCGACTTGTCAATCTTAATGTATAACAAAATTTTCAGCACATCAGCTTCCTCTATCTCTATCCATTTCAGCATGCACACCTGCTCTTCAAAGGTTTCATTCACCAGAAAGTTCGTTTCTTTCGTAAAGACAGAAGCAAAAGACTCATTTAGGGCTTCCCCTACCTCCTCAGACTCCACACACAAATTCCCTATGCTATCCCTGATTGGCCCTACTCTTTCTTTGACCATTCTCTTATTCCTCACATAAGTGTAAAATGCCTTTGTGTTCTCCCTAATCCGTTCAGCCAAGCCTTTCTCATGTCCTGTCCTGGCTCTCCTCAGACAATTTTTAAGCTCCTCCCTCGCCTGCCTCTAATCCTGTAGAGCTGAGCTTGACCCTAGCTTCCTCCACTTTATGTAAGCTACCTTCTTCCTTTTGACGAGCAGCTCCACCGCTCTCGTCATCCAAGGTTCCTTTATCTTACCACATCTTGTCTGTCTCAGAGGGACATATTTCAAAGTTTGTGCGAAGATTTGTAGCTCGGGTGCTCGTTGTTGTGGTTCTGTTCGCCGAGCTGGAAGTTTTTGTTGCAAACGTTTCGTCCCCTGGCTAGGCGACAACAACCCACCAGAACAAAGGACCCGATACCCAACATGAGCAAAACTAATGTAGTGTACAAAATACCATGCAAGGACTGCACAAAACACTATATAGGACAAACAGGAAGACAGCTAACAATCCGCATACATGAACATCAACTAGCCAGGAAACGACACGACCAGCTATCCTTAGTAGCCACACACGCAGACAACAAGCAACATGAATTCGACTGGGACAACACTACTATCATAGGGCAAGCCAGACAGAGAACAGCCAGAGAATTCCTAGAGGCATGGCATTCATCCACAAACTCCATCAACAAACACATCGACCTGGACCCAATATACCAACCACTACAGCGGACAGCTGAAACCGACAACCGGAAGCGGCAGGGACAGACCACTATAAACACCGGAGGAAACATCAAAGAAGCGCTTCGCCGGAGGCTCCCAAGCACTGATGATGTCGCCTAGCCAGGGGACGAAACGTTTGCAACAAAAACTTCCAGCTCGGCTAACAGAACCACAACAGGGACATATTTATTCATCACTTGCAACAATTGTTCCTTAAACAATCTCCACATGTCTATAGTGCCTTTACCATGGAACAATTGCTCCCAATCCATCCTTCCTAACTCATGTATAATCGCATCATAGCTTCTTCTTCCCCAATTAAATATCCTCCCATTTTGCCTCATCCTCACCTTCTCCATAGCTATGTAGAATGTGAGGCAGTTGTGGTCACTATCACCAAAATGCTCTCCCACCACAAGATCGGATACCTGCCCCGGCTCGTTTCCGAGCACTAAGTCTAGAATGGCCTTTTCCCATCGTCGGCCTGTCAGCGTACTGAGTTAGGAAACCCTCCTGAACACACCTTACAAAAACAGCTCCATTCAAATCGTTTGCTCGAAGGAGGTTCCAATCAATATTGGGAAAGTTAATGTCACCCATTACAACAACCCTACTACATCCACACTTTTCCAAAATCTGCCGACCTTTGCTTTCTTCCATCTCCCTGCTGCGATTGGGGGGCCTGTAGTAAACCCCTAAAGAGGTGACTGCTCCCTTGCTGTTCCTAATTTCCACCCATACTGACTCGGTATGCAGATCTTCCTCGACAATGGAAGCTTCTGTAGCTGTGTTATCCTCTCTGATTTGTAGTGCTACACCCCCTCCTCTCCCCCCCCCCCCCCGTTCTTTTTAAATGCTCTAAACCTTGGAACATCCAGCAACCATTCCTGCCCCTGAGAAACCTATGTCTCTGTTATGGCCACAACATCATGGCACCATGTACTGATCCATGCTCTAAGTTCATCACTTTTATTCCTGATACTGCTTGCGTTAAAGCAAACACATTTTAACTGATACCTTGGTTCCTTGCCAGGAAAGTCCTTCCCACTAGCTGGTCTACCTCTTGATATTGTCTCATCTGCATCAACTCTCACCTCCGGTATACAGCTCAGGTTCCCACCCCCCTGCCATACTAGTTTAAACCTTCTCGAACTACTCGAGCAAACCTTCCACGCAGGACATTGGTCCCCTTCCAGTTCAGATGCAACCCGCCCTTCTTGTACAGGTCCCACGTTCCCCGGAAGGCATCCCAATTATCTACATATCTGAAGCCCTCCCTCCTACACCAGCTGTGCAGCCACATATTAAGCTGCGCCCGCTCCCTGTTCCTCGCCTCGCTATCTCGTGGCACCGGTAGTAAAATAGAGAACACTACTCTGTTCGTCCTGCTTTGCAGCTTCCATCCTAACTCCCTGAAATCACTTTTTATATCTTCGATCCTTTTCCTGGCTATATCATTAGTGCCAAAATGTAACAAGATTTCTGGGTGTTCGCCCTCCCCTGTTAGAACCTTATACACCTGATCGGAGATGTCCCGGACCCTGGCACCAGGGAGGCAACATACATTCCGGGAATCCCGATCCTGACCACAAAATCTCCTGTCGATTCCCCTAACTATCGAGTCCCCTACCACGAGTACTTTTCTATTCTGCCCCCTTCCCTTCTTTGCCACAGTGTCAGGCTCAGTGCCAGAGAACTGACTGCTATGGCTTTCCTCTGGTAGGTCATTCCCCCGCAGCAGTATCCAAAACGGTATACTTATTGCTGAGGGGAATGTCCACAGGGGATCTCTGCACTGTCTGACTGTCCCCTTTCATCCCCCTAACTGTAACCCATTTATCCTTGTCCTGAGCCTTAGGAGTGACCAACTCCCAGTAACTCCGCTCAATTACCCTCTCAGCCTCCAGAATGATCCATAGTTCATCCAGCTCCAGCTCCAATTCCCTAACACGGTTTTCAAGGAGCTGGAGTTGGATGCACTTCCCACAGATGTAGCCAGCGGAGACGTGTGCCATGTCTTCCACCTGCCACATTCTGCAGGAAGAGCAAGCAACTGCCCGAGCATCCATACCCGAGTTATCTGAATATGCACTCAGTACTAAACTACAAAGCTTAGTTCAAGTTGCTATAAAATCAATAACAAACTTATATTCAATAGAGGAAGTTTAGAATGAACCTCACCTTATTAACTAGGTTAGAGGAGGAGGGCGGGTGGGAGACTCTACAGCTGGATAGATCATGTTAGGGCACTTATCGTCAACCGCAGACTAGACATCTGTTCACTATGGAAAAGTGGGATCGATGCTGGAATCCAAAGTAGACAGGCAGGAAGCTGGGAGAACACAGCAAGCCAGGCAGTATCAGGAGATAGAGAAGTCGATGTTTCGGGTGTAACCCTTCTGCAAGTATCCTGAAGGAGAGCTACACCTGAAACATGAAATTCTACACCTCCTGATGCTGCCTGGATTGCTGTGTTCCTCCAGCAAGTATTCAACATGGGAAGCAGTGCAGACCACACCCGTGCATTATCTATAAACGCGGACTAGATAGCTGACCAGTATCGGGAGCTGAGTAGACCACAGCAATGTATTGATCTATTAACCTGGACTAGATATCTGTCCAGCATCGGGAGCTGTGCAGACCACAGCAGTGCATGAATCTATTAACCCGGACTAGATATCTGTTCAGCATCGGGAGCTGTGCAGACTACAACAGTGCATTTGTCAATAAACCCGGACTAGAAATCTGTCCAGCACGGGGAGCTGTGCAGACCACAGCAGTGCATTGATCTATAAACCCGAATTAGATATCTGTCCTGCACGGGGATCTGTGCAGAACACAGCAGAGCACTAACGTGTGAACCTGAAACAAATATCAATCCAGCATGGGAGCTGCACACACCACATCAACCAGATAGTCTGACCAGCACACCGAACTGTGCAGTGATCACTGGTGAATTAATCTGTTAACCAGGAGCAGTTACCGTACCAGCATGTAGAACTGTGTGCACCACCCCAGTGCATTGATCTGTAACCCAGGAGCAGTTACCCTCCCAGCATGTAGAAGTGTGTACACCGCCCCAGTGCATTGATCTGTAAACCAGGAGCAGTTACCCCCCCCCCCCCCCCAGCATGTAGGACTGTGTACACCGGCCCAGTGCATTGATCTGTAAACCAGGAGCAGTCACCCTCCCCCCACCCGCCCCCCCACCCCAGCATATAGGACTGTGTACACCACCCCAGTGCATTGATTTGTAAACCAGGAGCAGTTACCCTCTCAGCATGTAGGACTGTGTGCACCACCCCAGTGCATTGATCTGTAAGCCAGGAGCAGTTACCCTCCCAGCATGCAAGACTGTGTACACCACCCCAGTGTATTGATCTGTAAACCTGGGCAGTTACCCTCCCAGCATGTAGGACTGCGTAGATATCCCCAGTGCATTGATTTGTAAAATACAAACAGTTACCCTACCAGCATGTAGAGCTGTGTCCACCACCCCAGTGCATTGATCTGTAAACCAGGAGCAGTTACCCTCCCAACATGCAGGACTGTGTACACAACCCTAGTGCATTGATCTATAAACCAGGAGCAGTTACCTCCTCGCATGTAAAGCTGTGTGCACCACGCCAGTGCATTGCTCAGTAACACTGTGTTAGATCACTGCCCAGTGTGGGGACACTTGCAACCGATGCTGGAAGTGATAGGATGTACAGCTCCCCTCCATTTACAGATCCATATCTCCATTGTGCCATGACCAGCGGGTGCTGTGGGTGTGAACATCACTGCCAGAGAGAGATGGCGGTGGAATCAGCTTAAATATCACTACATGGGAGGCGTTTGGGAAGTATACAGAGAGGGGGAGACTGAGAGACAGTGTCATGGAAGGATGTGTTCCCAGGTTTTAGAATGCTGAAATGTAAACACTTCGATCGCATCCTGTAACATGAGCCAGTCTTCCCAGGAAAGATGGGGAAAAGGGATAATAGTGTGAAGTCAGATGAGCATATGTTCTGCAGCTTGTAACTGGAAGTGGTTTCAACAGAATCTATGATTCATTGGGCAGATTCTGACAATAAATTTTCTCAGTGCCATTTTAATTGAGAGTGACAGAGGGATCATCCGCACAAGGCTGAGCTAGTTTCCTGGTGCTATCTTATCGAACTCACCTCATTAAGTACCCACCCCACACCATGGTGTCCCTCCCATTCAATACCAGCCCGATTCTCCCACCCATCATGGCTGGTATCACCATCGCCGTATATCCCTGGATATTCCGTGATCCCTGACACTGGTGTCATCTTTAAAAGGCCAATCGGCACACGGTTGAGCTTTCTCAGTTTGAAACTGCCCTGCACAGTTTACCCCGAGCACGGTAGATAAAGGGCAATTACACCACGGTTTGTCGACAGGGGCACAGAGGTCCGGATGGATGGGCTAATACAGAGGGGGGACCATTCTCTTTCCAGAGGGGCCCAAACCACCAGACCCACCGAGCATGGTCTGAGCTCAGTGCAGTATCTGCGGTCTGAAGAAATGTCCAACAATACAGGGCAAGCATCAATAACCTGCCTCGCTCTGTCAGGATAAGGGTCACCGTATTTTCTCTGCTCCCTCACCCTCACTGCAAATCTGTTATAGCACCAACCCCCGAACAAGGCTCATGCTCCAACACTCTCACTGCCGCATGCAGCGCCTTCCCCCATCTCCTCTCTCTCTCTCTTCCTTCCACTTTACCCCTTACACAAATAACATTGCATGGATACATCACTGTGGACTGACTCCCTCCGGACACCTCACCATGTGCCCCCATCCTTCCTACACTAACACTAACAGCAGGGACACTCCCTCCCACTCTTCCTTTCTCCCATTCCAGGAGAAACAGCCTAGAATAGGACAGAAAGGGCCAAGCTGGTTGCTGGAGTGCCCAATATCAGTTCCTTCATACCCCTTCCTCCGCCATGTAGTGAGGACCCTGGTAGGAGCCGCGGAGGGCCAGGATGTCTCGTGTGGAGATTCTGAAACACCCACGTCCCACCGACCGAGTAAGCAGCAATGTTCAGTGAAGGGCAATTTTCACTTTAAACCCACTGGCAGCTCCGCTCTGTTTCTCCACTTCTCCTTAGAAGCTGTGGCCGTGATGCCATCTCCCTTCTGTGTCGAGCTGGTACAAATGGAATCCCCACAGTCTCGGTGGGCAGGAGAGTGGGCTTACAACACATCGTCACCAACACCTCCCAGAAGGGTTGTTTTTCTTAAATAGTGGAAATTGTGAGTTCTCTGTCACTCACATTTAACAGTTTACGAGGTGAATTGAGCATTTCTTTATGTTTAGTTTAAATCACCAGATGAGCTTCACGCCGTGTCCTAACAATTGCTGTGTGTGTATATCTGTGTGTCTCTGTGGTGTTTAAAGCGATGCAATGCAACCCTCTGCTGGCTTCCCAACGCCACTGCACAGACATTGGCAGAGGATGAAAACCAACAGGGATTCATTCAGAGAGGGGGAGGGAGAGGGCAGCTGCTCACAGCACCACCCAATCTGATATCTTATCCATGTACTGATCTAAATGTCCTTTAAACGTTGTAACTGTACCTGTTTTCACACTTGCTCTGAAAGTTCATTCCATACCCAAGCCAGCTTCTGTCTAAAATAATTACCTCTCATGACTTTTGTAAATCTTTTTTCCTCGCACCTTAAAATATCCCTCAGTTTTGAATCCCCATCTCTAGGGAAAATACATCAGCCCTTCAGCTTATCTGCACCCGTCATGATTTTATAAACTTCTGTAGTAACCCTTTGCTCCTCAATGAAAAACGTCCCAGCCTATCCAGCCTCTCCTTCTCGCCCACTCTCTCAATTCCCAGCGACATCCAGGTTAATCTTTTCTGAACCCTCTCCAGTTTAATAATATCAAGGTCAATAATATCTGGGTGAATAGTCAAGGAATTTTCTAAGGGTATGGAGACCAAAACTAGAGGGCATAGATTGCAGGTGAGAGGGGAAAAATTTACATGTGAAGTAAGGGGCAGTTTTTTTCACACAGAGGGTGGTGTGCCTATGGAATGAGCGGGCAGGATGACCACACTGGACACAGTATTCCAGAAGAGATCTCACCAATATCCTGTACAACCTTAACATTACGTCCCAATTCCGGTACTCAAAGGTCTGACCAATGAAGACAAGTGTGTTCCACACCTTAACCACACTATCTATATGAGATACAAATTTTAAAGGGTTATACCTGACGGCCTAGGTCTCTGTTCTATGGCACTGCCAAAGGCCCTACTGATATTATTTCGTGGTTTTAGGAAGATGGCAGTCAAACGTTAGAGATGGGTAATCGTGATCGGTGTTTTGGGGCCAGAAATTATGCTCTTTCTTCGTCTCTGATGTCCAGTAATAAATATCTGTTTGAGACCCTTCATTGTGCAGAGTGTGTCTGCAGGATTTCTTTCCCTCATATTGTAGACTGCAGATAATAGCAATTAAAATGGGATGGTCATAGTTAATTTCGAAGGCACAGCACGTGCCCTTAACATCCGACAGTTAAGACAAATATCTTGCATTTGTTTAACAATACAAAGTGTTTTGTGTTGCTCAGTAATGGTAACCTAATTATAATAAATCCACACCGTGCTGAAAATTGGCACTTAAATATGGCCCAAAATCTGGGTATGGTAGTGTAGTCGGTAGTGTCCCAGCCTCTGAGCCAGAGCTCTGGATTTGATTCCAATTCCAATTGAACTTGTGTGGTAGTGTTCCTAGCTCTGGACTAGCAGGTTCAAGTCCTGTCATCAGACTGTCAGAACAGGCTGATGAACAAAAGCACAGGAGAATACTGTTACAGCTTTATGGGTATTGCCAAGTGGTATTAGTGTCCCTACCTCCGGGCACAAAGTTCTAGGTGTAAATCCCACAGAAGTGTCTCAGGATACGTCTGAACAAACTGATTAAAATATTTTTAGAATAGTGACCTGATGGAAAAGGAAGAGATGCCAATATTGAATTTCAGAATTTAGGCCAGGATGACTGAGAGCACAGCCATTTGTGTTGATTGGTGTCACATTTCGCCGCAGTAGAGGTTTATAAAATCAGAATGGTCATGGATAGGGTGAGTAGTCAGGGTTTTCCCCCAGGTTGGGGCGTCCAAAACTAGAGGGCATTGTTTGAAATTGAGAAGGGAAAGGATTTGATGAGCCCTAGGGGCACCATTTCACGTAGAAGGTGGTGTGCATATGGAATGAGCTGCCAGAGGAAGTGGTGGAGGCTGGTACAAATACCGCATGTAAAAGGCATCTGGATGCTGGCAGAGCTGCTGAGCTTTTCCAGCAATTTCTGTATTTGTTACAAAATGCATTCATTTTAACACAGGTATTCTGAATACATTAAACATTTTATTTTTTTCATGACGCAGGGACATATAAACATATCTTCAAATTGACCGCGACCATTTTCTGCTAATGGTATGGCTCTGTGTATGACAGCAGCAATGATGCACCTACATGGAACAGGGAATGTGATGAAGACATAGTTTGGACAATGTACAAGGAGACCTCACATGATCCTGTTGGGGAGAGGATAACATTATTGTGCGAATCAACTCAGAGTGGGAGAAAATGTAATCTGCCCAAGAAGGAATGGCCGATTGCCCTATCCCTCCTTCATTGTTCCTCATCACAGCAATGTGTGCGATTTGAAGCAAAAGCTTTACAGTCATCGTTACCATTCTTGTTTTTACAGAATCCCTGCAGTGTGGAAATAGGCCCTTCATCCCAATTGTTCCCTTACAGTTACCCCTGACTAGTTCACCTAACCTCGAAATTCCTGAACACTATGGACAATTTAGCATGAGCAATCCACCTAAACTACACAGCTTTGCACTGTGGGAGGAAACTGGAGCACCCATTAGAAGCTCACGCAGACAAGGAGAGAAGGTGTAAACTCCACACAGATAGTCGCCCGATGCTGGAATCGAACCCAAGTCCCTGGCGCTGTGAAGTAGCAGTGCTAACTGCTGAGCCACTGGGTGATCCCTGACCAGAATTCATTGGAATCTCCTCCCAATGCAAAGGGAATTCAGTTAAATCTAATTGTTCCAGGATGAAATTCCCATTGCTAGCAGATTGTGAGTACGATATCTTCAGAAGCAGAATAATATTTTGAACAATTGTGAGAAACAAAACTCACTCACAATTCAGCCTGAGACAAAGCCTTGGAAACAAGAACATTTTATTCTGTATGGCCTTGCAAGAACGGGCATCTGCAAGCCATCTGGCTAGCAAAAAGCGCAAATTACAAAGCATGTAAGCATTTTTATTCAGTTTGCAAGTTGTGGAATCACGCCTCCCTTTTCCCATCCTATCATTAGCCCATTGCCTCACTTGTTTTTCTCTAATTTTCATTATCTGACTACCCTGCTGTCCTTGTCCTTATTTATCACAGCCTGTCTGTTATTTTATCCAGTTCCCCTTATCATACTATAAGCTTATTGTGAATTGCCCCTACTGCTTCTTTTGTGGTCAGCTACAACACTTTAAAGTTATTTCTTAGTTTAAACTATTTCTTAAACAAAAACATCTATATTCGTTGAAATCTTAGCCTTACGCATGTTGCAAGGATCCAGTGACCGTTTGTGTAATGTTCCCCTTCCCCTCCCCCCACAACACCACCTGCAGAAACTACATTCCTAATTACTCACAATTCCCCCTTTTTCTTTTTCTCTAACAGTTGTCTGCACTTAGTAAGTCTCCTTTAATTCATTTTCTGAAGTTCTGCCCTCTTACGCTTTTTGACGATGAGGTTCACAATCTTATGCACGGTATCATTTTACATTTGTACTTTTTGTCTCTCGAACTCTAGGAGCATTCTTTGACTTTCTCTTTGTTGCATATCACCTGTTGATTGTAAAAGCTTTTAATGATGTATTTTGGTTCCTTCCCCAAGGGATGTCAGCAGTCGGCTCATTATCCATTTTAGGACATTGAACCCTACCACCAGGCCCACTAATATCAATAATCCATAGATAGCCAGATTGTCTAACCACCTTTCCCAACCAGTCAATCCCCAATTACCCCCTCCCATCCCTTTTCATTCTGGTACCGATTACTGGCCTTCTTTATTTTGGCGATTTTGTCTTGCACGTGTTTGGAGACCTCAGGTATGTAAGTACAAGACTCCTCCACAATTAGTGCACAGGTACCACCTTTCTCTGCCAGAATATAATCTAGATCCATTCTGTTCTGAAGAGTAGCTAGCCTAGTGGCTGCTACTTGGGATTGGGTTTCGGCCAACGCATCGGTAGTATTGTTGGCCAACTCTTCCAGGGAAGCCGCCAACTTTTGTATTTCTACTCCTGCTTGAGCGGTCCCATACATAGGTATCAAAGTCCAGAGGAGGCGATCTCCTTCGGTTACTTTCCGGGTTACTCGCCTTCCTCCCTGTTTATTCCCAGGTATTTTTGGGGCTCTCTTTAACAGCCTCAAGTGGGGAATTATATAGGCGAGGTAGCAGCAGCCACTGGTTTTGAGGCAGTGTTTGATCAACATCATAACATGCATACATTCCTATACATTCGGTCATGCGAATGTATTTTTCCCCGGGAACAAATGGATAGGCCTTCAGGCCGCATATCCAATATGTTCCGTTTAATATTCGGGGAATAGTCATGTCAGTGGCTTGGCTGGTGTGGACACAAGATGATTTTCCTAATCGGAAGGGTGCGGTATCATTCTGATTACAGAAACAAGTGGCATTTACTGCTCCTTTTGGTGGGGAAACTCTAAGGCCATCGATAGCACCCAGAGTTTTCGGGGCTGGTCGAGGGAACCATCCCGCAAAGTTATAATTACCCCTGTTAAATCTCCATTTTGTATTCTTTGAGCCCGAGTCAAATTGTTGCACATCGTACACTTCTCTTTTGGTAAGTGGTATTACCGTGAGAGGAATTCTGGATTCCCCATGATGTGGGCTGTCCACACATACCCAACAGTCGGTATGCCCCTTTAGTTTTGCATATTTCTGACATAAAGTGGTAAAATGATTCCCCCCGGTCCCTTGGTAGTTAGCGCCAATACTGTCGTGACAATATAAAGCTGACCACTCAGCTTACACCCCTATCCGTTTTATCCCTAGCCCTTTGAATGCCAGGGAGGAGTGAGTCCACGCAACACTTACAATTGTTTTGAGATACAATTTTTTTAACCAATACTTAATAGTCTCTTATCTCAGTCCATTCTTTTTGCTCAGCTTGACTTTCAGAGGGTTGTCTGTAGGATGAGCGTGCCACTCTGCAGAAGGGGAAGGAGCGTCCACTGGGCCCTTAACACGAATGTGATGACTCCACCCTTTTACAGCAGTTCGGATGGATGTTTCAGTACTCAGGAGGGTTAGGAACGGTCCCTCCCAGCTTGGATGCAGTTTGGTATCTTTCCAGGTCTTTATCAGGACCCAATCACCGATGTACTGTGAACTCAAGTGGAGGTGTCTGGGTTAACAGACCCTTCTTTCTATGAACAGACAAAGAACTTTTAAAAAAAACTTATCATTGAACTAAACATTTTGTCCATGATAATCGAGTCTCTAGGACTAACTTAGACAATTGTTTCTTTAAGGTTTGATTCATTCGTTCCACCCGTCCAGAGGAAGGCGGGTGCCAAGGAGTGTGGAATTCCCAAGAGATCTCTAATCCTGCCATTACTTCTTGTAAGATCTTAGAAGTAAAATGGCTACCTTAGTCTGAATCTATACTTTCCAAAACTCCATATCGAGGGATTCTAAAAGAGTTTTCACTTCTCCCTTCAAGGTGGCTGAGGACATTAAAAATGCCTCCATCCCAATTTTTAAGCCTAACGATATAATCAAATCCCTACCTAATAGATTACTTCCTATGTCGGGAATATATAGTAATTGTCCTGTCACTTCCTCATCATTTCCTCTAATTAGGGTTGGCTCAAAAATAGGCACCAAGAATTCTTCGCCTTTTACTCCAGAAACCCTGAGATTCTTGTTAGTCAATTTAACACTGGTCGGTGTTCGGGATGATCGTGCCGCTCCCTTGTCTACAAAAAATACTGCCTCCTCCCCTTTATTTTTTCAAGCGGTCCCAGTGGGTCTCAGGAGGAAGGAACCCCTGACTCCCCTAGCCCTCATCGATGGTCATTAGGGAAACGTTTCCATTTATCGTGCTAATCCCGGGCATTCCCGTTTAAAATGCCCCACTTTTCCATAATGGTAACATCCTGCCTGTTGCCTCCTTCCCTGGATGTCCAACCTTTTTCTTTCGTGTCCTCGCCTTTCCTTCCTATTATCCTCTGATCCCAGTCTCCTTTTTGTTATTTCTCCTACTGCTGTCCCCATCGTTTTGGCTTTCTGTTACTGCTTCTCGTCTTCCCTTTTCACATACACTTTCTGTGCTTCACGAAACAGCTCTTCCATCTGTCTTTCACTCCATCCATCTAATTTCTGTAATTTCTTTTGTATGTCCGGCCATGATTTAGTCACAAACTAGACTTTTAAGAGTCCCTGAGGTACTGAATCATCGGGATCCATTCCCGAATATTTCCTTGTGGCCTCCTTGAGCCTTTGAAGAAATGCAGAAGGGGTTTCATCCTTCTCTTGTCGTACTTCGAAAGCCTTAACAAAGTTTCGTGATCTAGGTACCACCTCTTTAATTCCCAATATTACCATTTTCCTGAGTTCTCGCATTGATTCCATATCTTCTTTTTCATTATTATTCTAATGGGGATCGGCATTCGGGAATTTCTGATCTGCTGGGACTACATTTTGTCCGGCCGGATGCCTCTTTTCCCATTCCCGTAAGGCCGCTCTCCTGATCATACCTCGTTATTCCCCTGAAAATAGGGTTCCTAGAATTGCCATCAGTTCTCCCCAGGCATATAAATTGGGTCCTAGGAATTGATCTAACTGCTCAGCCAGTACCACCGGATCCTCTATCAGACTTTTCATTTCCTTTTTAAAAGCTCTAACTTAACTGTTAGTGAAGGGAGCGTTTACGTATTCTATCTCTCTGCCCACAATCGGGACCTCTCTTAAGGGACATAATTTTATATTTTCCATTATCTCTGCACCTCCTAGGGGGCTCGAGTGACTCTGGGCCTCCTAGGTTCTGCATCTTTTAGCTCAGGAGTCCGTTTCTCTTTCAGTTACTGGAGTTGCTTCTGGTTCTGGGACTGTAGGCTGGCTCCAGAGACGGGATAGACATGTCTCTAGAGGAGGGCATGGGGGCGGTAAACAGGTTAAGGGATCCCATTATGGTTTCTCTTGTTCATTCTTTTCTTGCTCTTTCCCTAATTCTTCCACCTTCATGGGATATAATTTTACCCCCACACCCCCTATCCAGCAAGCCGCATATTCTGACTCTTCTTGACTGGATTTTTCTTTCCAATTGATGTATATATTTAGATTTTGGCACAGCCAATCTTCATCGGACCCATATCTGGGCAAAAAAGATACCAGGATCCTTAATGCTTTCTAGACTCCAGACAAAACAACAATGGTTTATCATTATAACTTTATCTTTCCCCCACGTCTGGTAGTTGTGTGCCCAATTTTCCCCAAAGGACTATCAGGCGAAATATATTCCCCTGTAATATATTTACAGATCGATTGTTACACAGGCAACTTCCCGTGCCTCCCATTGTTGCTAATTTAATTAATCTTAACGAGGTCCCGTGCCACCTTCTTCCACACCCCCTTCAGTGTCCTGACTAGACACCTTACTCATCCGATTAATCTGACCAGTTATATGCTTTTTGAGACTTCAACTGTTCTCCATAAATCACTTTTATGTAAGGAAAAAGAGATTTGTTAGAAACTGATAGTAAGGCAGCCATGACCCGTAAAAAGAACAGGAGTTAACACTTTATTTCATAATCTGTAAAATCCTGAACCTTAAAAGATATCATGTTAAAATTTCCATAGTAGAAATCAGATTCAAAACAGTCCCGGATCTGCTCCAGGGAAAAAAGCACAAACATTCCATCACCAACAAACAAATGTGCATTCAAACCGAATCACAAAAGGTTAAAATTTCTACTAGTTGTACAGCTCTTTTCTCTCTCTCTCTGTCACACACATAGACACCGTATTTCACAGACACTTTGAGCTTCCTGCAACAACTCCTCTAGCTTTTGAATATTTTTCTGGACGTCTGGCCGTAAGTTAGTTACGAAGTGTACCCTCAGTAGCCCTTCAGCTATTAGCCCTTCTGACACGGGCTGTTTTCCATTGACATATGCTTTATTTTAAAACTTGCCAATTCCCCGTACTTTTGGTACATCCCCAACCACACAGGCAATACTTAAAGGTCTATTTTCTTACCTTGCTCTGTGCACAGAGTTTTTCAGTGGCAATGCCTGCAGCAACTACCGCTGCCTACCTCGGTCGCCCGGATATATCTCTTAAGACCTTTCCTTACTCGGGTCTTCTGCACAAGAGTTACCCGACCGAACCCGCCGCATTTTCCCATCTTGTTTCCAGGGTCTCCCAATCCGGATCACACTCGCCCAAACCGCGAACAACAAGCAAAGGGAGTCGCAGATCACCGAAATCGGTGAGGTGCACCACCCCCGTCGTCTCAAGAGTGTCGAGCAGTCAGAGTTTCTGATCCCGGAAGAGGCCCCCAACTGTGAGAAACAAAACTCACTCACAATTCAGCCTGAGACAAAGCCTTGGAAATAAGAAATTTTATTCTGAACGGGCGTCTGCAAGCCATCTGGCTAGCAAAAAGCATGTAAAAGCAAAATTACAAAGCATGTAAGCATTCCTATTCAGTTTGCAAGTTGCAGAATCACGCCTCCTTTTCCCCATCCTATCATAAGCCGATTATCTCACTTGTTTTTCTCTAATTTTCCTTATATGACTACCCTGCTGTCCTTGTCCTTGTCTATTACAACCTGTCTGTTATTTTATCCAGTTCCCCTTATCATACTATAAGCTTACTGTGAAATGCCCCTAATGCTTCTTTTGTTGTCAGCTACAACACTTTAAAGTTATTTCTTAGTTTAAAACTATTTCTTAAACAAAAACCATTATATTCGTTAAAGTCTTAGCCTTAAGTATGCTGCAAGAATCCCACAACCGTTTTTGTAATGTTCCCCTTCCCCTCTACCCACAACACCACCTGCAGAGATACATTCCTAACTTCTCACACAATCTCTCGATTTTTCCTTTTGTCGTGAGTTACACTAATATCAGGACAAAATGCTTTCAACTTGAAATTGCAGAGATTTTGTTTATCTGCTGTGTGTGTGTGTGTGTGTGTGTGTGTGAAATATGGATTATTTATTGGCAATCTCCAAATAGTTTGCCATGCAACTTTCCACCATAGTTTGAGTAACATTGCTCTGGATCATAAACGTGCTATTTTTACAGATTATTTTTATAGCCTGACTTATTCCTAAAACTGACCCTGACCCTGTCTGAGACCGATATAATCGGCCATATCACCAACCTGGTTACATTTAACATTTGTTGTGAGCAGTGCAGGAATAGGACTAGAAAAGGAAACAGTGACCTAAAATGCCGGGGAACTATAGACTGGTAAGCCTGATGTCAGTAGTGGGTAAGTTGTTGGAAGGGATTCTGAGGGACAGGATTTACATACATTTGGGAAGGCAAGGGCTGATCGGGGTAGGCAACGTGGCTTTCTGCATGGGAATCATGCCTCATTAATTTGGTTGAGTTTTATGAAGAGGTGACAAAGAAGATTTATGAATTCATTTTGGTAGACATTGTCTATATGGACCTCAGCAAGGTGTTCATAACATTCTGATTGGTCGGCAGATTAGTAATTTTCGGTCACATGGGACACAGAGGAAGCTAGTCACAATTGGCTTGAAGGAAGAGGGGCATTTTTCAGACTGGAGGCTTGTGAGCAGCAGTGTGCTGTAAGAATCAGTGCTGAGTTCACTGCATTTCATCATTTATTTAAAAGATTTGGATGTGAATATCGGGGCCATAGTTAGTAAGTTTACAGATGACATCAGAAAGGTGGTGTAGTAGATTATCTCAGAGTACAACGAGACCACAATTAGATGGGACAAAGGGGCAAGGAGTGAGAGATGAAGTTTAATTTAGATAATTATGAGGTTTTATATTTTGGAAAGGCAAATCAGGGCAGAAATTATACACTCAATGGTAAGGTCCTGGGGCGTGTTGTGGAACAAAAGGACGTAGGGCTGCAGATACATTGTTCCTAGAAAGTGGAGCCGCAGGTAGACAGAGTGGTGCTGAACACATTTGGCACATTTGCCGTAATCAGAGAATTGAGTATAGGAGTTGGGGTGGCATGTTGCATCGGTACAGGATGTTGGTGAGATCACTTTAAGAATACTGCGTACAACTCGGTTGCAGAACTGGAGGTTTGAGCTTCAGGGAAAGGTTGATTAGGTTGAGGTGTTTGACACTTGGGGTGCCAGAGGCTGAAGGGTGACATCATAGAGGTTTATAAAATCATCAGGGCCATGGATATTCTGAACAACCACGTTCTGCTCCCCAGGGTATGTGTATCCAGAATATGAGAGCATAGGTTGAACGGGAGAGGGTGAATGATTTAGAAGGGACCTGAAGGTGAATGTTTCACACAGAGAGTGGAGTGTGTCCTGTCAGAGGAAGTGCTGAAGGCGGTTACAATCGCACATTTAAAAAGTATCAGAAAGAGGAGGGATATTGGCCAAATGCTGGCAAATGGGACAGGATCAAATTTGATATCTGATCAGAGTGAACAAATTGGATTAACGGGACTGTTTCCCTTCTGCATGACTCTCTGAATCTATAAGAAGGATGACAAAAAATTCTGAAAGGACCATTCAAGTCGGAATTCTATTCACTGGAAGTTTATCGTGCCTCTATGTTCACATTGATTGAAAGCTGCATTAAATATTTGACAGGGAAGTGAGTCACGGATAATGGGAAGCAGACAGGAAAGTGGAGCTGAGATCCCAACCTTTGTGCCTGGTGAAGAAGGGTCAAAGTATCTAATGACCAACTCCTGTTCCTCAGTCCCATGTTTCTGTGTTCCATTCAGTCGCTCATACCTGCTAGACAGGAGCAGTTGGAGGCCACTTACTCCTATAACCTGGTGCACAGAAACAGAGGAGAACATTCAGCCTCTCAAGGCTACCACACACGCTTTGAAGTGATTTTAGAAATGTAATTGGAAAACCCAGGCTGGGTATGAAAGAGGCCCCTCATCTCTCTTTACACAGCTTCCCCTATCTGCAACTTGTGCTTCATTTGTTGGTCATGTTGTAGACCCAGATTCACTGTGAATACAGCTCCCATACCTCACCCAGCGATGGCTCACAAAATCCTCTGGTCTACTGACTGCAATATACAATAACAGAACATGGTGGCACGGTGGCACAGTGGTTAGCACTGCTGCCTCACAGCTCCAGAGACCCGGGTTCAATTCCCGCCTCAGGCGACTGACTGTGTGGAGTTTGCACGTTCTCCCCGTGTCTGCGTGGGTTTCCTCCGGGTGCTCCGGTTTCCTCCCACAGTCCAAAGATGTGCAGGGTCAGGTGAATTGGCCATGCTAAATTGCCCGTAGTGTTGGTAAGAGGTAAATGTAGGGGTATGGGTGGGCTGCGCTTCGACGGGGCGGTGTGGACTTGTTGGGCCGAAGGGCCTGTTTCCACACTGTAAGTAATCTAAATCTAAATCTAAACATTCATGAAAATTACACCCACTGACTTTCCAATAACAGAATGTGAGAACATCAGAAACAGGGGCAGGTCTTTCACTCCCCAAGCCTGCCTTGCCCTTCACTAAGATCATGGCTGATCTGCTCTAGGTCTCAAATTCTCTTTCATACCCAATTTTTCATAGCCCTCAACTCTGACAGGTCCATCTACCTCCTCTTCAAATACTTTCAGTCATCTAGCTCCCCGAGCACTCTTGAGAAGAGAAATCCTGACATTCGATAACACCTGTCTGAAGAAAACACTTGCTGCTCCTATATCATGGCCTATTAATATGAACAAAAGAAGTTGACACAAGGGTTCAGGTAAAAATGACTGGCCCTGATATCAAGGCAGTGGTTGACTTCTGTTGACATCAAGGAGCTTAACAAAACTGGACTTAATGGGAATCAGAGTAAACTCTCCAGTGTTTGGAGTCAAACATGGCACAAAGGAAGATGTTCATCATCTCAGTCCAGGGTCACCTCTGTGGGAGATCCTCAGGGTAGCTTCCTCTTCACAAACATCTTCAGCTGCTTCATCAATATCTCCTCACCCTCACCTTCACCCTCCCCACCATAAGATCAGAAGTGGGGATGGTCACTGAAGATTCCACAATGTTCAGAATAATTTGACGTCCCCGTCAGCTCGTGGACGGGTCTGTGTCCATGTGCAGCAAGACCCAAACTCTATTGAGGCTTGTGCTATTAAAGAGTCCATAACATTTATGTAAAAAGACTGCCTGACACTGCACATTGCCACAGTAAAATAAGAGTTCATTCTGCACCTCACGCTGGTTTCACAGGAATATGAGGAAGTCATTCGGCCCATTGATACTATTGGAGAAGAACAGGGACAGCCCATTCAGTGCCTCCAGCCTATTACTCAGGAAGAGAAGAATTCTAGTGTGATGGACCACACCAAAGCCCCTCGAAAATATTTGAAGGCCGAGTCTCTAACGTTTTCTTATTTTAAAGGAAATGTAAACTGTCTGTTCTAGATACAATGTGACTGGTCAAACAACTCGGTGTGAAGCAAAATACCATTTACTTAAACACGAAAGTTGAAATAAAACTAAAGAAAGAGGAATTTAGAATAACGTAATTCTATTGGACAAGTTAACAGAATAATAGATCTAGGAACTATTACTAATGAACTGTTCCAATATTGGAAAATCCCATAAACACAGTCCTTGGCAAAAAGGAAAATTCAGATACAGAATGTCACAAATATTTCTCCAATCCAGGAATTAAAAACTGAATAAAGAGAAGTTTCAGCGAGGGTAGCAGCCAGGAGATAGTCACTGAAGCTTCCAACTCTGTTGAGACCCCAATTGTTTCTGATGTTACTGAGAACGCAAAGCCCAGAGGTATTAATCTGTGAGAGCTGGCCACACCCATTAGGGCTGCATTAAAATAAACCCAGGGCCTTCCCTGTTTACTTGAGTGATCTGAACTAGCCAGCTTAGTAACGATCGTTCAATCTCTCTCTTAAAAGAAGCCAGAACAAAATAACTTCTTAAAGCTACAGCATCATCACACTTGTCAGCGCATCGAGCTTTCAAACAGGAACCATGGATAACCCAGTCAGGCCTTTGGCCCTGTACAATCAGACGAGGAAGAAGCCAGTCAGTCCCTTGAGTCACTTACACAGAAATAGTAGGAGGCCATTCCCACCTCAATGCACTTACACAGGGCAAAATGAGGTAATTGATGCTGACTCCTGATGAATTGCTTATGCCCGAAACGTCGATTCATCTACTGTGCTTTTCCAGCACACCATTGTCTACTCTGATCTCCAGCATCAACAGTCCTCGCTGTCTCCTAATTGATGCTCTAACATGACGAAAACGTGGAGTAGAGGCTGCACAGACAACTGCTCCATGTTGTTCCTCGTAGCTCTGTCGCTCATGATACACACGTGGGACTTTAACACAGTTTTCTGGTGGTGAGGAGGAAAGCCATATGTCTTGTTTAAATTCACAAGAAGGCAATAATCATTCAGAGAAGCTAGCCTGGTGTTCTCTATGTAGGGTGGAAACTGGTGGGAATGGCTACCTGTTTCAGATGGAAGGTATTGTGGCTGCTGTTGGAGATTGTGACCAACATGACGTTGAGTACGGGTTCACTCGCCGACTGCCCAATAACGCGGGCGAGTTAATTTAGGCATATAAACTATTAGGAAAGCCACGTTAGACTGATGAATTGACTCTCTAAGTTCAAATAATTCTGGTCTTGTTCATGTTGATCTTGTCGAGTGCATGTCCTGTGCAGTGTAACTTGTATGCCTTACTCTGTCCAAGTGTATTTCCACCCTATGATCTGTCTGGCCATGCTTACTATGACCTGCCTCCACTGCTCATAAATAAAGTTTATCCCTGTACTGAGGTACATGTGACAATAAATGAAATCAATCAATCCTGGGTAAAGTATGGAATTTCTCATCCTGTCAATGTCTCTTTTGGAAGTAAGTGATCGCTGCCACTCCTCGTGTTTAGCGTCACCATTTCTTCTTCTCTCACAGCTCTACTGATTAAACACTCAGCTTCTTCACTTTATCCTCGTGAAACCATCACCGGTGTCTGTGTAAGGAGATCATTACTTAGAAAAGAGATGAAATGTGTAGAGAGTGTCCCAACCAGCAAGGATCTACAACAGCAGGAAGATGGCTTTACTTATTCGAATCATCTTACAATGAAGGACAGCATACCATTGACTGCACCCATTCCTTACACAGGGTTAGATTCAAACCTGTCAGAATAGACTTGTGAGTGGGAGATCATGCTTCCCAAATTTGTTAGAGTTCGTTGATGAAGTGACCAAGAAGGTTGTTGATGGCCGACCGGTAAACTAGTCTCTATGGGTTACAGTGAGGCCTTTGATAAGTTTCCACATGCTCTGGAAGGTTCCATAACGTGGAATGCTGGGGGAACTGGCCAGTTGGATACACAGTTGGCTTGATGGTAGGAACCAGAGGGTTTTAGAGGAAGGATGCTTGTCAGACTGGAGGCTGGGTCCATAGCTGTTTGTTATCTATGATGTGATTGAGAATGTACAAGGCATGATTAGTATGTTTGCATATGACACTAAAATAAGTGGTAGCGTGATCAGTGAGGACGTTTATCAGAAATTGCAGCAGGACCTTAATCAGGTGGGGAAGTGGGCCGAGAAATGGCAAATGGAATTTAATATAGATGCGCGATGTCTTGCATTTTGGAAACTCAACTCATGGTAGGAGTTTCACGGTGAATGGATGGGCCTTAAGGGGTGTAGTGGGCAGAGAGACCTTGGCGTTCAAGTGCACGGTTCTCTGAGAGTGGAGTCACAGGTAGACAGGGCAATGAAGAAGGCAATTGACACACTGACCTTCATCAGGCTGGACATTGAATATGGAAGTTGGGAATTTATGTTGCAGTTATACAGGACTTTGCTAAGGCCGCACTTGGAGTATTCTGTTTAGTTTTTGTTACTTTGTTACAGGGAGCATTTTATGATCTTCGAAAGAGTGCAGAAGAAATTCGCATGGATGTTGCCATGTCTCAATTCTCTGAGTTATCGGGAGAGGTTGGACAATTTAGGACATTTTCTATGGAGTGTAGGAGACTGAGGTGGAACATTATAGAGCTGTATAGGATCATAAGGGGTATGGATAGGGCGAATGCTCTCAGTCTTTTTCCAAGGTTTAGAGAATCGAGGACTAGAGGTGATCTGTTTACATTGAGAGGGGAAGGAATAAAAGGGAACCTGAGGGGCCACTTCTTTACACAGAAGCTGGTACGTGGATGAGCTGCCAGCATATGAGGTTGAGGGGAGTACATTAACAACATTTTAAAAGCATTTGGATAAATATGTGGATGGCAAAGGACGAGAAGGATATGGGCCAACTGCAGGGAAATGGGGTTAGCGTGGATGGACATTTACAAGGCGGAGTCGAACCTCTCTGTTAATTAAAACCAAACACCCAGAAAACTCGCCTCACCTCGTAATCTGTTAAAATATGAGTAACACAGATCTCCTACATTCCACTATTTAAACAAAAAAATCACAAATTAGTTTGTTAACTTTAATAGTGAACACTAAACAACAGCTGTTCACAAATACAAGTCCCGCTTGTCTTACCTACTTACTATCTGTTTTCAACTCTGTAAAAATATGCTGCTCTTATTAAACCTTACAATCTCAAAACCACACAGTCTCTCTCTTCCCCGCTGTGTTCACTCTTCCAGCTGCTGATCTCCCTGGGTCATGTTTTGTTTTACTGCAAGTAGGTTTGATAAGAACATGTATCTTTGATAGAGAGTGCTTGAGATGGCCAGTTAGCACTTCTGCTCTACGGCAGTTACTCTGCTGTTGGATGGCAGTGGCTCTAGTGTTCAAAATGCTGGGTTTATATACTCCCCATGGTGCAATAACTCTCATAATTTGATTGCTTTCCAGGTGTCCAAACAATAATATTCAGTTGGCTTCTTGTATCCTGAGCATTATTTAAACTACTAATATGTCATCCCCACCTGCTTCAGTCTCTGCTGTGCCCTCTTCAGGTGTTGTTTAGTTCACTTACCTACTCCATATAATCTCTCCCTCACCTCACATACATAATCCAAGTGTGATATCTTCGAATTCGGTCTTGTCAATTTAGATTTAATTAAATTAAAAGGACTTTACTTCATAGACGAACATTAACTCAAAGGAAGCAAACGGAGTAGATTTATTTGGGGCATCTTCGATGATAAACAATTTAATGGGGCACCTTTATCCCAATCATTTGGCCAACCCTGACAGTGCGTTGCTAACATAGTCTTCAGTGTCTGATGCTAACATGTCAAGGCTCCCGAAGGGCGTATGCCAGAAACGTCGATTATCCTGCTCCTTGGATGCTGCCTGACCTGCTGCGATTTTCCAGGAACACATTTTTCAGTTCAGGATGAGACGCACTTGATTTGAAGTACTGTATGCCTAAGCTATCCATGCCTTCCTAAAACAGCTGAGCGGTAAAATGAGACCTTTGGTTTGACTGAATCTCTCTGCGGAGCCCACAGCGAGTGAAAAAAGCTACCAACTTCTGCACCTCCCTTTTTGCCTTAACACACCAGAATGGAATTGCCTCGGGAAATCTGGTAGACACATTCATTATGATCAGAAAATATTGGTTTCCACTTTTATTTTAGGAATGAGAGTGACACAATTAATCATAAATCACGTGAAAGGTTCTTTGAATGCAGGAATTTGCAACAAAGGTGCTGGTTTTATTACTGCCTGTGACTTATCTACCATTTGGCATGTGTTACATGTACCACAAAATTAACCACGTCCTTGTGTATTCCAGGCCACTAGAAATGCTGATGTACCTTAGCCTGACTCTTCCGGACACTTAGGTGACCTCTTGCAGTTAGTTCATGTGCTATCCGTAACACGGTATGCTAACAGTAACACAATCTAGTGCACTTCGGCCATTTCCCTTCTGCACTAACCTACTGTTTTTCTCCACGTTCAGGTTTTTCCTGCACTGTTACATCAAATAGTGTGTCAGTTAACTGAACATCAACTCCTTTGTCTTTTTCTTTCCTTTGTCATTTCTGCTGTAACTTATGGCAGTGGGATGTTGTTACTACACAGTCTGGAAAATTCCTGGGTATATTTCTTTTAACTCCTCAGTTCCCTAGTTTTCATTTGACTTCTCCATCACAACGGGTGTCTCTCCAACCTTGGATCCTATTAAATCGTTCACAAGAACAAACTGTATTCTTGGGACTGACACTCTGTCACTCACTCTTACTGTTAGTTTCCCAATCTTGATTTGGCACTCCAATGGGATGTTTCTGTCCACAACCTTAATTTCTGCCCCAATTCCACAAATTATCATGCTCTTGAGTGACATGTCAGAAAGAGTGAAAATACATATGGTTGGCGTGCCAGGCCTCTAGAAATGCTCTGGCATGTCTTTGCTTAGCCTGTCCCAGGATGGATCCAACCACAACGCCATAAACAAACACATAGATCTCGATACCATCTATGAACCCCTCAGAAAACGAACAGGAAAGGACATCGCCACAAACCCCAGGAACCCCATCCAGGACAAACATATAAGTAGAAAGGAGGAGACAACAGCTTCGCTTCACTTGGAGGTGGCCACTGATGATGTTACCTAGCCAGGTAATGAAACGTTTGGATATCAAACCTACAGCTCAGCGAGCAAACCTACACCTTAAACCTCAACCTGAGCTACAAACCTTCACAAACCTTGCATGTGCAATTTAAGTTTTTTTCTAACTCTACTGCAGTTTCCTGTTTCTCTGACCAACTCCATTACAATTTCAGCTTTCCTTTTGTCCCTGGTTAAACTCAATTCTAACCTATTTGCTAATTCTAAAATTATTCCGTCTTCTGCCTTTCTGAACTTCCTTGGCAAATTTGGGAAATCTGTTCAAATCCCATACGGCAAGGCACCAAACTGTTATGACATCGATGTGGAACCCCCCTGTTAATTAAAACCACACACTCAGAAAAGCTCATCTCACATCATAATCTGTTAAAACGTGGGTGATAGAGAACTCCTAAGTTTCACTAATTCACGAAAAATAACAACTTATATGTATGCAAGTCAGCTCGCTGAACTTGAAGGTTTGTTTTCAGATGTTTCGTCACCATGACTAGGTGACATCATCAGTGAGAGTCTCCGCTGAAGTGCTGGTGGAATGTCCTGCCTTTCTATTTATAGGTCTTGGTTTCTTAAGGTGGGTGATGTCATTTCCGGTTTTCTTTATTACAAGAGAAGATAGATAGGATATAAATTGATGTTTTTATTGATGGACCTCTGCTTAGAATGCTAGTCCTCTAAGAACGTCCTTGCGTGACTTAGTATGTGTGTGTTTTGTTCCAGTCAAAGTGGTGCCCTTCTTTGTCTATGTCTAAGACGTGACTCACTATATTATGGAATATAGTGATAGTGGGTCATGTCTTTTGGTGGCCAGTTGGTGTTTATGTATCTTGCTAGCACAGCAACAGGACCATTTCAATGTCGGAAAAAATGATTTTGTATACATTGTTTAATCAATGTGTGTGTGCAGATATTTTTCATAGTTTGTGAGAAGATTTGTAGCTCGGGTGCTTGTTGTTGTGGTTCTGTTCGCCGATCTGGGAATTTGTGTTGCAGACGTTTCGTCCCCTGTCTAGGTGACATCCTCAGTGCTTGGGAGCCTCCTGTGAAGCGCTTCTCTGATCTTTCTTCCGCCATTTGCAGTGGTTTGAATCTGCCGCTTCTGGTTATCAGTTCCAGCTGTACGCTGCAGTGTTCGGTATATTGGGTCCAGGTTGGTGTGCTTATTGATTGAATCTGTGGATGAGTGCGATGCCTTAGGAATTCCCTGGCTGTTCTCTGTTTGGCTTGTCCTATAATAGTAGTGTTGTCCCAGTCGAATTCATGTTGCTTGTCATCTGCGTGTGTGGCTGGTCGTGTCGTTTCGTGGCTAGTTGGTGTTCATGGATGTGGATCGTTAGCTGTCTTCCTGTTTGTCCTATATAGTGTTTTGTGCAGTCCTTGCATGGGATTTTGTACACTACATTGGTTTTGCTCATGCTGGGTATTGGGTCCTTCGTTCTGGTGAGTTCCTAGAGGCATGGCACTCATTCACAGATTCAATCAATAAGCACATCGACCTGGACCCAATATATCGACTACTGCAGCGGACAGATGGAACTGATAACCAAAAGGGGCAGATTTAAACCACTACAAATGGCGGAGGAAAGATCACAGAAGCGCTTCACAGGAGGCTCCCAAGCACTGAGGATTTCACCTAGACAGGGGATGAAACCTCTGCAACACAAATTCCCAGCTTGGTGAATCTGGGTGTCACTGGCTGGGTCAGCATTTATTGCCTGTCCCTTGTTGCCCTTGAGAAGGTGTTGGTGAGTTGCCGTGTTAAACCGCTGCATCCACCTGCTGTGGTTGACACACAACGCCATTAGGGAGGTAATCCCAGGATTCTGACTCAGCGACAGTGATATATTTCCAAGTCAGGATGGTGAATGGCTTGGAGGGGAACTTGAAGATTGTGGTGTTCCCATACATGTGCTGCCCTTGTCCTTCTGGATAAGCGTGGTCGTGTGTTGGGAAGATGGTGTCTGAGGATCTTTGGTGAATCATTTCAGTACAGCTTGTAGATAGTTAAGTAAAACTGCTGCAGCTGAGCGTTGATGGTTGAGCACTGTGGATGAAACGATACTCAAACTGTCTGCTTTGTGCTGGATGGTATCAAGCTTCTTGAGTGTTGTTGGGGCTGCAATCATCCAGGAAAATGGGGAGTACTCGATTACATTTCTGACTTATGCATTGTAGATAACGGACAGGCTTTTGGAAATCAGGATGTGAGTTACTTGCCGCAGCATTCTTAGCTCTTGTAGTTATTGCGTTTATGTGGTGAGTCCAGGGAGTTTCTGAGCAATGATTACCCCCAGGATTTTGATACTGGGGGATTCAGTGATGGTAACAACATTGAATGCCAAGGAGCAGTGATTAGATTGTATTTTAGTCGTGATGGTGACGGTCTGGCATTTGTGTGGCGTCAATATTACTTGCCATGTGTCAGCCTGGATACTGTCCAGAATTGTCGCATTTGGATATGGACTGTTTCATTATCTGAGGAGCCACAAATGATGCTGAACATTGTGCAATCATGGCGAACTTCACCACTTCTGACAGTAAAGTAGAGGGAAATTCATTGATGAAGCAGCCCTGAATATTTTTCGGCCTAGGCCACTGGACTTGTCCTGGAGCTGAGCTGGCTGACCTTCATCTACCATGACCATCTTCCTAAATGTCAGGTCTGGTTCTAACCAGTTGGGAGTTTGCCCCTGATACCCATTGATGCCACACTTGGTCGAAGGTAGCCTTGTTTTAATAGGCTGTCACTTTCACCCCACCTCTGGAGTTCAGCTCTTTTGTCCATGTTTGAACCAAGGTAATGAGATCAGGAGCTGAGTGGCTCTGGTGGAGTCCGAACTGAGTGTCATTGACCAGGTTATTGCTGAGCAGGTGCTGCTTGAAAGCACTGACACCTTCCATCACCTTACTGATGATCGAGAGTTGACTGATGGGGTGGTAATTGGCTGGATTGGATTTGTTCTACTTTTTATGTATAGGAGATACTTGGGTAATTTTCCACTTAATCGGGTAAATGTCTTTGTTGTAATGGTATTCGAGCAGCTTTGCTGGGACAGTGACAAATTCTGGAGCACAAGTTGCCAGTATTGTTGACAGTATGTTGTATCCAGTGTCTCCAACCGTTTCTGGATATCGCGTGGACTGAATCGACTTGGTTGATGGCTGGTAACTAAATTGCTAAGGACCACTGGAGGACGCTTACATGGATCATCCACTCAGCATTTGTGACTGAAGATTGTTGCGAATACATCAGCCTTATCGTTTACACTGAGGTGCTGGGCTTTTCCATCATTAAGGATGGGAATATTTGTGGAATCTCTTCCTCCAGTGAATTGTTTAATTGTCCCCAGCGTTTCTCAACTAGAAGTGGAAGGACTGCAGAGCTTAGATCTGATCCGTTGCTTGTGGGATCACTTAGCTCTATCTATCATTTACTGCTTCGGCTGTTTGGAACACCCGTAGTCCTGTTTCGTGGCTTCTCCAGGCTGACACCTCAATTTCAAATGTGCCCAGTGCTGTTCCTGCCATTCTGCACACTCCATTGAACCAAGGTTGATCCTCTGGTAATTGTTGCGAGGGGGATATGCCAGGCCATGAGGTTGTGCGGGAATAGAATTCTGCTGCTATTGCTGACACACAACACCTTATGGAAACCCAGACTTGAGCTGCTGGATCGGTTCGAAGTCTGTCTTATTTAGCACATAGATAGTGCCACTCAAAATGATGGAGGTTATTCTCAATGTGAAGGTGTGACTTTGTTTCCACAATGACTATGCGGTAGTCACTCATACCAATATTATCATGGGCAGATACTTCTACAATTGGCAGAATAATAAGGATATGGTCAAGTATTCATTTTCCTCTAATTGGTTCCTTCACTGCCTGCCACAGACCAAGTCTAGCTGTTATATGCTTTAGGGTCCGACCATCTCGATCAGTAATGCTGCTGCAGAGCCACTCTTGATGGTGGATATTGAAATCCCCCACCCAGAATTCATTTTGCGTCCTTCCCACCGTCAGTGTTTCATCCAAGTGTTGCTCAGCATGGAGGAGTACTGATTAATCAGTTGAGAGAGGCTGGTACGTGGTAATCAGCAGGAGGTTTCCTTTCCCATGTGTAAATTAACGCCATGAGACTTCATGGAATACGGAGTCATTGTTGAGGACTCCCAGAACAATTCCCTTCCAACTGTATACCACTGTGTCGCCACTTCTGCTGTGTCTGTCCTGCTGGTGAGACAAGAGATATCCGGGGAAGGTGATTGGGTATCTCGGACATAGTCATGCTCACAGAATCATTCCTTCCAGACAAGGTCAGGCTGTTGCTTGACGAGTCTGTTTATTTCTATTCACTGTTTCCTGCCAGCTGTCACATTCTAGAAACATGTCCATATATTCGCCTCAATCCACTTAGATTCGATTTTGCAAACTAGGCTTGGCGCTTTGCCAAAGATTGTCTGAAGATCCAAATGGACCACATCCATTGCTTCTCTTTCATTTGTCTCCCAGTCTGTTTCTTAATCTTAATTCCCATTTCATAAACCTATGTTAATGTTGCCTATGACCATTATTTTCAGTCCCAATAATCTCTCCTAAACCATTTACTTACTTTGTTCTATGTTCCATGTATTATATCATTTTCCCACACCAGACCTGGTTTTCCTAGTGTTGTTAGAAAATTTTGTGAAGACAGAACTGAAGTAGTGGCTCCATAGTTCTGCCATTTCCCTGTTCTTCATTGCCCATTCTCTGGTTTCAGATTGTAAGGAAACTGCATTTATTTTCTCATACTTCAAACATTGACGTGATTTAACAATCGAATACAGTTCACTCTTATAACCCTTGTGAATATACTCTTCAGAAATCGATCAAATCTTGCCTTCAGCTGCTCAATAATTGACCTTCTATACCATACACTCACAGGAGTATAGACTCTGTGCCAACAGAAATAAAGCAATTATCCATTGTTTTAATACATGTCATCTGACAATAAAACAAAACGTTGCATTGTAACAGCAAGACATTGAGTACTCAAAGTGCAGTGAATAGGCTTTGACAGTTTTCCTTTACTGTTGCAAATTCAGATTAAAAGTCAGCACGCTGTACGTTGACCACTATATTAGTCCCACTTTCCAGGCCCATAGCCGGGAATGCTATGACACTTGCAAGTGCTCGTCCAAGCACTTTTTAACGGTTGTGGGGTTACCCACGACAACCCCCGTCTCAACAAGTGTATTCCAGACCCCAACATCCTCTGGAGGAAAAAATATATTTAAATCCTCTCTGTACCTAACTTTTAAAGTGTGCTCCCTTGTTCTTGACCCTCTGACTAAAAGGAACAGCTGCTGTCTATCCACCCTATCCATGCCCCTCGTAATCTTATCCTTCTAAATCACATCTCACTCAGCCTTCTTTGCTTCAAAGTAAGCAGCCCGAGCTTATCCAGCCTCTCTCCATAGCTGATATACTCCATCTCAGGGAACATCTTGGTGAATCTCCTCTGCACACCCTCTAATACAATCACTTCCTTCCTGTAATGTGGCTCCCAGAACTACATACAGTATTCCATTTTGTCCTAACCAAAGCCCTGTATAGCGCTTATAATCTACACTCTGATTAATAAACGCTACACCCAAGGTCCAATTCTTAACTAGTCCATTACCCTGTCCAGTCACTTTCAGGGATGTGTGGAGGAGCACTCTCTGAGCTTCCTAGTGTGCAGCCATTCATTGAGTACTCCCCTATCTGGTTACTTCTTCCAAAGTGCATCACCTCATATTTATCTGGTTTACATTCCATCTGCCATTGATCCACCCATCTGACCATTCCATCTGTATCTTCCTGTAACATAAGACTGCCAACTACCCGGCCAATCATTGTATCAAACGTAAACTTACTTATCACAACTCCCACGTCCTCTACCCACCCCCTGCAGATTCACATCTACACCATTTATGAATAATCACAAACAATAAGGGACACAACACTGATCCCTGTGGCGCACCGGGGACACTAGTCTCCAGTCACACAAACAGCCTTTTCCCACCACCCTCTGCCTCCTGACACTAAGACAACTTTCGTTATAACTTGTCCAGTTATCCTTGATACTGTGAGATTTTACTTTATTTTTCAGTTACCCATGTGGAACTTTGTCAAAGGTCTTGCTGCAAAATTAAATAAGCGACCTCCTCAAATTCAATCAAATTCATTAGATGTGACTTCCCTCTGATAAAGTCATGATGATTATCCCTGATCAAACCTTGCCACTCTGATTAGAGTTCAATTTTCTCCGTGTCTATTTTCTCCAGTAGTTTCTCTAACAGTGAACTAACACTCGCTCGTCTATAGTTCCCCGGTCTATCGCTACCACCTTTATAAGTGGAATCATTTCAGCTGGTCTCCAGTCCTCTGGCACCTCCCCTATGGTCAGATGCGAATTAAAATTTTCAGTCCGGGTCTTTACTCCTTTGACCCCGACAGCAGCCTGTGATACAACTCATCCAGACCGGAGAATAGGTCCAATTTTATACCGGACAAAGCCTCAAATCCCTGCTCCTATTTTACATCAATCAGTTCAAGACCTTTCCAGTCCATCTTCTCGAATTCTGTACCTGCCTCCTGCTTCTCCCAAGTAAAACAGATGTGACTGTCTCATGTAATAATCTATCAATGCTCACCAGCTTCACACACAGATTGTCCCCTTTGGTTTCCAACGGACACTAACTTTTGGCTGATTATTCTATTCTACTTGTACGTGTAGAATATCGTGGGATTCTCGCTAATCTCGCCTGTTCGCACTTCTCCATGTCCCTCTGTTATTCAGTCACCTCGGTGTTTCTAAGTTTCACTACAATCACCTTACGAAACTCAAGATCACAGGCTGAGTTTCCCCATCAGACAATCTTGCCATCTTGTGGATTAACCTTTTGCAGTTCCTCTGTAGTCAGTATATTCTATCTTAGATTGGGACTCCAAACGGTACACAATACTTTAAGTTTCGTCCCACCAACACACTATACAACTGGTGCACGACATCTTCTACATTTCAATTACATTCACATGAATGCAAACCTAATTTTAAGTGTCCCTTTTGCATATCTTCTACCCAATACCTTGCGCTGTAATTTTCTTAGGAGCTTACTGTGTGAGTTCTTAAAACTTGCTCCTGAACATCCAACTATACGTTATCCATTGGTTCTTCATTGCCTATGTTTACAAGAATCATATTCAAACCATTCCAACAAGTGTTTGCCACTTATGGCTTTCATTTCATCGATGTATTATCATACTCCCTGGTTTTGCCATTACCCTCTATACATCTAGCAGCACGTTATTTGTAATTGAGTCCAACAGACACCTAACCACGGATGACAAGTTAACCAGTCTGCAGTTCACCACTCTCCAACTTCATCCTTTCTTAAACTGTTCGATAATATTTATAACCTTCATCTTATTCAGATTGGCTAAATGCCTTTCAGTAATGTGTAGGAAAATAACATGAAAATCCGCAATGCAATCAATATATCTATTGCTGTTTCATTTGAAATTCTTGTATGATCTACATCTCGTCTGTCAGATTTATCAATATTCAATCCAGCTATCCAGCTAAAGACGACCTCATTACTGAAAAGAATTTTACTTACACAAGTCCCATGGTCTCTTGCTATTTCTGGGAAAATGTCTGGGTATTCTTCCTTGAAGATGGACACGAAAAAAACTGTTTCTTTTCCCTGTTTATCTGTTCTCTACAATAAATTATCCTGTCTGCGCATTCACTGTCCCACATTTGACCTTGTTTTTGTTTATGTTTCATACATTGATAGAAGCTTTTTAGCAGTCTTTTTGTTTTTCTTTTGTTTGCATGCTTTATGTTTTTGATTTTCTTCTCAGTTTCTTGGCCATCCTTTACTGGGCCTTACATTTCTCTGAATCCACTGGCTTACTACAACACTTGGCATTTTTCTAAGCTGCCTCCTTTGATCTAATAGTAGATGAAAGTAGGGCTGATGGAATGGAAGGTGGACACATAGGAACGTTCAAAAGGGCGGTGCTGCGTTGGGAGGTTGGATTGGGATAACATGGGGTTTGGGGAAGTGAGGAAACTGGTGAAATCCACCACGATCTCTTGTGGTTGGAGGATCCCAAGGCAGAAGATGAGGCTTTCTTCCTCCAGGGTTCTGGTGGTTAGGGAGTGGCGATGGAGCAGGCCCAGAACTCTCATGTCCTTGGCAGAGTGGAAAGGGGAGTTAAAGTGTCCAGCTACAAGATGGTGGAGTTGTCAATGTGGCTGTCCCAGCGATATTCTCTGAAATGATCCACAAGTTGGCGTCCTGTCTCTCCAATGTAGAGAAGACCATATTGGGTGTAATGGATGCAGTCGATGAGGCGTTCTCTCTCCGTTCATCACCTATCACTTTCAACACCACTTTCATCTACCTGTCGCATTCCCAGCTACCTCCCCCCCGCCACACCCCTTCTCATTTATCTTTCAGCCCCCTTGGCTCACAAACCTTATTCCTGATGAAGGGCTTATGCCCAAAACATCGATTCTCCTGCTCCTAGTATGCTGCCTGACTGTGTTTTTCCAGCACCGCACTCTTCGACTCTGATCTCAAGCAATTGCACTCCCCACTTCCTCCTAACACCTTCATGGCTTGCATGACTCAGATTTATAACGGTTACTTCAAATAAAACAAACATCATAAAAGAAAACCAATGCGTTGTGGTCACTGATCCCACTGATGGGCGACACGGTGACACAGTGGCACAGTGGTTCGCACTTCTGCCTCACAGAGCCAGAGACCTGGGTTCAATTCCCGCCTCAGGCAACTGGCTGTGTGGAGTTTGCACATTCTCCCCGTTTCTGCGTGGATTTCCTCCGGGTACTCCGGTTTCCTCCTACAGCCAAAAATGTGCAGATTAGGTGAATTGACCAAGCTAAATTTCCCGTAGTGTTAGGTAAATGTAGGGCAATGGGTCTGGGTGGGTTACTCTTCGGAGGGTCAGTGTGGACTTGTTGGGCCGAAGGGCCTGTTTCCACACTGTAAGTAATCTAATAAAGGTCCTTTCCAGCAAAGTTTTCAATTCGCTCTTCTGTTCATCCAACACCAATTCCTAAATAACCTGATTTCAATCTCGGTGCTCGACATACTATTAATGCACGCCATCTCACACATGATCATGAGATCCATTTTTCCCAGCATTAGCATTCAGTTGGGTTAACACAGCTTAGATATAATTTAAACAGTACATTTTTACAAACGTGTATATCTTATTTTCTTGTTTTATAACGTACCCAGCATTTGTATTGCAGCTTTCACTTTCATATGTAATTCCAGTCAATATTTGCTTCTCCTTGCTGTTTCTGAGCTCCACTTTATTAGATTCTGTAGAATCTGAGTGACGTGGGCTCTGGGTAAATCATCTCGCCACATCATTTATGCTCTTCTTCAGATCTCCTGTTATGCTGGAAGAGTAGAGAAGGACAATGATCTTTCAACAATGCTGTGTATTTCCTCTGCCAGCTGAGACTGCTCTAAGTTGGGTGGGAACCACACTGCAGGCTGGTAAAGCGTTCCTGCTGCTGTACAGGGTCTTAGGGAGATCATATCTGGAGCAGTGCGTACAGATTTAATCTCCTTACTGAGGAAAGGAATTGTTACATTGGAAGCAGCTCAGAGATGGTTCCCTCAACTGATTCATGTAATGTATGCGTTAACCTATAAGGAAAGGATGATCAGATTGAGTTTAGAAGAATTAAAGATGATCATATTTTACTAGAACACCGGAAGGAGTCAGCAATAGAAGCCAATTACACAATAAATGGAGGAAACCATTCCACTTCTCCAGCTTGTTACACAGCAACAACAGAAGGATATTCACGCCTTTGACCCTTTTACACCAGAACAGGACAAGGGTATTCAGCCCAGGACATTTGCAAAGTTAAACCACGATCCATCAGAGTCAACACGGTTTTCGAAGGATAAAACGAGTATGAATTGTTTGTTTGAGTTACTTAAGGATGTGGCAAACAAGGTGGCTAGTAGGTTTCCTGGAGATGGAATATATCTGGTCTTCCTGAAGGCATCGGATGTGTTGCTTCTCCAAAGGGTAAGTGATAACATCAGACAGCATGGGTTTAGGAGTAATTTATTAGCTTGGATGGAGGATTGGTTAACCAACAAAATGCAGTCAGATGAAATAAATGTGTAATTTTCTTTTGGCAAATGCAACTTGTGGGGTGCCTTGGATTTCAGTACTCATACCTCAACGATTTGCGTTCCATATTATTTAGGGTGTAGGTTTGCTCGCTGAGCTGTAGGTTTGATATCCAGACTTTTCATTACCTCGCTAGGTAACATCATCAGTGGTGACCTCCAAGTGAAGCGAAGCTGTTGTCTCTTGCTTTCTATTTATATCCTTCTCCTGGATGGGGTTCCAGGGGTTTGTGGTGATGTCATTTCCTGTTCGTTTTCTGAGGGGTTGATAGATGGCATCTAGATCTATGTATTTGTTTATGGCGTGGTGTTTGGAGTGCCAGACCTCTAGGAATTCTCTGGCATGTCTTTGCTTAGCCTGTCCCAGGATAGATATGTTGTCCCAGTGGAAATGGTGGGGTTTTTTCATCCGTGCGTAGGGCTACGAGGGAGAGAGGGTCGTGTCTTTTTGTGGCTAACTGGTGTTCATGTATCCTGGTGGCTAAATTTCTTCCTGTTTGTCCTACGTAGTGTTTGTGGCAGTCCTTGCATGGAATTTTGTAGATGACGTTGGTTTCGTCCATGGGTTGTACTGGGTCTTTTAAGATTGTTAGTTTTTGTTTGAGAGTGTTGGTGGGTTTGTGTGCTACTAGGATTCCGAGGGGTCTCAGTAGTCTGGCTGTCATTTCTGAAACTTCTTTGATGTATGGTAAGGTGGTTAGGGTTTCTGGCTGTGTTTGGTCTGCTTGTCGTGGTTTGTTCTTGAGGAATCTGCACACTGTGTTTTTTGAGTATCCATTCTTTTTGAATGCGTCGTATAGGTGGTTCTCCTCTGTTTTGCGTAGCTCGTCTGTGCTGAAGTGTGTGCTGCAGTAGAAAGAAAGGACAATGGAGAACTACAAACCCGCGTATACAGAAAACCGACAAAAACTGACCAAATATTCAACTACACCAGCAACCATCCCAACACACACAAACAAAGCTGTATCAGAACACTATTCCAACGAGACACCACACACTGCAGCACAGACGAGCTAGGAAAAACAGAGGAGAACCATCAATTCCTAGAGGCCTGGCACTCCAAACACAACGCCATAAACAAACATATAGATTCAGATGCCATCTATCAACCTCTCAGAAAACTAATAGGAAATGACATCACCACAAACCCCAGGAACCCCATCCAGGAGAAAGATATAAATAGAAAGCAGGAGACAACAGCTTCGCTTCACTTGGAGGTGGCCACTGATGATGTTACCTAGCGAGGTAATGAAATGTCTGGATATCAAACCTACAGCTCAGCGAGCAAACCTACACCTAAACCTCAACCTGTGCTACAAATCTTCACAAACCTTGCCTTCCATATTATTATTTGGTTAACGAGACAGAAAATACTATTTTCAGAGGACACTAGCATTGGTGAGATTTTACTTCGAAATGAAGATGGAAGCGATATAAAAATAAATATGGATAGGTTGTTTGAATGGGCCAAAATTTGGCAATGAAAATTAAATTGGACCATTTAAGGGTTATTCAAGTTGGCCAGCATAATAGAAAGGCAAACTATTATTTCAATGGAGAGAAACTTCAAAGTGCTTAGAAGCAGAGGGATATGGGTGTCCGCTTGCATATCACAGAAAACCTGCATGCGTGTACTGGAAGTAATGAGAAATGCATGCATAATTTCAGTGTTTATTTAGAAAATGACAGCGTAGAAAGGTACTGTGTGTTGCTGTAACTATGCAAGGCATTTGCGAAGCTGCGACTGGAATACAGTTTGGGTGCACTGACTTGTGGAAGGATGCATTTGCATTGGAGGCAATTCAGAACAGGTTCATTAGATTGATTCCAGAGATGAAACATTTATCTAATGAAGAGAAATTGAGCAGTTCAGGCCGATATTCTCAAGCTTATAAGAATAATAAATAAATAAAATCATTGAAGTCTGTAAAATGTTAAGAGGAATTGAAAGTGTAGATGTAGAGTTGATATTTTATTCATGTGGCGCAATCTACCGCAAGAAACCAGAGCTTTAGGATTGAGAGTTGCCAGGAAAGTGAAACAGAGGCCGTGATGACATCAGCCATGATTGTATTCAATGGCGGAGCAGAGATGACATCAGACATGATTGTATTCAATTGCGCAGCAGAGATGGCATCAGACATGTTTGTATTCATTGGTGGAACAGAGATGACATCAGCCATGATTGTATTCAATGGTAGAGAAGAGATTACATCAGCCATGATTGTATTCATTAGCGGAGCAGGCTGGAGGGGCTGAATAGCCGACCAATGCTCCTCGTTCTTATTCAGCCCTTTGAATGTATTACACAGGAATGGGGGAGGACTGGTTATCAAACAGGAAGCAGGCACTCCGGATAAATCAGTCTTAATCAGTTGGACATGTCGTAAACTGTTGAGTCATATAGCGACCACCGCTGGGTCCTAAACTATTTACAATCAATATCAAGGATCAGTGGGATGGAACAGATGTACTGATACGGAGTTTGGTGATGTCGCTGCAATAAGGAAGAGACTACATTATCAAGAGAGGGTGGAGAGTCTTCAAATAGATACAGAGTGGCAAAAGCAATGGATAATCGTACTGGGGGCGTCACTCAGACCCGTTCAGGCATGGGAGGTTTTGCTTCATCCCTGATCGTCTGCTCCTTGACTCTCCAAGTGACGCCATTGCTCTCCGTACTCGTGGAATATTTTGATGTGGTTGGTCGGTTGTGTGTTGTTGTTTTGAAATTTGTATCAAGGGGACGGTCTTTATCCAAGATACATTCATTCCTTTCTACATGAAGACCGGAAGACGATGGGAATGGCTGCCTGCTTCTGAATGAAGGAATTGTGGCTGCTGTCAGGACAGAGGTATTCACCAACATCATGTACTGTGCATGGACACACTCTAACATTAATAGAGAGAGAGCTCCTTCAGTTCCTCTACCTCCCCCCATTGACATGTGTACTCTAAAGATGACATGTACACCATCGGGAATCCCACTATACTGGGAAAATAAGGGTACACCCGATAGCTTCCTACTGTGGGAGAAACAATGTATTTACCTCATCCACCATATACATCCTCCGATATTGGGATTTTGAGATATTGGAAATGATGGATATGTCACCCAGTCCTGCCTGGAAAGTTCCGAATCATAGAAGCTGAATGTAACTGTGACCCTAACAGCCACTGGCAGCACTGTCCTCCCCCTGGTATGAAGTTGCAGGTCGTGTTAAAAGAGGTGGCACCATTCTATGAACAGCTCCTTGTTCACTCAGGATCCCCTCAGACTCTGTTCCTGGGTAAGTGGAGCTTGGGAAGCTGTTCCTGGAAAACCCGGGGTGGATACAGCAAACCCCTTTTCCCAGACACACTCACTGTATGGTTTCAGAGCTTCCCCTCTCTGCAGCTTCTGCTCCATTTGTTGTTCATGTTACAGACCCAGGTGCTGTAACTGCAGTCTCCATGCTCCATCCAGAGTTGGGTCACCAAATCCTCAGGCCTCCATGAATGTCTGAGGCAACTTACAGCATAACCTCTGTTGTGGACCAGACTAGATCCCTGCAGAATATTTTAAGAAGGCCGCTTAGACTCAAACCTTTCCTTATTTTGAATATAGATGTGAAGCGTACTTTCCAGATATGTTGTGACTAGTCAAACCACTCGACATTAAGCAAAATATAATCTATTCAAATACTTTAGTTAAAATACAATCAAAGAAACAACATTTTGGTAAAACTTATATGTTGGAACACTTACACAAACAATAGATACCATATCTACTTGGTTTACACCAGTTGGCACAAAGATATATTCAAATACAGATCCTTACAGCAGTTTTCCAATCCAGGAGGAAACAACATCAACAGAGATGTCAGAGAAAAGCAGCTAGGGATCATGTATTGAAACTTCCAACCCTTTTGGGATCCCCAGCAGCTTCTGAATACTGTAGTGAAAAATAAAACGAGGAAACCTGGTCTGGGAAAGCTGGCCACTGCCCTTCCGTTGTTACAAAAGGCTTTCTCAGTTATTTACTTAAACTGTTTTCAGACTGCAGTTCTGCACCTCTGCCTTTAAAACCTCGCAACAAAAAAACAAGAGAAAATAACCTTTTTACAGTGATAGTATCCTCACGACTCCGTCTTTAATAAAATCATCCATCAATATACAAAGGTGGATTCATTTTAGACCTCCAAATCTTCCTCTTTAGTAGACTGAAATGCATATATATTACATTGAATCTGAGCATACAAATGTTCACAACTCGTTTCGATTTCAGTCATTTTACTCCTGCCACAGAATGCCTGTGTCTTTCTTCATCCAAGTCTCCACAACGTGTCAAAACTTAGGTTTTGTCGCCCTGTCACCTGTATAATTTCAAATTGAATGGCAGCAATAATAAGCTCAATCGAAACAGACTGGTATTTTTCTCCCTACACGTCTCCCTACACAAAAAATCTTTAAGGGGTCACGATCAGTGAGAAAGATTTGTCTCAGGTATGTTATTCGCAATTTAAATGCTGAAACGTTGTAACGCCAACATCAAGCTCAAGGCCTCCTTCCCCATTGTGGAATAAATCTGTTGATGTTTCCGCCGGACACTCCAACCACACGCTACATAATGGAGCACTTCTCATCTCTCCAATAATCCTTCTGAAAGACATAGCTCCTCGTGTCTGAGCATAAAAGAATTACATGCTTCTGTACCTCTTAATGCTCTCATCTCTTTACCTGCTACTCCTGGCCTATGCCAGTAAACCTTACTCTCACAGGTATATGTTTTAAGAAGATCTCGCACATTCTTCTCAATCTCTCACAGAAACCAAACTTTGATTTCTGAACTCAATCATCATCATCAGCCATTTCAGATTCTAATCTTGCCGTTTTAACTCTCTGCTCTTCCACACGAGTTCTCACGACTGCAGGAAGTGAATTGTTGAACTTCTCCAATATAAGAATCTCTCTTAGAGTGTCATAGGTTTGCTCTGTTTTTAATACCCTTACCCAATCTTTCATCTTTCAAATTACTTTGTTTGATCCTTTCAAACTCAATGTGCGTTTAACCTGGGAGCCTTTTTTAGATTCCTGAAATGCTGTCTGTCAGCCTCTGGCACAAGCTCATATGCACTTCAGATGGCTTTCTTCACCACCCCATACTGGCCAGATGCCTCCTCCGATAGGGATGCAAATACCTATCGGCTTTGTTTGGATAAACTAAATCCACATGGTCACTGGTCACTGCATTTGTTTAGCCACTTTCTCAAATGAAATTCAAAAGGCTTCCCCATCCTTCCCATCAAATTTAGATAATGCCTGGATGCATTTAAACAGAATCCCATTAGGCCATTGGTTACAATAGGGTTGCTCAACCTTACTATCCTCCTCATCACGCCGACCGTCTACCTTCATCTCCGCCCTCTATGTCACCTTTCCTCTCTAAGTGCTAACATTTTAAGTTGAAACTCTCTGCTATTCTTCTGTCCTTTTCTCTCTTTTTTCTTCATTCTCCTTTCTTTTATTTCTACTTTTCATCATAATTCAAACTTTTTCAATTCCTTCTCATGTTCAAAATGCCTCATTTGAAATTGAATTTTAGCCATTTCCAAAGACTCTGATGGCAGTTCCACCAAATGTAATTGCCGAGCTATAGGTGTAATTATCGCTCATTTTCTCACAGACAACCGCAACCCCAACTCCAGCTTGTCTGTCAATTACTACAGCTTTGCCTTAATTACCTTTTGTAAAAACCCCAACTTCACTTCTTCTACACCCAGAGAACTCTTAGTGACTGAAAGAATCTTTATACACAAAACACTGTTTAAACCAACCGAATTCAACATCTGGAACAAAAGACTACCATATGCGACCTTTGAACCCAATAGTCCCCCGGTGAGTACTCTCCAGTGTCTACATGAGCTTATTCTGGATGCTCTGGTTTCCTCCCACAATCCAAAGATGTGCATGTCAGGTGAATTGTCCATACTAAATTGTTTGTAGTTTTCAGGGATGTGTGGTTGGGTGCCTTAGTCGGGGTAAATGTGTAATAATAGGGTAAAGGAATGGGTCTAGGTAGGTTACTCCTCGGAGGGTCGGTGTGGACTTGTTGGATAGAATGGCCTGTTTACACACTGTAGGGATTGTAATTCTAAACCTAATTTAGTATTAACGATTTAGAACCAGACAAGAGCCCCCAGTTTGCTATAGACCAACCAGACTGCCTCAAACTATTTTAAGAGGTTAGGTTGGATGCCAAACCTTTCTTATTTTAGAGGTAGATGTGAAGTGGGTGTTCCAGATGTGATGTTACTAGTCAAACCACTCACCATTAAGGAAAACGCAATATATTTAAGCACTCTAATGAAAATCCATTCAAAATGACGAGGAATTTAGAGTAATTTAACTATTGGAAACCTTAACCGAATAATGGATACAGTACCTTCTACAAATGAACTGTTCCAATATACTAACATCCCATAAACACACCCTTCGGCAAAAAGGAACATTCAGCATGTATGTATTCTTGCATACAGTTCTCCAATCCAGGAGGCATCGGCACCAAGTCAGGTTTCAGAGAGAGTAGCAGCTGGAGATAAGTTACTAGGCCGTTGCTACTTCTATTTAAAAGCGTCGTAAGTTATTTACTTGAGCCGGTTTCAGCAGGCAGCTTGGCCTTTAAGATCTCTTTTTTTTAAAAAAGGAGAAAATAACATTTTTTTAAGTGACAATATTGTCACACAATTTAGATGCCTGGTCCTTTACACTCAGGGCTTTCTTGTGCTACTGATCACAAGGTCCCCTGAGAGGGACAAATTCAGGTACAGACCAAGTTACAAGGATGTGTCTCAGAACTTCTGAAACACCCCTGTCTATGGACCATCACATGAACATACCGGGAAGTGAACAACAGCCTGACACATACCATTTCACTGTTTCTCAGCTTCACAATACCAACACTCGATACACTAGGGAGCCAAAAGCAAAGACCAGGGAAAGATACAGAGGGACAGAAAGATTGACATGAAAGAAAGAAACAGATAGTTAGTTAACAGAAAAGATGTTGTGGGAATATGGGGAAAAAGACAGGGCAGTGGAACTAACTGGAGAAGTGAGATCTTCGAGAGTAAACTTACAAGAATGAGAACATTGAACAAAGGCATTGTCAGATCAGCTGAAATAGTTTGTTACATGAAATTCTGAATCTGCTTGACAGAACACCACAAACAACATAAATTGGGACAGGATGATAGCCCAACATGGAGTGCTATGCAGAGTATGCCAGTGTGTTGCTCAGTAAACTGCACTATCTGCCCAGCATAGAGAGTATTGCAAACTTTACTATCATATGCAAACTATATTCGCATCAGATTACTCTCTACAATGTGAAGATTTGCTGCGTGTGTGTGTTCATCAGAATCTGAGGGAGAGTGCGTGATAGGCGTGGTTGAATGCGAAACTCATTGTTTGAGAAGGAACGCACATGGAGGAAATTATTTTAAATAAGAAAAACTGGCTGGCTTTTTGTTAATCGACAGAGAGAGAACGCGAGAACATCGGCGTGCACATGAATGACAGATGGATGGGAGTTTGGCGTGAGTTCGAATCAGATTTGCTTCAGTAGGTTTGAAGCCTGGAGCGTCAGCAGCAGATTATTCGCTTCCTTAAGACTGTACTTCATAACTCAAGGTTCAAACAGCAGATGGAATAAGCCAGTGAGATATATTCTGTAGTGGTGAGTATTTCAAGTTAGAAACGGTCAGGGTATGGTGTCAGGAATCAGCTCATGGTCAAAGGGATCACCCACAGTTGTGACTTGTCTGCTTCAGCCGCAGATATTGGCTATGGATGGGATAAAAACGGTGGAAGGAAGTGGAGTTTGTAACCAGAACAGTAGAGAGTGACATCTATGCTCTTAATATTTCAATAACAAGGACAATGATACAATAAATTGTAGTTCTCCGCTGAAACTGAGTATGTCAACACAGAGACCCATGAGGATCAATGTCCGCGCAGAGAGGGAGACAATAATTGAACACATTCATTGATGTAGTTAGTAGTAGTCCGTAGAGTGAATATATGGATTGAGAGTGTCAACAGGAAAATAATAGGGACAAGAAGCGTGGACTATATGAAAGAACAGTAATACAGTCATAAGTTCTGGTTTACAGAAAAAAAATCTGGACAGTGACACTTACCAGGAACACCAACGATAGCCAGGAAAGGATAATAAAAATATTGAATAATGAGAAGAGCGTAATAGATCCGCAATGATAATGACCACCAATAAAATGCAGAAAGATACCAAACAAAATTGGATAAACTCCTGTCTATTGTTGGAACATGCCAGTCTAATGTCCCCAGATTCTGATACATTTTTGGAACAGTCCAGTCTAATGTTCCCAGATTCTGATCTCTCCTCCCCCTCTCTCCAAATCTGTTGATCACTGTCAGAGCTGTTGGTGATGTTCCCGCTCATGTTATGGGATAACGCATTGAACGGTGCCCATTTATCATTTAAAGATGGAAACCCTCCACTGGGATAATTAGAATCCATGGAGATTGGCATTAATCACAGTCACTGAACAAACACTGGGAAACCAAGCAAAGGTTACGACAACACATGCACAACAATCAACAGACAGGAGTGTTCCCTCCCAGTTGGGGAACACTTCAGTGGTCCAGGACCTTTAACCTCGGACCTTCTGGTGACCATCATTCAAGGCGGACTTCAGGACAGGTAGCAGCAAAATGTGGCCGACCAGAGGCTGATAGCTAATTTCGATACCCATAGGGAAGGCCTCAACCGGGACCTTGGGTTCATGTCACATTTCAGGTGACCACCATTACACTATACACAAACACACAGGCACTCCTATACACGCACATACATACACATGTACACAGACGCGCACACAGACACTCACACACACCCTTACAGATACACACACTCCCACACTCACACGGGCATCCTCTCAGAGACTTAACCCACTCTACACTCATGCACACTCACTACATTCTCCCCCACTGATACTCAAAACCCCCCACCCCAGACACGCACACACACTCCCACACTCACACATACACCCCCTCACAGACTTAATACACTCTACGTCATGACACACACATATATATTCTCTCTCACACTCACAAGACCCAACCCAGACAGACACACACACACACAAACAGACAAAGACACGCATGCACACATATATTTTGTGGGGTGAATTTGTACTGGCAGTTGCATTGTACTTTGCTCAAAAACTGCATGAATTCATGTAAAACTCTTATCTCACTTTTCAGATTAGAATTAATCTAAACATCATGGTATAGACAGAGAACACAGGGGGCTAACCACCTTCAACATATTGTCTAGCTAACACTCATTGCTACAGCTAAGCTGAGAATGCAACTTTAAAAAGAAAACTTTTGTGATTTACACATGAAAGAAATGAAACTATCATGGTATTAGAACAGATGAAAGACTCAACAGACAATCAAGGTGTTTTTCAATGAATAATTTCAGTCACATCACACTGTAAATGTTTGCAATAAATTATGTGCCTTAGAAGTGTGTCCTCCACAATTACCTGATGAAGGAGCGACACTCCAAAAGCTAGTGTGCTTCCAATTAAACCTGTTGGACTATAACCTGGTGTTGTGTGATTTTTAACTTTGTACACCCCAGTCCAACACGGGCATCTCCAAATCATGACTGAACAAACAGGCTCAGTTAACCAGTTCCACACATCACTTTTCATATCACTATAAAAGGGAACAACTACTGAGTTTGGAAGGAATGGATGATGGTTGCTGAGGGATGAACCATAAATCTGTAAATCTTTTAATTTTTTTTAAATTTTATATGACAGTATTAACAGGACACTGCAGGGGTCTATGCATGTTCCAGTCTGTTTATGAAGGAGGCAGTTATAAAATAACAGATTGGTTGCATAAAAAAAGTCGGGTGGTCAAGTTTCTCGATACCTTAACTAAAAATATGATAATTATTGACCACTGTGAGTCTACTCCTGGTTTTAAGTGCCCTTGAGACCTTGAGACAGAGTATTGAGACTGCTGCTAAGCTATAGACCGAAGCAATTCTGTCCCTATGGGCCGCTAACAGAGGGATAAGAGAAGGCCATTCAGCCCATATTAGCCTGTTGCTACTTGAAAAGGTGGAAATCTAGAATATTGGCACATTTTTCCAACAGAATCATTCAAAACGAAGACATGTGTCGCTGCAGCTGTATGAGGTGCTACTGAGAGGTCACGTGGAGTACATTGTGTTGTTTGTGTTTCTGTAACTGAGAAGGGATGGACCTCCATCAGATACAATTTAACGGCTGCTCGTAATGCACGGATTGCTGTGTCATTTGATGTCTCGGGTCTGTTACACAAGCACAGGTGGAGGCCATTCAGCCTTTCCAGTCTATTACAGTGGGCCACGCGGAGCCCATTCAGCCTCTCGAGTCTGTTACAGAGTGGCAGGAAGTGTTTATTTAACTTGCAAGTCTGTTACGCATAAATATTGGTTTCAAATTAGTTTGGGAATAAGAAAGACCTGATGTCTAACACTGAACAAGGCCAATTTTGAAAGTGTTAGGCGAGCCCTGTGTAAGGCTAATTGGAACACCCTGTTCACAAGTAAAGAGATGGTTGGAAAATGCAAGGCCATCAAAACTTGGTTTCAGAGAGTCCAGAGTCAACGTGTTCCTATTAGTGAGATGGGCAAGGCTGGTGGGTGCATGGAGTGCTGGATGGCTAGAAATATTGATGCTCTGGTCAAGGTAAGGAAGGAGGCATATGTCAGGTAAACAGAGCTGAGATCAAGTGAATACTGAGAGGAGTATAAGGGCAGTAAGTGTATAGTCAATGGGTAAATTGGGCCAGAACAATGTGGACATCAGGTGGCTTTAGAGATAGGGTTAACGAGGCATTGAAGCAATTCTACACTTTTTTTTAAATAGATATTTTTATTAGAAATTTAACATTTTTACAAGTTTACAAAAATAAACAAAACTCTCAGATATAAACATTGATACACAATTAGCTCAAATATACAATAGACAAAATTTAACAAAAAAAACAACAAAACAAAAGAAAACGGAAAAAAGAAATCTGTAAATAAATCTGTAAAATAAATCTGTAAATCTTTTAATTTTTTTTTTACTTTTATATGAGAGTATTAACAGGACACTGCAGGGGTCTATGCATGCTCCAGTCTGTTTATGAAAGGAGGCAGTTATAAAATAACAGATTGGTTGCATAAAAAAAAGTCGGGTGGTCAAGTTTCTCGATACCTTAACTCAAAATATGATAATTATTGAACACTGTGAGTCTACTCCTGGTTTTAAGTTCCCTTGAGACCTTGAGACAGAGTATTGAGACTGCTGCTAAGCTATAGACCGAAGCAATTCTGTCCCTATGGGCCGCTAACAGAGGGATAAGAGAAGGTCATTCAGCCCATATTAGCCTGTTGCTACTTGAAAAGGTGGAAATCTAGAATATTGGCACATTTTTCCAACAGAATCATTCAAAACGAAGACATGTGTCGCTGCAGCTGTATGAGGTGCTACTGAGAGGTCACGTGGAGTACATTGTGTTGTTTGCGTTTCTGTAACTGAGAAGGGATGGACCTCCATCAGATACAATTCAACGGCTGCTCGTAATGCACGGATTGCTGTGTCATTTGATGTCCCGGGTCTGTTACACAAGCACAGGTGGAGGCCATTCAGCCTTTCCAGTCTATTACAGTGGGCCACGAGGAGCCCATTCAGCCTCTCGAGTCTGTTACAGAGTGGCAGGAAGTGTTTATTTAACTTGCAAGTCTGTTACGCATAAATATTGGTTTCAAATTAGTTTGGGAATAAGAAAGACCTGATGTCTAACACTGAATAAGGCCAATTTTGAAAGTGTTAGGCGAGCCCTGTGAAAGGCTAATTGGAACACCCTATTCACAAGTAAAGAGATGGTTGGAAAATGCAAGGCCATCAAAACTTGGTTTCAGAGAGTCCAGAGTCAACGTGTTCCTATTAGTGAGATGGGCAAGGCTGGTGGGTGCATGGAGTGCTGGATGGCTAGAAATATTAATGCTCTGGTCAAGGCAAGGAAGGAGGCATATGTCAGGTAAACAGAGCTGAGATCAAGTGAATCCTGAGAGGGGTATAAGGGCAGTAAGTGTATAGTCAATGGGTAAATCGGGCCAGAACAATGTGGACATCAAGTGGCTTTAGAGATAGGGTTAACGAGGCATTGAAGCAATTCTACACATTTTTTTAAATAGATATTTTTATTAGAAATTTAACATTTTTACAAGTTGTTATGGGGGACTGTAACTTTCCTGATATTAATTGGGAAAGCTATAGCTCAAGTTCGTTAGATGGGTCAGTGTTTGTCCAATGTGTGCAGGAGGGTTTCCTGACACAATATGTAGATAGGCCAACAAGAGGTGAGGCCATACTGGATTTGGTTCTGGGTAATGAACCAGGCCAGGTGTTAGAATTAGAGGTAGGTGAGCACTTTGGGGACAGTGACCACAATTCGGTGACCTTTACTCTAGTGATGGAGAGGGATAAGTATGCACTACAGGGCAAGAGTTATAGATGGGGGCAGGGAAATTATGATGCTGTGAGGCATGACTTCGGATGTGTGGCCTGGAAAACTAAGCTTCAAGGCAAGGGTGTAATTGATATGTGGAGCTTGTTCAAGGAGCAACTATTGAGTGTCCTTGATAAGTATGTGCCCGTCAGACAGGGAGGAAAGGGTCGTGTGAGGGAGCCGTGGTTTAATAAGGAATTGGAATCCCTTGTTAAATGGAAGAGGGCGGCCTATGTAAAGATGAGGCGTGAAGGTTCAATTGGGGCGATTGAGAGTTATAAGGTAGCCAGGAAATACCTGAAGAGAGAGCTAAGAGCAGCAAGGAGGGGACATGAAAGGTCCTTAGTTGGTAGGATTAGGGAAAACCCTAAGGCTTTCTATAGGTATGTCAGGAATAAAAGAATGACTAGGGTAGGAATAGGTCCAGTCAAGGATAGTAGTGGGAAGTTGCGTGTGGAGGCTGAAGAGATTGGGGAGACACTGAATGAATACTTTTCGTCAGTATTCAATCAGGAACAGGACATTGTTGTCAATGTGAGTACTGAGTCACAATTAAGTAGAATTGAGGTATGTAGAGAAGAGGTGTTGGAAATTCTGGAAAGGGTGAAAATAGATAAGTCCCCTGGGCCTGATGGCATTTATCCTAGGATTCTCTGGGAAGCAAGGGAGGAGATTGCAGAGCCATTGGCCTTGATTTTTATGTCCTCGTTGTCTACAGGAGTAGTGCCAGAAGATTGTAGGCTAGCAAATGTGATTCCCTTGTTCAAGAAGGGGAGTAGGGATAACCATAGTAACTATGGGCCGGTGAGTTGCACTTCTGTTGTGGGCAAAATCTTAGAGAGAATTGTAAGGGATAGGATTTATGAACATCTGGATAGGAATAATGTGATCAAGGATAGTCAGCATGGTTTAGTGAAGGGCAGGTCGTGCCTCACAAACCTTATTGAATTCTTTGGGAAGGTGACTAAGGAGGTAGATGAGCGGAAAGCGGTAGATGTGATGCATATGGATTTTAGTAAGGCGTTTGATAAGGTTGGGGAGAAAGTGAGGTCTGCAGATGTTGGAGATCAAAGTTGAAACTTTATTGCTGGAACAGCACAGCAGGTCAGGCAGCATCCAGGGAACAGGAGATTCGACGTTTCGGGCACAGGCCCTTCTTCAGGATTCCTGAAGAAGGGCCTGTGCCCGAAACGTCGAATCTCCTGTTCCCTGGATGCTGCCTGACCTGCTGTGCTGTTCCAGCAATAAAGTTTCAGTTTGATAAGGTTCCCCATGGTAGGCTACCGCAAAAAATACGGAGGTATGGCATTGAGGGTGAGTTGGAGGTTTGGATTACGAGTTGGCTGGCTGGAAGAAGACAGAGGGTAGTAGTTGATGGCAAAGGTTCATCTTGGAGTGCCGTCACTAGCGGTGTTCCGCAAGGATCTGTTTTGGGACCATTGCTGTTTGTCATTTTTATAAATGACCTGGAGGAGGGGTTAGAAAGTTGGGTGAGCAAGTTTCCTACTTTCCTACGAAAGTCGGAGGAGTTGTAGACAGTGAGGAAGGATGTGGCAGGTTACAGCGGGATATAGATAAGCTGCACAACTTGGCAGAAAGGTGGCAAATGGAGTTCAATGTAGCTAAGTGTGAGGTGATTCACTTTGGTAAGAGTAATAAAAAGATGGGGTACTGGGCTAATGGTCGGATACTTGGTAGTGTGGATGAGCAGAGGGATCTTGGTGTCCATGTACACAAATCTTTGAAAGTTGCCACCCAGGTAAATAGTGCGGTGAAGAAGGCATATGGCGTACTGGCTTTTATTGGTAGAGGAATTGAGTTCCGGAGTCCTGAGGTCATGTTGCAGTTGTATAAGACTCTGGTGCGGCCACATCTGGAGTATTGTGTGCAGTTTTGGTCGCCATACTATAGGAAGGATGTGGAGGCACTGGAACGGGTGCAGAGGAGGTTTACCAGGATGTTGCCTGGTATGGTAGAAAGATCGTATGAGGAAAGGCTGAGGCACTTGGGGTTGTTTTCATTGGAGAAAAGAAGGTTTAGGGGTGACTTGATAGAGGTGTATAAGATGATTAGGGGTTTAGATAGGGTCGACAGTGAGAATCCTTTTCCTCGTATGGAGTCAGCTATTACAAGGGGGCATAGCTTTAAATTAAGCGGGCATTGGATAGGCATATGGAGGATAGTGGGCTAGTGTAGGTTAGGTGGGCTTGGATCGGCGCAACATCGAGGGCCGAAGGGCCTGTACTGCGCTGTATTCTTCTATGTTCTATGTTCTATAAACAAAACTCTCAGATATAAACATTGATATACAATTAGCTCAAATGCACAATAGCCAAAATTTAACAAAAAAACAACAAAACAAAAGAAAACGAAAAAAAAAAAAAACAAACAAAACACAACTATCTACTAATCTAACCTACAACTAACCAGAGTGTATATTTAAGTCTCTTACATGCTCGGGATGTGTTAGCATCAGATATAATAAAACCCATATTCGTGCGGGATTCCTCCCCCGAGGGGCCCCGGACCAGCCAGGTTAGTAATCTCAATTAAATAAAAGCCCTTGTTAGGATAGCCGAAATATCTGTATTTATGTAATTCAAAAAGGTCTGCCATATTTTATAAAATAATTCGGTCTTTCGGTGCACCATATTTGTAAGGAAGTCAAGGGGAATACATTCCATAATTAGTCTGTGCCAATTTGAAAGTCCAGGGGGCCCTCAGCCGCCCAGTTTACCAAAATATTTTTCCTTGCACAGAAAGAAAGAATATAAAATAGTCTCTTCCCGTACGTGTCCAGGGAGGGAAAATTCGAAAAGCCCAAGAGGAGAGATACAGGGTCCACTTTAATTTCCGTTCCTAAAATTTCTGTCAGGGTACTTGCTACTTTCGTCCAATATCTACGGATCGTATGACAGGTCATAAGCAATGAACAAGAGTGCCCACCTCTATTTTACATTTAGGACACATTGGAGATGCTCCTGCCTTAAATTTTGCCAATCGAACCAGTGCTATATGGCCCTATGAAATATCTTCAGCCGGATAGCCTGGGTTCTGTTACAAATAGTAATTCTTCTAGCATTTTCCCAAATATCATTCCACGTTTCTGTAGAGATTTCTAGTCCCAGATCCTGATCCCATGTTTTAAGCAGATTATCCATATCTCCCGATACTTCGTTATGTAGTAAATGATAAATAGTACTGACGGAAGATACCCCCACTGGTCGTAGGACACTACATTCTCTATCGGATTTATAAAGACTATCTAATAACGTAGTCTTCTTCTGTATATAATCTCGAATTTGGTAGTATCGAAAGAGGTCTCCATTGGGTAATCCGAATTTCTGACGCAGCTGTTCGAAAGACATCAGGGTCCCATCTTGAAATAGATCCCCTAGACATGAGATACCCCTGGATCTCCAGAGTTTAAAAGTGGCATCTGTTAACCCCGGTTGGAATCCACATGCTCCCACTATCAGTGCATAGGTGGATGTTTTATGTGAATTGCCCTCATTTTGCCGCATTATATTCCAAGCCTTGATTGTATTTAGTATTATAGGGTTTTTACAGTGATCTGTAATGATTTTCCTCTTGTCTGAGAATAAAAGGTTAATAAGTGGGTATTTTACTTGAGAAGCCTCGATGTCCAACCAGATTGATTGTGGATCAGACAAGACCCAATCAGCTATGTAACTTAATAGGGAACATAACTGATATTTCCTAAAGTCTGGGAAGTCCAATCCACCCCTTGCCTGTGGAAGCTGTAGCTTCTTCAGCTTAATGAGGGGCCGCCTATGATTCCAGATAAAGGAACCCAGCCAGCCATATAATTTACATAAAGCCGTCCTCAGCAGCATCACCGTAGCATTCTCATAGGATATAGGAGACGGGGCAGGACATTCATTTTGATTAGTGCTATTCTAGGAGAAAGTGAGGTCTGCAGATGCTGGAGATCAAAGTTGAAACTTTATTGCTGGAACAGCACAGCAGGTCAGGCAGCATCCAGGGAACAGGAGATTCGACGTTTCGGGCACAGGCCCTTCTTCTTTAGTGCTATTCTACCCAACCAGGAAATTGGTAGGTCTCCCCATCGCTGGAGGTCCTGCCTTATCCTTTCCAATAAATACACAAAATTAGCCTTATACAACTGACCAAATACTGGAGTAATAAAAATGCCTAAATATAAGAAGCCCTCCAGGGACCAGCGAAAGGGAAAAAGGGATCCGTCCGCTAAGCGGGGTATCATAGCAAGTTCACCCATTGGCATAGCCTCCGATTTTGAAAAATTAATTTTATAGCCTGAGTATTAATAACTTGGATTAAGCGAGGTATGGACATCAAAGGGTTACTGAGGAATAGAAGAACATCATCTGCATAAAGGGTAATTTTATGTTTACCTGTACCATGGGGCCACTATATTAGGATCAGCTCGTATAGCTTCTGCTAGTGGTTCAATTATTAGCGTGAATAACAATGGCGAGAGGGGGCAGCCCCTACCCACACTGAAGCTATCCGAACCTAATACATTGGTAACCACAACTGCTTTGGGATCACTATACAATGTTGAGACCCATTTGGTAAACACCTGTCCAACGCCAAACCTCTCCAATGTGTAAAACAAATATGACCATTCGACCCTATCAAATGCCTTTTCCGCGTCTAATGAAACCACTACTCCTGGTATCTTTCCCTGATGACAAGCTTGAATCATATTCAGAGCCCTTCTAACATTATTGGAGGATCTACGGCCCTTAATAAACCCCGTCTGATCCTCCTTTATAATATGTGGCAGCATCCTTTCTAGTCTCAGTGCTAACGTTTTAGAGAGGATTTTAAAATCTACATTTAGCAAGGATATTGGTCTGTATGATGTACAATCTTCTGGGTCCTTTCCTTTTCTAAGGATAAGAGAGATATTTGCCTCTTTCAGCGAGGGCGGGAGACAGCCCTGACTATATGCATGGTTATACAGGTCCATAAGTGGACCAGCCAGTATTCCTGTAAATTCTTTATAGAATTCAGCTTGAAAACCATCTGGGCCCGGCGCCTTACCATTTTGAAGTTGCCTAATTGCATCAAGTATTTCTTGGAGTGTAAGAGGAGCAGTTAGGACCGATACTTGTTCCGGAGTTAGGCCTGGAATTTTTTTTAAAATGACTGCATCCTCTTCGTCCTATCTTCACAATCCTGTGATTTATATAACTCAGAATAAAATTCTCTAAAGATCGCATTAATCTTTTTGTGATCATGAGTCAAAATACCCGTACTTTCCTGGATAGACGTAATAGTCGGAGGGGCCTTTTTTTTCTTTGCAAGAAATGCTAAGTATCTACCCGGTTTGTCGCCATATTCATATAAACTTTGCTTTGCAAATAATAGTTCCCTCTTAGCCGTTTGAGTAAGCGTAGTGTTTAGAGCTGTCCTAAGAGCTGTAAACCTTTGCAATTTAATAATAGAAGGTCTATTAGTGTATGCTGTTTCAGCCGCTTTTAAGCGGGCTTCAAGCAGACGCTGTTGTTCTCCCTTTAATTTCTTCTGGGTCGCTGAGTAGGAGATGATCAAGCCTCTCGTGTAAGCTTTGATGGTCTCCCACATCATTGACGGGTTGCTAGCTGTACCTGAATTAATTTCTAAAAAAGTTTTAAATTCTTGAGAGAAGTACTTTACAAATTTATTATCTATCATTAGGAAGGGGTCCATACGCCAGTGCCGAGGGGATGTCCCATTGTTCCTCGCCTTCGTTTCCATATATACAGCAGCGTAGTCAGAAATTGCTATACTACCTATTTTACAGGATGATATGGAATTTTAAAAAATCGAGGGGGCAAAAAACATATCAATTCTGGTATGACATTTATGTGGATTAGAGTAGAAAGAAAAATCTCTACCCTGTGTATGAAGACATCTCCATACATCTACTAATCCTAATTGTTTGTTCAGATCCATCAATTTTCTAGATCTGGGAGATACTCCTGCAGTACTCTTGGGAATCCTATCTATTTCCGGATCCATAATACAATTAAAGTCTTCCCTTATAATTATATGACGGGCACCAAAGCCATCAATTTTGAAAAGGCTTCCGTTATAAATTTAAAGGGGTGTGCCGGGGGACAGTACAAATTTAAAATCCCATATTCCTCTCCATTTATGAGGGCTTTAATCAAGATATATCGTCCAGATTCGTCTTTTATCTGCTTTAGGATTTTGAAAGGGAAATTCTTCCGAACAAGACTAACAACTCCCATGCTTTTTGAGCTAAAAGAGAAAAAAAGGCCTGATCAAATCCGCCCTGTCGTAATTTCAAGTGTTCTTTATCTGACAGGTGTGTCTCCTGTAGGAGAGCTATATCAACTCTTTCCTTCTTAAGATTTGATAATATTTTCTTCCTTTTGACTGGCGAATTACTCCCCTTGACATTCCAGGTGCACCACTTAACCAACTGATCAACCATAATCCTCTGGGCCAATCCGAAACCCCTCGGGAGGGGGATCCCTTTCCAGAACATCCCGAGCATAGAACATGTAAAATTTACAAAAATAAAACCTCTTTAATACACTCACAACAATACAGTAAAAAAACTATTTCTCAATAAAAAAAATATAAAACGTATATAAGTGGAGACTTTCCCCCTTGTTCCCAGGGGCTGTCACTTCCTCTCCAAAAGTCCATTATATCCTCTCCCAACCAATGCCCTACCCTTGACCCAGGCACTCCTCAGTAAAATGAGGAGAATTCAAATATAATACAAAGCTAGAGTTAACAGTGAGAACCCTACCCCCACCCATACCAACACCTGGGTATATTTGGTAATGTTAATACCATATATAAACATATAACTATAAAATTACCACCTCAACGAATTATAATTAAATATAATAATACAAAATAACAAAGGGAAAATAACCCCGCTCCTAGAGACAGAGGTAAAATTAAATAAGGTAACTACCTCCCCCCACCAACATTAACCAAACCCCCCAGCTTTTATATATATATATACACACACATATACATACATCCCTCATATATACATAAAATAATAACAGAAAACAACCCCAAGGGGGGGAGAAAATCAAATCCCTCTCCCCACCCCCCATGATAATATTAAACAGTAAGGTAAGAGAAAAAAAGGGGGGATATAAACCAAAGCGGGGGGGGGGGAAGGCAGACCAACATCCATTATATCTTACAGTTTATCTAAGAGAGTCCAAGAATTCCTTAGCCTTTTCTGGTGATCCAAAGTTATATACGGATCCTTCATGGTTAAAGCGTAACGTTGTGGGTAGCGGAAGGACTACTGAATATTTAAGTCCCTTAAACGCTTCTTCGCCTCGTCGAATGCCTTCCTCTTTTGAACCGGAGCCGGGGAAAAGTCCTGAAATAGCATGATCTTGGATCCTTTGTAGATCATAGCCTGGGGGTCTTTTCCGAGATTTCTAGAGGCTTCTAACAGTATCTGCCTCTCCTTGTAGCTCTGCAGCCGGAACAGGACCGGGCGTGGGCGCTGGTTCGAGCCCGGCCCGCCTATTGCGACCCGGTAGGACCATTCCACCCTTACCTGGCCTGATCCAGCTTGCAGATTTAAAAGTTGTGCCAGCCACTGCTCCAGGAATGCTGTAAGCTGGCCTTCCTCTTCCTGTTCGGAAGGCCCAGCAAACGAATATTTTTTCGACGACGTCAATATGATTTTCCAAGGTCCGGACCCGCTGCTCGAGAGTCCGGACCTGATCCACGGCCGATTGAGCGGTATTTTCGGAGGTCGCGGCCTTTAACTCCGCCCCTCCGACTCGGCGTTCAATTTCTTGAATTTCTCGGTCGTGCTTCTGCAGCGCGGCCGAGAGCGAGTCCCAACGATTTCTGGATTCTGCAATAAAGGCATCGATCTTCGAGTCCAGCTTGGAAATCATTTCTGCAAGGCTTGTTACTGTTGGTAAGTCCCCCGGGGCGGCTGTGGACGCCTCTGCTGCAGCTGGAGAGGGTGGGGGAGGGGTTCCTGCTTGCTGAGAGCTGCGGGCTCCCTTCCCTTTAGTAATTTTAATTTAGGATTAAATTGTTTAAATGTAATATTACACAACTAATTAAATTATACAACTATTATAAATGATTTGGTGAGCGTGGTAGGGGGTGGGTGACCCACTGTACCCAAGTCTTGGGAGGAGCACTATAGACTCAGTCTTGCTGAGTCGCCGCCATCTTGGATCCCCTACACATCTTTTAATGGCAAAAGATTAATTAGGGAGAGAATAGGGCCCCTTAAAGATCAATAAGGCTACTTATGTGTAGAACCACAAGAGATGGGAGGGATATGAAACAAGTATTTCTCCTCAGTATTTCATGTGGAGGAGATTACAAGAGCGAGATGATGAAGTAATATATAGTGATATCTTGAAAAGTGTCCATATTACAAGGCGGTGTTGGACATTTTAAAACATACAAAGGTGGCTAATCCACCTCGCCTACACATCACTGAATACTATACGCAATTTAGCATGGCCAATATACCCTTCTCTGTTTATCTTTATACTGTCGGAGGAGAACATATCATCCAGAGGAAACTCAAGCAGACAAGGGGAGAATGTGCAAACTCCACACAGGCAGTCATTCAAGGATGGAATTAAACCCAGATCGCTGCGCTCTGAAGCATCAATGCTAGCCACTGAGCTACTGTGTCACCTTGTGGGGCAGGTTCTCTGTTCCTTGAAAGTGCCGTCACAGGTAGATAGCGTAGTGAAGAAGGCACTTGGTGATCTTTCCTTTATTGGTGCGTCCTTTGAGTCTAAACATTTGCATGACATGTTACATCTGTACAGCACATTGGTTTGGCCACTTTTGTAATATTGCCTTTAATTCTGGTCACCCTGCTGTCGGAAAGATGTTGTCAAACTTGAAAGGGGACAGAAGAGATTTTTTAAAAGGTTGCAGGTGTTGGACGGTTAGAGTTACAGGGAGAGTTTGAATAGACTGTGACTATTTTCAAGTATTGAGGCTGAGGGGTTACCTTAAAGAGGTTTATAAAATCATGAAGGGCATAGATAAGGTAAACAGTCAACGTCTTTTCCCCAGGAAAGGCGAGTACAAAATTAGAAGACAAAGGTTTAAGGTGAGAGGGGAAAGATTTAAAAAGGGACATGAGGGACAACATTTTCACACAGAGACAGCTGTGTTTATGAACTAAACAGCCAAAAGACGTGGTGTAGGCAGGTGCAATTATACCAGTTAAAAGGCATTTGGATGGATACATGCATGGGAAGGGTTTAGAGGGAGATCGGCCAAATGCTGGCAAGGAGGACGAGACTTATTTGGGATATTTTGTCGGTACGGATGACTGGACTGAAGGATCTTTTTCCGTGCTGTGCATCTCTGAGACTCAATTGCCTCTTGAGCGTATAACACAGGAACAGGAGGAGGCTATTCAGCTTCTGAATTCTGTTAGGAAGGTTGTTTGCTCAATTACTGACAGTCAAATACAACAATAGATCATTCAGATTTTGATGGTGTTTTACAGAAACAGGAGAAAGGCTTTTAGTCAAGAGAAGCTTAACGGAATGTGTAGAGGCCATTCAGTCCCTCAACTCCATTCCACAGGAGCAGCAGGTGAGCACAGAGCTATTGCAGCCTATTACACAGGAGCAGGAGGAGGAAATCTACTGTCACAAAACTTGGATTAGGAGGCAGACACTCAGCTGCTCAAGATTGGGGCACAGGAACAGGAGGCAGTCATTCAACTGCTTGAGACTGGGACACAGGGACAGGAGGGAGTCACTCAGAGTTCGAAACTGGGGCACAGGGAAATCTGGAGGGTCGTGAGGGCCCAGGATTCTGTTACGCAAGGACAGCAGGAGGTGACTCACTCCCCACCAGTATGGGACACTGGGAGAGAAGGGGAGTTTGCTTGGAACAAAGTTGCATTAGTGGTCCGTTCAATCCTGCCCCAACAATCAGACCACGGCTGATCTGATTGTGATTCCCTCATTCCATTTTACGGAGACTCCCCTCTCTGCAGCCTCTTCTCCGTTTGTTGGTCATATTGCAGACTCAGATGCTATAACAACAGTCACCGGAGGGATGGGTCTAACCGGATGAGTCAGGATTTGAAGGGTCCAATCACAAGAATGAAAACACAAAATAAAGATATTGTCAGATGTTTAGTACTCTCATATTCGCAATCCAACTCACATAACCAGCCCATCCATTAGATATTCAGGATGGAGCACTGTGTAGATCGGGCTAGTGTACAGCTGTATGCAACACAGCAAAGTCCAGAGTGAAACTCTGTGCAGCTCGCACCAATGCTTGACCTATAATCCTGGGCTTAATGTCCAGTGTGGGGAGCAATGCAGTCCGCACTGGTTCATTCATATATAAACCCAGACTGTTGCATCGTTCGATAACAATGTCTTAGATCACTGCCCAGTGTGGGGAAACATGTAACCAATGCTGAAAGTGACCGGATGTGCAGCTCCCATCCATTTACAGCTCCATATCTCCACTGTGCCTTGACAAGGGGTGCTGCGATTGTGAAAGTCATTGCGAGGAAGAGATGTAAATGGAAACAATTTAAATACCAATAGTTCTGATTAAGGCGCGTATCACTCTAATAGTTAAAGATGAAACAACTGAGATAATGTCCAATGAGATTTTGTGAATGGTGCAAGCAAGTAAGAGGGGGGTGGTAATTTTATAGTGATTGCACTACAAGCCTTCAAATAATCAAAGGGAATTGGAAGAACAAACATTTGGCCTCACCAAAGTTCTGCATAGCTCTTATAATCCGTGCTTTAATGAATCAAGGTTATGTTTACAGTCCCCTATGCTTTCCCAAATTGTGTATTAACCTGTCAATCACATTCAGGGATGTGTGGAGAAGCACCCTATGACCTTGCTAGTTTGCTGCCATTCATTGAGTCCTCCCCCGTCTGGTTCCTTCTTCCAAAGTGTATCACCTCATATTTATCAGGGTTACATTCCATCTGCCATTGATCTTCCCAGCTGACCATTTCATCTGTATTTTCCCGTAACTTAAGGCCTTCCTTCTCACTGCCAACCAACTGGCCAATCTGCATATCAAAGACAAACTTACTTATCACACTCCCCACCCCTCGTCCATATTCACAGCTACATTATTCATGAATACCACAAATATTAAAGTTGAAAATCGCACAACATCAGGTTAGAGTCCAACAGGTTTATTCGGAGGCACTAGCTTTCGAATCGCTACTTCTTCATCAGTTGATTGTGTGCTTTGATGAAGAAGCAGCACTTCGAAAGCTGCCGAATAAACCTGTTGGACTATAATCTGTTGTTATGTGATTTTTAGCATTGTCCACCCAGTCCAATACCAGCACCTCCGAATCACAAATAATAAGGGACACAGCACTGATCCCTGTGGTATACCATTGGACACTGGCCTCCAGTAACACAAGCAGCCGTCTACTACCACCTTCTGTCTCCTACCACTAAAGTTCATTTGGATGCAACGTGGCAAGTCACTAATGAGTCCTACCTGTTCCCTGCTTATTCTGCTCCGCTAGACACACTTGTAGAATATGTGGGATTTCTCCCTAAATGTGCAGAACTTCCTCCTTATCCTTTATCCTGCCTTGAATGTGGATTAGACAGCCGGAGAAATATGCTGTTAATTTCCAACTTGTCACAGGTTTTGTGAATTTGATAAATTTCACAGTAACCCACCTCTCATTCTTTGAAACTCTCAAGAACACAGGCCGAGTTTCCTCATCACGCAATCTCGCCAACTGAGGAATTAATCTGGAAAATGTTCAATGAACTTCCTCTGTGGTCAATATATTCCTTCTCAGATTTGGTCACCAAAACTGTACTTAATATTCCAGGTACAGTACTCAACAACACGCTGTTAAACTGCTTCAACACGTCTTTACATCTATATTCTGATTCCCTTAAAGGAATTTAATCCAACTTTAACTTACCACTTGCATATATTCCTCCAAATACCCTTCACATTAATTGCATTTACGAACTCATTGTGTGAGTTCTTATAGAAAGCCTTCTGATAATCTAAGATATGCAAATTCTACTGGTTCCCCATTATCTATTCTGTAAGAATCAACTTCAAACAATTCCAAAGCTTGTCAAGTATGATTACCGTTTCAGAAATACATACTGATTCTCTCCAATGTTGTTGTTAATTTCTAAATAACGAATATCGCATCCTATATAATAGATTCCAACAGTTTCCCCACAAATGTCATGTTAATTGGTCTGCAGTTCTCCACACTATCTCTTCTTCCCTTTGTAGATGCTTGTATCCCTATTGTTCATCTATAGTGCTTGGATCACGTTTACTAATGTCCATTTACCTACAACGGCTTCCAAACTTTGCAGAATGCACTGGAAAATAGAACACAGTCATCGACAGTGCAATTAACACTTCTATTAGTGGTTTATTTCTGAAGATTTTGGTATGAAGTACATCTGCTTTGTCAAGGTTAGCAATGCTTAATCCAGCTGCATGTTCAAGTAATGCCTTGTTACGGATATAAATTGACTTTATGTTTTTCGATCCACAAGTCATATATGATCACTTCGTATTTTTGGGTGATTTTCTGGATCTTCCTCCATGAAAACAGATGAAAATTAACTGGCTATTTGCTTGGCCAATTCTCAGTTATCCATAATAAACTCATCTCTCCTGATTACAGATTTCCACATTTGACTATGCTTTTTTTCCCTTTGAAATATAGATCATAGATTTATACAGTCTTTGTGTTGCTGTTTGTTTGCATGCATGTTTGCTTTTTGATTTCCTTACCAGTTTTATGGCCCTCCTTTTCTGGATCGTAAATTTCTGAGAATTCTCAGGATTCCACAATGTCTGAATTCTTCTGAAGTCACTTCCTGTGATTAATATCATCTTTAATTTATTATGCTAATCATTGTTAACTCTCTTTCTCACTCTTTATTTTACCTGAAATAAATAGACATATTTTTGATACTTTGTAGTATTTCTATAAATCTCCTGGTCCTGACCAGGTATATTCAGGAAAACTGCAGGAGGACAGGAAAGAAGTAGCGGGGACCCTGGTTGGTACTTTTGCATCATTGGTAGCCAACGGTTGTGATGCTGGAGGGTCGTGAATGCTGTGTCCTTATTCAAGAAGGGCTACAAAGAAAAACCGGGGATCTATAGACCAGTAAACCTAAAATCTGTAGCAGGTAAGTTACTTGAGAAGATTCTGAGATAGAAGATATGCATGCATTTGGAAAGACAGGGCTTTGTGAATGTGGGATAATGGCACACAAATTTGTTAGACTGCTTTGATGAAGTGACCAGTAACTTTGACAAGGGCATGCTTGTATATATAGTCTATATGGATTTCAGTAAGGCTTTCAATAAGGTTCCACATGGTACACTGCTCTGCAAGGTTAGATCACATGGAATTCAGGGGGAATTAGGTCCAAAATTGGCTTGATGATAGAGAGAAGAGGATAATCGTGGAAAAATGCTTGTTGGACTGGAGGCCAGTGATGAGTGGGTCAGTCCTGGGACCATTACTGTTTGTTTTGGTTAGGGTTAAGGGTTCGGGTAAGGGTTAGGGTTAGGAATGGGGTTAGAATTAGGGTGAGGGTTAGGGTTAGGGAGGCCCGTGCGATAGGGTTAGGGTTAGGGTTAGGGTTAGGGTTTGAGTTAGGGTTAGCGTTAGGGTTAGGGTTAAGGTTAGGTTTAGGGTTAGGGTTAGGGTTGGATGGTCACCTGCGATAGGGTTATGTTTATTTTTAGTGTTAGGGTTTGGGTTAGGTTTAGGGTTAGTGTTAGGGTTAGGGTTAGGGTTAGGTTTAGTTTTAGGGTTAGGGTTCGGGTTACGGTTAGGGTTAGGGGTGGGGTTGGGTTAGGGTTAGCGTTACGATTCGCGTTAGGGTTAGGGTGAGGCTTTGGGTTATGTTTAGGGTTAGTGTTAGGGTTAGGTTTAGGGTTAGGGATAGGCTTAGGGTTAGGGTCATGGTTAGTTTTAGGGTTAGGGTTATTGTTAGGGTTAGGGTTAGGGATAGGGTTAGGGTTAGGGTTAGGGAAATGTTTCAGGTTAGGGTTAGGTTAAGGTTTAGAGTTAGAGTTAGGGTTAGGGTTAGGTTTAGGGTTAGGGTGAGGTTTAGGGATAGGGTTAGGGTTAGGGTTAGGGTAAGGGGTATGGTTAGGGTGAGTGTTTATGTTAAGGTTCGGGTGAGGTTTAGAGTTAAGGTTTTTGTGTGTCCGTCTGTTTTTGTGTGTGTGTGCGTGCGTGTTTTGTGTGTGTGTGTGTGAGTTTTTGTATGTGTGTGTGTTTTTTGCGTGTTTGTGTGTGGGTTTGCGTGTGTGTGTTTGTGTGTGTGTTTTGTGCGTCTGTGTGTTTTTTGTGCGTGTGCGTTTTTTGTGTGTGTTTGTTTGTGTGTGTTTTATGTGTGTTTGTGTGTGTTTTTTGTGTGTGTGTTTTTCTGTGTGTGATAGGGTTAGGGTTAGGGTTAGGGTTAACTTTAAGGTTAGAGTTAGGGTTAGGTTTAGGGTTAGGGTTAGGGTTAGTGTTTGGGATAGTGTTAGGGTTAGGCTTAGAGTTAGGGTTCGTGTTAGGGTTGGGTTTAGGGTTAGGGTTAGGGTTAGGGACAGGTTTCGGGTTAGGTTTAGGGTAAGGGATATGGTTAGGGTGAGTGTTTATGTTTGTGTGTGATTTTTTGTGTGTTTGTGTGTATTTTATTTGTGTGCGTTTGTTTGTGTGTATGTGTGTTTGTGTGTGTGTTTTTGTGTGTGTGTTTTGTGTGAGTGCTTTTCTGTGTGTTTTTGCGTGTGCTTTTTTGTGTGTTTGTTGTTGTCTGTGTGTGTTTTTTGTCTGTGTGTGTTTTTGTGTGTTTTGTGTGTGTTTTTGTTGCGTGTGTATTTTGTTGTGTGTGTGTGTTTGTATTTCGTTGTGTGTATGTATTTTGGGTGTGTGTGTGTTTGTTGTGTGTGTGTGTTTGTGTGTGTGTTTTTTGTGTGTCCGTCTGTTTTTTATGTGTTTGTGTGTGTGTGTTTGTTTGTGTGTGTTTGTTTAGTGTGTGTGTGTCTGTGTGTTTAGTGTATTTGTGTGTCTGTGTTTGTTGTTAGTGTGTGTTTGTGTGTGTGTGTTTTTGTTGTGTGTGTGTGTTTTTGTGTGTGTGTTTTTGTGTGTGCATGTGTTTTGTGTGTGTGTTTTTGTCTGTGTTTTTTTTGTGTGTATGTGTTTTGTGTGTGTGTTTCTTTTGTGTGTTTTTGCGTGTTTGTGTTGTGTGTGTGTGTGTTTTTGTGTGTGTTTTTTGTTGCTGTGTGTTTTTGTGTGTTTTGTTTGTGTGTGTTTTTGCGTGAGTTTTTTTTGAGTGTGAGTGTTGTTGTCTGTGTGTGTTTTTTGTCTGTGTGTGTGTTTTGTGTGTTTGTGTGTGTTTTAGTTGTGTGTGTGTTTTTTGTGTGTGAGTGTGTGTTTTAGTTTTGTGTGAGATTTTGTGTGTGTGTTTTTTTGTGTGTCAGTCTGTTTCTTTGTGTGGGTTTGTGTGTGTGTTTGTTTCTGTGTGTGTGTGTGCGTTTTTATGTGTGTATATCATTTTTGTGTGTGTGTTTTTGTCTGTGTGTGTTTTTTCTGTGTCCATCTGTATTTTGTGTGTGTTTGTTTTCTTGTGTGTGTGTGTGTTTTGTGTGTGTGTGTGTGTTTTGTGTGTGTGTGTTTTTGTGTGTGTGTTTTTGTGTGTTCGTGTTGTTGTCTGTGTGTGTTTTTTCTGTGTTTGTGTGTGTGTTTTTTTGATGTTTTGCGTGTGTGTGTTTTTTCTGTGTGTGTGTGTGCTTTGTGTGTGTGTTTAAATGCGTGTTTGTGTTTTTGTGTGTGTGTTTTTGGGTGTGTGTGTTTTGTGTGTGTATGTTTTGTTGTGTGTGTGTTTTTGTGTGTGAGTTTTGTGTGTGTGTGTGTTTTTCTGTGTGTGTTCTGTGTGTGTGAGAGATTTTGTATGTGTGTGTTTTTTGTGTGTTTGTGTGTTTTTTGCGTGTTTTTTTGTGTGTGTTTTTTATGAGTGTATAGTTTTTCGTGTTTTTTGTCTGTCTTTGTGTTTTGTGTGTGTGTGTTTTTGTGTGTGTTTTGTGTCTGTGTGTGTTTGTGTGTGTGTGTGTTTTGTGTGTGTGTTTTTTTTTGTGCGTGTGTTTTTTTTGGGTGTCTGTTTATATGTGTGTGTTTCTTGTGTGTTTGTGTGTGTGTTTTGTGGTTGTTTTTTGTGTGTATGTGTTTTTTCGTGTGAGTGTGTGCGTGTTATTTTTGTGTGTGTTTTTGTTTGTGTGCTTTATTGTGTGTCTGTGTGTATCGTGTGTGTGTTTTTGTGTGTGTGTTTTCGTGTATGTTGTTTTTGTGTGTGTGTTTTTTCTGTGCATTTATGTGTGTGTTTTTGTGTGTGTGTTTTTTGTGTCTGTGTTTTTGTGTGTATTTATGTGTGTTCGTGTTGTTGTCTGTGTGTGTTTTTTTGTGTGTGTGTTTTTCTGTGTTTTTGTGTGTGTTTTGTGTGTGTGTGTTTTTTCTGTGCGCGTGTTTCTGTTTGTGTTTAAATGTGTGTTTTTTGTGTGTGTGTGTTTTTCTGTGTGTTTTGTGTGTGTGAGAGTTTTTGTATGTGAGTGTGTGTTTTTGTGTGTTTGTGTGTGTGTTTTTTGCGTGTGTGTTTTTTGTGTGTGAGTTTTTTATGAGTGTATGGTTTTTCGTGTTTTGTGTCTGTGTGTGTTTTTGTGTGTGTGTGATTTGTGTGTGTGTGTTTTCTGTGCGTGTGTGTTTTCTTGTGTGTGTGAGTTTTTGTGTGTATTTGTGTGTGTGTGCGTTTTTGTGTGTCTGTGTGTATTGTGTGTGTGTTTTTGTGTGTGAGTGTGTTTGTGTGTGTGTTTCTGTGTGTGTATTTGGTGTGTGTGCGTGTTTTGTGTGTGTATTTTAGTGTGTGTGTGTTTTTTGTGTGTGTGTGTGTTTTTGTGTATGTGTTTTAGGTGTGTTCGTGTTGTTGTCTGTGTGTTTGTGTGTGTGTGTATGTGTGTGTATTTTGTGTGTGTGTGTTTTTTGTGTGTGTGTGTTTTTGTGTATGTGTTTTAGGTGTGTTCGTGTTGTTGTCTGTGTGTTTGTGTGTGTGTGTGTGTGTGTGTATTTTGTGTGTGTGTGTTTTTGAGTGTTCGTGTTGTTGTTTGTGTGTTTTTGTGTGTGTGAGTTTTTGTGTGTTTTTGTATGTGTTTGTTTTGTGTGTGTGTTTCTGTGTGTGTTTGGTGTGTGTGCGTGTTTTGTGTGTGTATTTTTGTGTGTGTTTTTGTGTGTGTGTTTTTGTTTAAGTCTGTTTTTGTTTGTGTGTGTTTTGTGTGTGTGTTTGTGTGGGCGTGTTTCTCTGTGTGGGTGTTTTTGGCGTTTGTGTATGTCTCTCTGTGTGTGTTTTTGGTGTGTGTGTGTTTGTGTGTGTGTTTTTTATGTGTGTTTGTGTGTGTATTTGTGTGTGTGTGTGTGTGTTTTTGTGTGTGTGTTTGTGCGTGTGTGTTTTTGTTTAAGAGTGTTTTTGTTTGTGTGTGTTTTTGTGTGTGTGTATTTGTGTGTGTGTGTTTCTGTGTCTGTATGTTTTTGGTGTGTGTGTTTTTTTTGCGTGTGTGTTTTTTTGTGTCTGTGTTTTTCGTGTATGGTTTTTTGTGTTTTTGTCTGTCTGTGTGATTTGTGTGTGTGTGTTTTTGTGTGTGTGTTTTGTGTCTGTGTGTGTTTTTGTGTGCGTGTTTTTTTGTGTGTGTTTGTGTGTGTGTTTTGTGGTTGTTTTTTGTGTGTATGTGTTTTTTCGTGTGTGTGTGCGTGTTTTTTTTGTGTGTGAGTGTTGTTGTCTGTGTGTGTTTTTTGTCTGTGTGTGTGTTTTGTGTGTTTGTGTGTGTTTTAGTTGTGTGTGTGTTTTTTGTGTGTGAGTGTGTGTTTTAGTTTTGTGTGAGATTTTGTGTGTGTGTTTTTTTGTGTGTCAGTCTGTTTCTTTGTGTGGGTTTGTGTGTGTGTTTGTTTCTGTGTGTGTGTGTGCGTTTTTATGTGTGTATATCATTTTTGTGTGTGTGTTTTTGTCTGTGTGTGTTATTTCTGTGTCCATCTGTATTTTGTGTGTGTTTGTTTTCTTGTGTGTGTGTGTGTTTTGTGTGTGTGTGTGTGTGTTTTGTGTGTGTGTGTTTTTGTGTGTGTGTTTTTGTGTGTTCGTGTTGTTGTCTGTGTGTGTTTTTTCTGTGTTTGTGTGTGTGTTTTTTTGATGTTTTGCGTGTGTGTGTTTTTTCTGTGTGTGTGTGTGCTTTGTGTGTGTGTTTAAATGCGTGTTTGTGTTTTTGTGTGTGTGTTTTTGGGTGTGTGTGTTTTGTGTGTGTATGTTTTGTTGTGTGTGTGTTTTTGTGTGTGAGTTTTGTGTGTGTGTGTGTGTTTTTCTGTGTGTGTTCTGTGTGTGTGAGAGATTTTGTATGTGTGTGTTTTTTGTGTGTTTGTGTGTTTTTTGCGTGTTTTTTTGTGTGTGTTTTTATGAGTGTATAGTTTTTCGTGTTTTTTGTCTGTCTTTGTGTTTTGTGTGTGTGTGTTTTTGTGTGTGTTTTGTGTCTGTGTGTGTTTGTGTGTGTGTGTGTTTTGTGTGTGTGTTTTTTTTTGTGCGTGTGTTTTTTTTGGGTGTCTGTTTATATGTGTGTGTTTTTTGTGTGTTTGTGTGTGTGTTTTGTGGTTGTTTTTTGTGTGTATGTGTTTTTTCGTGTGAGTGTGTGCGTGTTATTTTTGTGTGTGTTTTTGTTTGTGTGCTTTATTGTGTGTCTGTGTGTATCGTGTGTGTGTTTTTGTGTGTGTGTTTTCGTGTATGTTGTTTTTGTGTGTGTGTTTTTTCTGTGCATTTATGTGTGTGTTTTTGTGTGTGTGTTTTTTGTGTCTGTGTTTTTGTGTGTATTTATGTGTGTTCGTGTTGTTGTCTGTGTGTGTTTTTTTGTGTGTGTGTTTTTCTGTGTTTTTGTGTGTGTTTTGTGTGTGTGTGTTTTTTCTGTGCGCGTGTTTCTGTTTGTGTTTAAATGAGTGTTTTTTGTGTGTGTGTGTTTTTCTGTGTGTTTTGTGTGTGTGAGAGTTTTTGTATGTGAGTGTGTGTTTTTGTGTGTTTGTGTGTGTGTTTTTTGCGTGTGTGTTTTTTGTGTGTGAGTTTTTTATGAGTGTATGGTTTTTCGTGTTTTGTGTCTGTGTGTGTTTTTGTGTGTGTGTGATTTGTGTGTGTGTGTTTTCTGTGCGCGTGTGTTTTCTTGTGTGTGTGAGTTTTTGTGTGTATTTGTGTGTGTGTGCGTTTTTGTGTGTCTGTGTGTTTTGTGTGTGTGTTTTTGTGTGTGAGTGTGTTTGTGTGTGTGTTTCTGTGTGTGTATTTGGTGTGTGTGCGTGTTTTGTGTGTGTATTTTAGTGTGTGTGTGTTTTTTGTGTGTGTGTGTGTTTTTGTGTATGTGTTTTAGGTGTGTTCGTGTTGTTGTCTGTGTGTTTGTGTGTGTGTGTATGTGTGTGTATTTTGTGTGTGTGTGTTTTTTGTGTGTGTGTGTTTTTGTGTATGTGTTTTAGGTGTGTTCGTGTTGTTGTCTGTGTGTTTGTGTGTGTGTGTGTGTGTGTGTGTATTTTGTGTGTGTGTGTTTTTGAGTGTTCGTGTTGTTGTTTGTGTGTTTTTGTGTGTGTGAGTTTTTGTGTGTTTTTGTATGTGTTTGTTTTGTGTGTGTGTTTCTGTGTGTGTTTGGTGTGTGTGCGTGTTTTGTGTGTGTATTTTTGTGTGTGTTTTTGTGTGTGTGTTTTTGTTTAAGTCTGTTTTTGTTTGTGTGTGTTTTGTGTGTGTGTTTGTGTGGGCGTGTTTCTCTGTGTGGGTGTTTTTGGCGTTTGTGTATGTCTCTCTGTGTGTGTTTTTGGTGTGTGTGTGTTTGTGTGTGTGTTTTTTATGTGTGTTTGTGTGTGTATTTGTGTGTGTGTGTGTGTGTTTTTGTGTGTGTGTTTGTGCGTGTGTGTTTTTGTTTAAGAGTGTTTTTGTTTGTGTGTGTTTTTGTGTGTGTGTATTTGTGTGTGTGTGTTTCTGTGTCTGTATGTTTTTGGTGTGTGTGTTTTTTTTGCGTGTGTGTTTTTTTGTGTCTGTGTTTTTCGTGTATGGTTTTTCGTGTTTTTGTCTGTCTGTGTGATTTGTGTGTGTGTGTTTTTGTGTGTGTGTTTTGTGTCTGTGTGTGTTTTTGTGTGCGTGTTTTTTTGTGTGTGTTTGTGTGTGTGTTTTGTGGTTGTTTTTTGTGTGTATGTGTTTTTTCGTGTGTGTGTGCGTGTTTTTTTTGTGTGTGTGTTTTTGTGTGTGTGGGTTTGTGTGTGTGGCTTTGTGTGTGTGTTTTTTGTCTGTGTGTGAGTTTTTGTGTGTTTTTGTGTGTATGTGCGTTATTGTGTGTCTGTGTGTATTGTGTGTGTTTTTGTGTGTGTGTTTTCGTGTATGTTGTTTTTTGTGTGTGTGTTTTTTCTGTGTGTGTGTTTTTGTGTGTGTTTTGTGTGTGTGTTTGTTTTTTCTGTGTTTGTGTTTATATGTATGTGTTTTTGTGTGTGTGTTTTTGCGTGTGTGTGTTTTGTGTGTGTGTGTTTTTGTGTGTCTGGGCTTTTTGTTACTGTGTGTTTTTGTGTGTGTGTTTTTGCGTGTGTTTTTTGTATGTGTGTTGTTGTCTGTGTGTGCTTTTGTCTGTGTGTATTTTGTGTGTTTCTGTGTGTGTTTTGGTTGTGTGTGTGTATTGTTTTGTGTGTGTTTTTGTTGTGTGTGTGTTTTTGAGTGTGTGTGTTTTTTGTGTGTCCATCTGTTTCTTTGTGTGGGTTTTTGTGTGTGTGTGTTTCTGTGTGTGTGTGTTTTGTGTGTGTGTGTGCGTTTTTTTGTGTGTACATCTTTTTTGTGTGTGTGTTTGTGAGTGTGTGTGTTTTTGTGTGAGTGTGGTTTTGTGTGTGTGTGTTTATTTGTGTGTGAGTTTTTGTGTGTTTTATGTGTGTGCATTATTGTGTGTCTGTGTGTATTGTGTGTGTGTTTTTGTGTGTGTGTTTTCGTGTATGTTGTTTTTTGTGTGTGTTTTTTCTGTGTGTGTGTTTTTGTGTGTGTGTTTTTTGTGTCTGTGTTTTTTGTGTGTATTTATGAGTGTGTTTTTGTGTGTTCGTGTTGTTGTCTGTGTGTGTTTTTTGTGTGTATGTTTGTGCGTGTGTGTTTTTGTTTAAGAGTGTTTTTGTTTGTGTGAGTTTTTGTGTGTTTTTGTATGTGTTCGTTTTGTGTGTATGTTTCTGTGTGTGTGTTTGGTGTGTGTGCGTGTTTTGTGTGTGTATTTTTTGTGTGTGTGTTTTGTGTGTGTGTTTGTGCGTGTGTGTTTTTGTTTAAGAGTGTTTTTGTTTGTGTGAGTTTTTGTGTGTTTTTGTATGTGTTTGTTTTGTGTGTGTGTTTCTGTGTGTGTGTTTGGTGTGTGTACGTGTTTTGTGTGTGTATTTTTTGTGTGTTTTTGTGTGTGTGTTTGTGCGTGTGTGTTTTTGTTTAAGAGTGTTTTTGTTTGTGTGTGTTTTTGTGTGTGTGTATTTGTTTGTGTGTGTTTCTGTGTGTGTGTGTTTTTTGCGTGTGTTTTTTTGTGTCTGTGTTTTTCGTGTATTGTTTTTCGTGTTTTTGTCTGTCTGTGTGATTTGTGTGTGTGTTTTTTTTGTGTGTGTTTTGTGTCTGTGTGTGATTTTGTGTGTGTGTTTTTTGTGTGTGTTTATATGTGTGTGTTTTTTGTGTGTTTGTGTGTGTGTTTTGTGGGTTTTTTTCTGTGTATGTGTTTTTTCGTGTGTGTGTGCGTGTTTTTTTGTGTGTGTGTTTTTGTGTGCGTGGGTTTGTGTGTGTTTTTTTTGTCTGTGTGTGTGTTTTTGTGTGTTTTTGTGCGTGTGTGCGTGATTGTGTGTCTGTGTGTATTGTGTGTGTGTTTTCGTGTATGTTGTTTTTTTGTGTGTGTTTTTTCTGTGTGTGTATTTTTGTGTGTGTTTTGTGTGTGTGTTTGTTTTTTCTGTGTTTGTGTTTATATGTGTGTGTTTTTGTGTGTGTGTTTTTGCGTGTGTGTGTTTTGTGTGTGTGTGTTTTTGTGTGTCTGGGTTTTTTGTTACTGTGTGTTTTTGTGTGTGTTTTTTTGTGTGTGTTTTTGCGTGTGTTTTTTGTGTGTGTTGTTGTCTGTGTGTGCTTTTGTCTGTGTGTGTGTTTTGTGAGTTTCTGTGTGTGTTTTGGTTGTGTGTGTGTATTTTTGTGTGTGTTTTTGTTGTGTGTGTGTTTTTGAGTGTGTACATCTTTTTTGTGTGTGTGTTTGTGTGTGTGTGTGTGTGTTTTTCAGTGTGTGTGTTTTTGTGTGAGTGTGAGTTTGTGTGTGTGTGTTTTTTTTGTGTGTGAGCTTTTGTATGTTTTATGTGTGTGTGCTTTATTGAGTGTCTGTGTGTATCGTGTGTGTGTTTTTGTGTGTGTGTTTTCGTGTATGTTGTTTTTTGTGTGTGTGTTTTTTCTGTGTGTGTGTTTTTGTGTGTATTTATGTGTGTGTTTTTGTGTGTTCGTGTTGTTGTCTGTGTGTGTTTTTGTGTGTGTGTGTGTTATTCTGTGTTTTTGTGGGTGTTTCTGTGTGTGTGTGTTTTTTGCGTGTGTTTTTTTGTGTCTGTGTTTTTCGTGTATTGTTTTTCGTGTTTTTGTCTGTCTGTGTGATTTGTGTGTGTGTTTTTTTTGTGTGTGTTTTGTGTCTGTGTGTGATTTTGTGTGTGTGTTTTTTTGTGTGTGTTTATATGTGTGTGTTTTTTGTGTGTTTGTGTGTGTGTTTTGTGGGTTTTTTCTGTGTATGTGTTTTTTCGTGTGTGTGTGCGTGTTTTTTTGTGTGTGTGTTTTGTGTGTGTGTTTGTGTGGGCGTGTTTCTCTGTGTGGGTGTTTTTGGCGTTTGTGTATGTCTCTCTGTGTGTGTTTTTGGTGTGTGTGTGTTTGTGTGTGTGTTTTTTATGTGTGTTTGTGTGTGTATTTGTGTGTGTGTGTGTGTTTTTGTGTGTGTGTTTGTGCGTGTGTGTTTTTGTTTAAGAGTGTTTTTGTTTGTGTGTGTTTTTGTGTGTGTGTATTTGTGTGTGTGTGTTTCTGTGTCTGTATGTTTTTGGTGTGTGTGTTTTTTTTGCGTGTGTGTTTTTTTGTGTCTGTGTTTTTCGTGTATGGTTTTTCGTGTTTTTGTCTGTCTGTGTGATTTGTGTGTGTGTGTTTTTGTGTGTGTGTTTTGTGTCTGTGTGTGTTTTTGTGTGCGTGTTTTTTTGTGTGTGTTTGTGTGTGTGTTTTGTGGTTGTTTTTTGTGTGTATGTGTTTTTTCGTGTGTGTGTGCGTGTTTTTTTTGTGTGTGTGTTTTTGTGTGCGTGGGTTTGTGTGTGTGGCTTTGTGTGTGTGTTTTTTGTCTGTGTGTGAGTTTTTGTGTGTTTTTGTGTGTATGTGCGTTATTGTGTGTCTGTGTGTATTGTGTGTGTTTTTGTGTGTGTGTTTTCGTGTATGTTGTTTTTTGTGTGTGTGTTTTTTCTGTGTGTGTGTTTTTGTGTGTGTTTTGTGTGTGTGTTTGTTTTTTCTGTGTTTGTGTTTATATGTATGTGTTTTTGTGTGTGTGTTTTTGCGTGTGTGTGTTTTGTGTGTGTGTGTTTTTGTGTGTCTGGGCTTTTTGTTACTGTGTGTTTTTGTGTGTGTGTTTTTGCGTGTGTTTTTTGTATGTGTGTTGTTGTCTGTGTGTGCTTTTGTCTGTGTGTATTTTGTGTGTTTCTGTGTGTGTTTTGGTTGTGTGTGTATTGTTTTGTGTGTGTTTTTGTTGTGTGTGTGTTTTTGAGTGTGTGTGTTTTTTGTGTGTCCATCTGTTTCTTTGTGTGGGTTTTTGTGTGTGTGTGTTTCTGTGTGTGTGTGTTTTGTGTGTGTGTGTGCGTTTTTTTGTGTGTACATCTTTTTTGTGTGTGTGTTTGTGAGTGTGTGTGTTTTTGTGTGAGTGTGGTTTTGTGTGTGTGTGTTTTTTTGTGTGTGAGTTTTTGTGTGTTTTATGTGTGTGCTTTATTGTGTGTCTGTGTGTATTGTGTGTGTGTTTTTGTGTGTGTGTTTTCGTGTATGTTGTTTTTTGTGTGTGTTTTTTCTGTGTGTGTGTTTTTGTGTGTGTGTTTTTTGTGTCTGTGTTTTTTGTGTGTATTTATGAGTGTGTTTTTGTGTGTTCGTGTTGTTGTCTGTGTGTGTTTTTTGTGTGTATGTTTGTGCGTGTGTGTTTTTGTTTAAGAGTGTTTTTGTTTGTGTGAGTTTTTGTGTGTTTTTGTATGTGTTCGTTTTGTGTGTATGTTTCTGTGTGTGTGTTTGGTGTGTGTGCGTGTTTTGTGTGTGTATTTTTTGTGTGTGTGTTTTGTGTGTGTGTTTGTCCGTGTGTGTTTTTGTTTGAGTGTTTTTGTTTGTGTGAGTTTTTGTGTGTTTTTGTATGTGTTTGTTTTGTGTGTGTGTTTCTGTGTGTGTGTTTGGTGTGTGTACGTGTTTTGTGTGTGTATTTTTTGTGTGTTTTTGTGTGTGTGTTTGTGCGTGTGTGTTTTTGTTTAAGAGTGTTTTTGTTTGTGTGTGTTTTTGTGTGTGTGTATTTGTTTGTGTGTGTTTCTGTGTGTGTGTGTTTTTTGCGTGTGTTTTTTTGTGTCTGTGTTTTTCGTGTATTGTTTTTCGTGTTTTTGTCTGTCTGTGTGATTTGTGTGTGTGTTTTTTTTTGTGTGTGTTTTGTGTCTGTGTGTGATTTTGTGTGTGTGTTTTTTTGTGTGTGTTTATATGTGTGTGTTTTTTGTGTGTTTGTGTGTGTGTTTTGTGGGTTTTTTTCTGTGTATGTGTTTTTTCGTGTGTGTGTGCGTGTTTTTTTGTGTGTGTGTTTTTGTGTGCGTGGGTTTGTGTGTGTTTTTTTTGTCTGTGTGTGTTTTTGTGTGTTTTTGTGCGTGTGTGCGTGATTGTGTGTCTGTGTGTATTGTGTGTGTGTTTTCGTGTATGTTGTTTTTTTTGTGTTTTTTCTGTGTGTGTATTTTTGTGTGTATTTTGTGTGTGTGTTTGTCTTTTCTGTGTTTGTGTTTATATGTGTGTGTTTTTGTGTGTGTGTTTTTTGTGTGTGTGTTTTTGCGTGTGTGTGTTTTGTGTGTGTGTGTTTTTGTGTGTCTGGGTTTTTTGTTACTGTGTGTTTTTGTGTGTGTTTTTTTGTGTGTGTTTTTGCGTGTGTTTTTTGTGTGTGTTGTTGTCTGTGTGTGCTTTTGTCTGTGTGTGTGTTTTGGGAGTTTCTGTGTGTGTGTTGGTTGTGTGTGTGTATTTTTGTGTGTGTTTTTGTTGTGTGTGTGTTTTTGAGTGTGTGTTTTGTGTGTGTGTGTGCGTTTTTTTGTGTGCACATCTTTTTTGTGTGTGTGTTTGTGTGTGTGTGTGTGTTTTTCAGTGTGTGTGTTTTTGTGTGAGTGTGGTTTTGTGTGTGTGTGTTTTTTTTGTGTGTGAGCTTTTGTATGTTTTATGTGTGTGTGCTTTATTGAGTGTCTGTGTGTATCGTGTGTGTGTTTTTGTGTGTGTGTTTTCGTGTATGTTGTTTTTTGTGTGTGTGTTTTTTCTGTGTGTGTGTTTTTGTGTGTATTTATGTGTGTGTTTTTGTGTGTTCGTGTTGTTGTCTGTGTGTGTTTTTGTGTGTGTGTGTTATTCTGTGTTTTTGTGGGTGTTTCTGTGTGTGTGTGTTTTTTGCGTGTGTTTTTTTGTGTCTGTGTTTTTCGTGTATTGTTTTTCGTGTTTTTGTCTGTCTGTGTGATTTGTGTGTGTGTTTTTTTTGTGTGTGTTTTGTGTCTGTGTGTGATTTTGTGTGTGTGTTTTTTTGTGTGTGTTTATATGTGTGTGTTTTTTGTGTGTTTGTGTGTGTGTTTTGTGGGTTTTTTTCTGTGTATGTGTTTTTTCGTGTGTGTGTGCGTGTTTTTTTGTGTGTGTGTTTTTGTGTGCGTGGGTTTGTGTGTGTTTTTTTTTGTCTGTGTGTGTTTTTGTGTGTTTTTGTGCGTGTGTGCGTGATTGTGTGTCTGTGTGTATTGTGTGTGTGTTTTCGTGTATGTTGTTTTTTGTGTGTGTTTTTTCTGTGTGTGTATTTTTGTGTGTGTTTTGTGTGTGTGTTTGTTTTTTCTGTGTTTGTGTTTATATGTGTGTGTTTTTGTGTGTGTGTTTTGTGTGTGTGTGTTTTTGCGTGTGTGTGTTTTGTGTGTGTGTGTTTTTGTGTGTCTGGGTTTTTTGTTACTGTGTGTTTTTGTGTGTGTGTTTTTTGTGTGTGTTTTTGCGTGTGTTTTTTGTGTGTGTTGTTGTCTGTGTGTGCTTTTGTCTGTGTGTGTGTTTTGTGAGTTTCTGTGTGTGTTTTGGTTGTGTGTGTGTATTTTTGTGTGTGTTTTTGTTGTGTGTGTGTTTTTGAGTGTGTGTGTTTCTTGTGTGTCCGTCTGTTTCTTTGTGTGGGTTTTTGTGTGAGTGTGTTTCTGTGTGTGTGTTTTGTGTGTGTGTGTGCGTTTTTTTGTGTGTACATCTTTTTTGTGTGTGTGTTTGTGTGTGTGTGTGTGTTTTTGAGTGTGTGTGTTTTTGTGTGAGTGTGGTTTTGTGTGTGTGTGTTTTTTTTGTGTGTGAGCTTTTGTATGTTTTATGTGTGTGTGCTTTATTGAGTGTCTGTGTGTATCGTGTGTGTGTTTTTGTGTGTGTGTTTTCGTGTATGTTGTTTTTTGTGTGTGTGTTTTTTCTGTGTGTGTGTTTTTGTGTGTATTTATGTGTGTGTTTTTGTGTGTTCGTGTTGTTGTCTGTGTGTGTTTTTGTGTGTGTGTGTTATTCTGTGTTTTTGTGGGTGTTTGTGTGTGTGTGTGTGTGTTTTGTGTGTGTGTGTTTTTTCTGTGTGCGTGTTTCTGTTTGTGTTTAAATGTGTGTTTTTTTGTGTGTGTGTGTTTTTCTTTGTGTGAGTTTTTTATGAGTGTATGGTTTTTCGTGTTTTGTGTCTGTGTGTGTTTTTGTGTGTATGTGTGATTTGTGTGTGTGTGTTTTCTGTGCGTGTGTTTTTTGTGTGTCTGTTTATATGTGTGTTTGTGTTTTTGTGTGTTTGTGTGTGTGTTTTGTGGTTGTTTTTTGTGTGTATGTGTTTTTGTGTGAGTGTATTTTTGTGTGTGTGTGTTTTTGTGTGTGTTTTGTGTGTGTGTTTGTTTTTTCTGTGTTTGTGTTTATATGTATGTGTTTTTGTGTGTGTGTTTTCTGTGTGTGTGTTTTTGCGTGTGTGTGTTTTGTGTGTGTGTGTTTTTGTGTGTCTGGGTTTTTTGTTACTGTGTGTTTTTGTGTGTGTGTTTTTGCGTGTGTTTTTTGTATGTGTGTTGTTGTCTGTGTGTGCTTTTGTCTGTGTGTATTTTGTGTGTTTCTGTGTGTGTTTTGGTTGTGTGTGTGTATTTTTTTGTGTGTGTTTTTGTTGTGTGTGTGTTTTTGAGTGTGTGTGTTTTTTGTGTGTCCATCTGTTTCTTTGTGTGGGTTTTTGTGTGTGTGTGTTTCTGTGTGCGTGTGTTTTTTGTGTGTCTGTTTATATGTGTGTTTGTGTTTTTGTGTGTTTGTGTGTGTGTTTTGTGGTTGTTTTTTGTGTGTATGTGTTTTTGTGTGAGTGTATTTTTGTGTGTGTGTGTTTTCTTGTGTGTGTGAGTTTTTGTGTGTATTTGTGTGTGTGCGTTTTTGTGTGTCTGTGTGTATTGTGTGCGTGTTTTTGTGTGTGTGTTTTTGTGTGTGAGTGTGTTTGTGTGTGTGTTTCTGTGTGTGTGTTTGGTGTGTGTGCGTGTTTTGTGTGTGTATTTTAGTGTGTGTGTTTTTTGTGTGTGTGTGTGTTTTTGTGTATGTGTTTTAGGTGTGTTCGTGTTGTTGTCTGTGTGTTTGTGTGTGTGTGTTTTTGTGTGTTCGTGTTGTTGTCTGTGTGTTTTTGTGTGTGTGTGTGTGTTTTGTGTGTGTGAGTTTTTGTGTGATTTTGTATGTGTTTGTTTTGTGTGTGTGTTTCTGTGTGTGTGTGTGTTTTGTGTGTGTATTTTTGTGTGTGTTTTTGTGTGTGTGTTTGTGCGTGTGTGTTTTTGTTTAAGAGTGTTTTTGTTTGTGTGTGTTTTGTGTGTGTGTTTGTGTGGGCGTGTTTCTCTGTGTGGGTGTTTTTGGTGTTTGTGTATGTCTCTCTGTGTGTGTGTTTTCGGTGTGTGTGTCTGTTTGTGTGTGTGTTTTTTATATGTGTTTGTGTGTGTATTTTTTGTGTGTGCGTTTTTGTGTGTGTGTTTGTGCGTGTGTGTTTTTGTTTAAGAGTGTTTTTGTTTGTGTGAGTTTTTGTGTGTTTTTGTATGTGTTTGTTATGTGTGTGTGTTTCTGTGTGTGTGTTTGGTGTGTGTGCATGTTTTGTGTGTGTATTTTTGTGTGTGTTTTTGTGTGTGTGTTTTTGTTTAAGTCTGTTTTTGGTTGTGTGTGTTTTGTGTGTGTGTTTGTGTCGGCGTGTTTCTCTGTGTGGGTGTTTTTGGTGTTTGTGTATGTCTCTCTGTGTGTGTGTTTTTGGTGTGTGTGTGTTTGTGTGTGTGTGTTTGTGCGTGTGTGTTTTTGTTTAAGAGTGTTTTTGTTTGTGTGGGTTTTTGTGTGTGTGTATTTGTGTGTGTGTGTTTTTGGTGTGTGTGTGTTTTTTGCGTGTTTGTTTTTTTGTGTCTGTGTTTTTCGTGTATGGTTTTTCGTGTTTTTTGTCTGTCTGTGTGATTTGTGTGTGTGTGTTTTTGTGTGTGTGTTTTGTGTCTGTGTGTGTTTTTGTGTGTGTTTTTTTTGTGTGTGTTTATATGTGTGTGTTTTTTGTGTGTTTGTGTGTGTGATTTGTGGTTGTTTTTTCTGTGTATGTGTTTTTTCGTGTGTGTGCGTGTTTTTTTTGTGTGTGTGTTTTTGTGTGTGTGGGTTTGTGTGTGTGTTTTTTGTCTGTGTGTGTGTTTTGTGTGTTTTTGTGTCTGTGTGCGTTATTGTGTGTCTGTGTGCATTGTGTGTGTTTTTGTGTGTGTGTTTTCGTGTATGTTGTTTTTTGTGTGTGTGTTTTTTCTGAGTGTGTGTTTTTGTGTGTGTTTGTTTTTTCTGTGTTTGTGTTTATATGTGTGTGTTTTTGTGTGTGTGTTTTTGCGTGTGTGTGTTTTGTGTGTGTGTGTTTTTGTGTGTTTTTGTTGTTGTCTGTGTGTGTTTTTGTGTGTGTGTGTTATTCTGTGTTTTTGTGTGTGTTTTTGTGTATGTGTGTTTTGTGTGTGTGTGTTTTTTCTGTGTGCGTGTTTCTGTTTGTGGTTAAATGTGTGTTTTTTGTGTGTGTGTTTTTCTGTGTGTGAGTTTTTTATGAGTGTATGGTTTTTCGTGTTTTGTGTCTGTGTGTGTTTTTGTGTGTGTGTGTGTGATTTGTGTGTGTGTTTTCTGTGCGTGTGTTTTTTTGTGTGTCTGTTTATATGTGTGTTTGTGTTTTTGTGTGTTTGTGTGTGTGTTTTGTGGTTGTTTTTTGTGTGTATGTGTTTTTGTGTGAGTGTATTTTTGTGTGTGTGTGTTTTTTTGTGTGTGTTTATATGTGTGTGTTTTTTGTGTGTTTGTGTGTGTTTTGTGGTTGTTTTTTGTGTGTTTGTGTTTTTTCGTGTGTGTGCGTGTTTTTTTGTGTGTGTGTTTTTGTGTGTGTGGGTTTGTGTGTGTGTTTTTTTGTCTGTGTGTGAGTTTTTGTGTGTTTTTGTGTGTGTGTGCGTTATTGTGTGTCTGTGTGTATTGTGTGCGTTTTTGTGTGTGTGTTTTCGTGTATGTTGTTTTTTGTGTGTATTTTTTCTGTGTGTGTGTTTTTGTGTGTGTTTTGTGTGTGTGTTTGTTTTTTCTGTGTTTGTGTTTATATGTGTGTGTTTTTGTGTGTGTGTGTTTTGTGTGTGTGTTTTTGCGTGTGTGTGTTTTGTGTGTGTGTGTTTTTGTGTGTCTGGGATTTTTGTTACTGTGTGTTTTTGTGTGTGTGTTTTTTGTGTGTGTTTTTGCGTGTGTTGTTTGTGTGTGTTGTTGTCTGTGTGTGCTTTTGTCTGTGTGTGTGTTTTGTGTGTTTCTGTGTGTGTTTTGGTTGTGTGTGTGTATTTTTTTGTGTGTGTTTTTGTTGTGTGTGTGTTTTTGAGTGTGTGTGTGTTTTTTGTGTGTCCGTCTGTTTCTTTGTGTGGGTTTTTGTGTGTGTGTGTTTCTGTGTGTGTGTGTTTTGTGTGTGTGTGTGCGTTTTTTTGTGTGTACATCTTTTTTGTGTGTGTGTTTTTGAGTGTGTGTGTGTGTTTTTTGTGTGTCCGTCTGTTTCTTTGTGTGGGGTTTTGTGTGTGTGTGTTTTTTCTGTGTTTGTGTTTGTATGTGTGTGTTTTTGTGTGTGTGTTTTGTGTGTGTGTGTTTTTGCGTGTGTGTGTTATTTTGTGTGTGTTTTTGCGTGTGTTTTTTGTGTGTGTGTTGTTGTCTGTGTGTGCTTTTGTCTGTGTGTGTGTTTTGTGTGTTTCTGTGTGTGTTTTGGTTGTGTGTGTATTTTTCTGTGTGTGTTTTTGTTGTGTGTGTGTTTTTGAGTGTGTGTGTGTGTTTTTGTGTGTCCGTCTGTTTCTTTGTGTGGGTTTTTGGGTGTGTGTGTTTCTGTGTGTGTGTGTTTTGTGTGTGTGTGCGTTTTTTTGTGTGTACATCTTTTTTGTGTGTGTGTTTGTGTGTGTGTGTTTTTGAGTGTGTGTTTTTGTTTAAGAGTGTTTTTGTTTGTGTGAGTTTTTGTGTGTTTTTGTATGTGTTTGTTATGTGTGTGTGTTTCTGTGTGTGTGTTTGGTGTGTGTGCGTGTTGTGTGTGTGTATTTTTGTGTGTGTGTTTGTGCGTGTGTGTTTTTTTTGTGTGTGAGCTTTTGTATGTTTTATGTGTGTGTGCTTTATTGAGTGTCTGTGTGTATCGTGTGTGTGTTTTTGTGTGTGTGTTTTCGTGTATGTTGTTTTTTGTGTGTGTGTTTTTTCTGTGTGTGTGTTTTTGTGTGTATTTATGTGTGTGTTTTTGTGTGTTCGTGTTGTTGTCTGTGTGTGTTTTTGTGTGTGTGTGTTATTCTGTGTTTTTGTGGGTGTTTGTGTGTGTGTGTGTGTGTTTTGTGTGTGTGTGTTTTTTCTGTGTGCGTGTTTCTGTTTGTGTTTAAATGTGTGTTTTTTTGTGTGTGTGTGTTTTTCTTTGTGTGAGTTTTTTATGAGTGTATGGTTTTTCGTGTTTTGTGTCTGTGTGTGTTTTTGTGTGTATGTGTGATTTGTGTGTGTGTGTTTTCTGTGCGTGTGTTTTTTGTGTGTCTGTTTATATGTGTGTTTGTGTTTTTGTGTGTTTGTGTGTGTGTTTTGTGGTTGTTTTTTGTGTGTATGTGTTTTTGTGTGAGTGTATTTTTGTGTGTGTGTGTTTTTGTGTGTGTTTTGTGTGTGTGTTTGTTTTTTCTGTGTTTGTGTTTATATGTATGTGTTTTTGTGTGTGTGTTTTCTGTGTGTGTGTTTTTGCGTGTGTGTGTTTTGTGTGTGTGTGTTTTTGTGTGTCTGGGTTTTTTGTTACTGTGTGTTTTTGTGTGTGTGTTTTTGCGTGTGTTTTTTGTATGTGTGTTGTTGTCTGTGTGTGCTTTTGTCTGTGTGTATTTTGTGTGTTTCTGTGTGTGTTTTGGTTGTGTGTGTGTATTTTTTTGTGTGTGTTTTTGTTGTGTGTGTGTTTTTGAGTGTGTGTGTTTTTTGTGTGTCCATCTGTTTCTTTGTGTGGGTTTTTGTGTGTGTGTGTTTCTGTGTGCGTGTGTTTTTTGTGTGTCTGTTTATATGTGTGTTTGTGTTTTTGTGTGTTTGTGTGTGTGTTTTGTGGTTGTTTTTTGTGTGTATGTGTTTTTGTGTGAGTGTATTTTTGTGTGTGTGTGTTTTCTTGTGTGTGTGAGTTTTTGTGTGTATTTGTGTGTGTGCGTTTTTGTGTGTCTGTGTGTATTGTGTGCGTGTTTTTGTGTGTGTGTTTTTGTGTGTGAGTGTGTTTGTGTGTGTGTTTCTGTGTGTGTGTTTGGTGTGTGTGCGTGTTTTGTGTGTGTATTTTAGTGTGTGTGTTTTTTGTGTGTGTGTGTGTTTTTGTGTATGTGTTTTAGGTGTGTTCGTGTTGTTGTCTGTGTGTTTGTGTGTGTGTGTTTTTGTGTGTTCGTGTTGTTGTCTGTGTGTTTTTGTGTGTGTGTGTGTGTTTTGTGTGTGTGAGTTTTTGTGTGATTTTGTATGTGTTTGTTTTGTGTGTGTGTTTCTGTGTGTGTGTGTGTTTTGTGTGTGTATTTTTGTGTGTGTTTTTGTGTGTGTGTTTGTGCGTGTGTGTTTTTGTTTAAGAGTGTTTTTGTTTGTGTGTGTTTTGTGTGTGTGTTTGTGTGGGCGTGTTTCTCTGTGTGGGTGTTTTTGGTGTTTGTGTATGTCTCTCTGTGTGTGTGTTTTCGGTGTGTGTGTCTGTTTGTGTGTGTGTTTTTTATATGTGTTTGTGTGTGTATTTTTTGTGTGTGCGTTTTTGTGTGTGTGTTTGTGCGTGTGTGTTTTTGTTTAAGAGTGTTTTTGTTTGTGTGAGTTTTTGTGTGTTTTTGTATGTGTTTGTTATGTGTGTGTGTTTCTGTGTGTGTGTTTGGTGTGTGTGCATGTTTTGTGTGTGTATTTTTGTGTGTGTTTTTGTGTGTGTGTTTTTGTTTAAGTCTGTTTTTGGTTGTGTGTGTTTTGTGTGTGTGTTTGTGTCGGCGTGTTTCTCTGTGTGGGTGTTTTTGGTGTTTGTGTATGTCTCTCTGTGTGTGTGTTTTTGGTGTGTGTGTGTTTGTGTGTGTGTGTTTGTGCGTGTGTGTTTTTGTTTAAGAGTGTTTTTGTTTGTGTGGGTTTTTGTGTGTGTGTATTTGTGTGTGTGTGTTTTTGGTGTGTGTGTGTTTTTTGCGTGTTTGTTTTTTTGTGTCTGTGTTTTTCGTGTATGGTTTTTCGTGTTTTTTGTCTGTCTGTGTGATTTGTGTGTGTGTGTTTTTGTGTGTGTGTTTTGTGTCTGTGTGTGTTTTTGTGTGTGTTTTTTTTGTGTGTGTTTATATGTGTGTGTTTTTTGTGTGTTTGTGTGTGTGATTTGTGGTTGTTTTTTCTGTGTATGTGTTTTTTCGTGTGTGTGCGTGTTTTTTTTGTGTGTGTGTTTTTGTGTGTGTGGGTTTGTGTGTGTGTTTTTTGTCTGTGTGTGTGTTTTGTGTGTTTTTGTGTCTGTGTGCGTTATTGTGTGTCTGTGTGCATTGTGTGTGTTTTTGTGTGTGTGTTTTCGTGTATGTTGTTTTTTGTGTGTGTGTTTTTTCTGAGTGTGTGTTTTTGTGTGTGTTTGTTTTTTCTGTGTTTGTGTTTATATGTGTGTGTTTTTGTGTGTGTGTTTTTGCGTGTGTGTGTTTTGTGTGTGTGTGTTTTTGTGTGTTTTTGTTGTTGTCTGTGTGTGTTTTTGTGTGTGTGTGTTATTCTGTGTTTTTGTGTGTGTTTTTGTGTATGTGTGTTTTGTGTGTGTGTGTTTTTTCTGTGTGCGTGTTTCTGTTTGTGGTTAAATGTGTGTTTTTTGTGTGTGTGTTTTTCTGTGTGTGAGTTTTTTATGAGTGTATGGTTTTTCGTGTTTTGTGTCTGTGTGTGTTTTTGTGTGTGTGTGTGTGATTTGTGTGTGTGTTTTCTGTGCGTGTGTTTTTTTGTGTGTCTGTTTATATGTGTGTTTGTGTTTTTGTGTGTTTGTGTGTGTGTTTTGTGGTTGTTTTTTGTGTGTATGTGTTTTTGTGTGAGTGTATTTTTGTGTGTGTGTGTTTTTTTGTGTGTGTTTATATGTGTGTGTTTTTTGTGTGTTTGTGTGTGTTTTGTGGTTGTTTTTTGTGTGTTTGTGTTTTTTCGTGTGTGTGCGTGTTTTTTTGTGTGTGTGTTTTTGTGTGTGTGGGTTTGTGTGTGTGTTTTTTTGTCTGTGTGTGAGTTTTTGTGTGTTTTTGTGTGTGTGTGCGTTATTGTGTGTCTGTGTGTATTGTGTGCGTTTTTGTGTGTGTGTTTTCGTGTATGTTGTTTTTTGTGTGTGTTTTTTCTGTGTGTGTGTTTTTGTGTGTGTTTTGTGTGTGTGTTTGTTTTTTCTGTGTTTGTGTTTATATGTGTGTGTTTTTGTGTGTGTGTGTTTTGTGTGTGTGTTTTTGCGTGTGTGTGTTTTGTGTGTGTGTGTTTTTGTGTGTCTGGGATTTTTGTTACTGTGTGTTTTTGTGTGTGTGTTTTTTGTGTGTGTTTTTGCGTGTGTTGTTTGTGTGTGTTGTTGTCTGTGTGTGCTTTTGTCTGTGTGTGTGTTTTGTGTGTTTCTGTGTGTGTTTTGGTTGTGTGTGTGTATTTTTTTGTGTGTGTTTTTGTTGTGTGTGTGTTTTTGAGTGTGTGTGTGTTTTTTGTGTGTCCGTCTGTTTCTTTGTGTGGGTTTTTGTGTGTGTGTGTTTCTGTGTGTGTGTGTTTTGTGTGTGTGTGTGCGTTTTTTTGTGTGTACATCTTTTTTGTGTGTGTGTTTTTGAGTGTGTGTGTGTGTTTTTTGTGTGTCCGTCTGTTTCTTTGTGTGGGGTTTTGTGTGTGTGTGTTTTTTCTGTGTTTGTGTTTGTATGTGTGTGTTTTTGTGTGTGTGTTTTGTGTGTGTGTGTTTTTGCGTGTGTGTGTTATTTTGTGTGTGTTTTTGCGTGTGTTTTTTGTGTGTGTGTTGTTGTCTGTGTGTGCTTTTGTCTGTGTGTGTGTTTTGTGTGTTTCTGTGTGTGTTTTGGTTGTGTGTGTATTTTTCTGTGTGTGTTTTTGTTGTGTGTGTGTTTTTGAGTGTGTGTGTGTGTTTTTGTGTGTCCGTCTGTTTCTTTGTGTGGGTTTTTGGGTGTGTGTGTTTCTGTGTGTGTGTGTTTTGTGTGTGTGTGCGTTTTTTTGTGTGTACATCTTTTTTGTGTGTGTGTTTGTGTGTGTGTGTTTTTGAGTGTGTGTTTTTGTTTAAGAGTGTTTTTGTTTGTGTGAGTTTTTGTGTGTTTTTGTATGTGTTTGTTATGTGTGTGTGTTTCTGTGTGTGTGTTTGGTGTGTGTGCGTGTTGTGTGTGTGTATTTTTGTGTGTGTGTTTGTGCGTGTGTGTTTTTGTTTAAGTCTGTTTTTGTTTGTGTGTGTTTTGTGTGTGTGTTTGTGTGGGCGTGTTTCTCTGTGTGGGTGTTTTTGGTGTTTGTGTATGTCTCTCTGTGTGTGTGTTTTTGGTGTGTGTGTGTTTTTGTGTGTGTTTGTGCGTGTGTGTTTTTGTTTAAGAGTGTTTTTGTTTGTGTGTGTATTTGTGTCTGTGTGTGTTTCTGTGTTTGTGTGTTTTTGGTGTGTGTGTGTTTTTTGCGTGTGTGTTTTTTGTGTCTGTGTTTTTCGTGTATGGTTTTTCGTGTTTTTTGTCTGTCTGTGTGATTTGTGTGTGTGTGTTTTTGTGTGTGTGTTTGTGCGTGTGTGTTTTTGTTTAAGTCTGTTTTTGTTTGTGTGTGTTTTGTGTGTGTGTTTGTGTGGGCGTGTTTCTCTGTGTGTGTGTTTTTGGTGTTTGTGTATGTCTCTCTGTGTGTGTTTTTGGTGTGTGTGTGTTTTTGTGTGTGTGTTTGTGCGTGTGTGTTTTTGTTTAAGAGTGTTTTTGTTTGTGTGTGTTTTTGTGTGTGTGTATTTGTGTGTGTGTGTTTTGTGTGTGTGTGCGCGTTTTTTTGTGTGTACATCTTTGTGTGTGTGTGTGTTTGTGCGTGTGTGTTTTTGAGTGTGTGTGTGTTTTTTGTGTGTCCGTCTGTTTCTTTGTGTGGGTTTTTGTGTGTGTGTTTCTGTGTGTGTGTGTTTTGTGTGTGTGTGCGCGTTTTTTTGTGTGTACATCTTTGTGTGTGTGTGTGTTTGTGCGTGTGTGTTTTTGAGTGTGTGTGTGTTTTTTGTGTGTCCGTCTGTTTCTTTGTGTGGGTTTTTGTGTGTGTGTGTTTCTGTGTGTGTGTGTTTTGTATGTGTGTATGCGTTTTTTTTTGTGTGTACATCTTTTTTGTGTGTGTTTGTGTGTGTGTGTGTTTTTGTGTGTGTGTTTTTGTGTGTCTGGGTTTTTTGTTACTGTGTGTTTTTGTGTGTGTTGTTTTGTGTGTGTTTTAGCGTGTGTTTTTTGTGTGTGTTGTTGTCTGTGTGTGCTTTTGTCTGTGTGTGTGTTTTGTGTGTTTCTGTGTGTGTTTTGGTTGTGTGTGTGTATTTTTTGTGTGTGTTTTTGTTGTGTGTGTGTTTTTGAGTGTGTGTGTTTTTTGTGTGTCCGTCTGTCTCTTTGTGTGGGTTTTTGTGTGTGTGTGTTTGTGTGTGTGTGCGTTTTTTTGTGTGTACATCTTTTTTGTGTGTGTGTTTGTGTGTGTGTGTTTTTGTGTATGTTTTTTTGTGTGTGTGGTTTTGTGTGTGCGTTTTTTTTGTGTGAGAGTTTTTGTGTGTTTTATGTGTGTGTTTTGTGTGTGTGTTTTTTATGTGTGTTTGTGTGTGTATTTTTTGTGTGTGTGTTTTTGTGTGTGTGTTTGTGCGTGTGTGTTTTTGTTTAAGCGTGTTTTTGTTTGTGTGCGTTTTTGTGTGTGTGTATTTGTGTGTGTGTGTTTCTGTGTGTATGTGCTTTGTGCGTGTGTGTTTTTGTGTGTGTGTGTTTTGTGTGCGTGTGTTTTTGTGTGTGTGTTATTGTGTGTTCGTGTTGTCTGTGTGTGTTTTTTGTGTGTGTGTTTTTTCTGTGATTGTGTGTGTGTTTTTGTGTTTGTGTTTTGTGTGTATGTGCTTTTTCTGTGTGCGTATGCTTTGTGAGTGTTTAAATGTGTGTTTGTGTTTTAGTGTGTGTAGTTTTGGGTGTGTGTGTTTTGTGTGTGTGTGTGTTTTTTTATGTGTGTGTGTTTTTTGTGTGTGTTTTTCTGTGTGTTTTGTGTGTGTGAGAGTTTTTGTATGTGTGTGTGTTTTTACTGTGTTTATGTGTGTGTTTTTTGCGTGATTTTTGTGTGAGTGCTTTTCTGTGTGTTTTTGCGTGTGCTTTTTTGTGCGTGCGTGTTGTTGTCTGTGTGTGTTTTTTATCTCTGTGTGTTTTTGTGTGTTTGTGTGTGTTTCTGTTGTGTGTGTGTATTTTTTGTGTGTGTTTGTTGTGTGTGTGTGTTTTTGTGTGTCCGTGTGTTTTTTGTGTGTTTGTGTGTGTATTTGTGTGTGTTGTGTGTTGTTGTGTGTGTTTGTTTAGTGTGTGTGAGTGTGTAGTTGTGTGTCTGTGTTTTTTGTTAGTGTGTTTTTGTGTGCGTGTGTGTGTTTTGTGTGTGTGTGTTTTTGTGTATGTGTTTTAGGTGTGTTCGTGTTGTTGTCTGTGTGTTTGTGTGTGTGTGTGTGTTTTGTGTATGTGTTTTTGTGTGTTCGTGTTGTTGTCTGTGTGCTTTTGTGTGTGTGTGTTTTGTGTGTGTGCGTTTTTGTGTGTTTTTGTGTGTGTTTCTTTTGTTTGTGTGTTTTTGTGTGTGTGTTTTTTTGTGTGTGCGTTTTTGTGTGTGTTTTTGTGTGTGTGTTTTTGTGCGTGTTTTTGTGTGTGTGTTTTTCGTGTGTGTGTTTTTGTGTGTGTGTGTTTTGTGTGTGAGTGTGTTTTTGTGTGTCTGGGTTATTTTGTTAGTGTATGATTTTGTGTGTGTGTGTTTTTTTGTGTGTTTGTTTTTATGTGTTTTTTGTGTGAGTGCTTTTCTGTGTGTTTTTGCGTGTGCACTTTTGTGTGTTTGTTGTTTGTGTGTGTTTTGTGTGTGTGTGTTTTTGTGTGTTCGTGCTCTTGTCTGTGTGTTTTTTCTGTGTTTGTGTGTGTATGTTTGTGTTCGTGTTGTGTGTGTATTTTTTCTGTGTGCGTGTGCTTTGTGTGTGTGTTTAAATGTGTGTTTGTGATTTTGTGTGTGTGTTTTTGGGTGTGGGTGTTTTGTGTGTGTATGTTTTTGTTGTGTGTGTGTTTTTGTGTGTGAGTTTTGTGTGTGTATGTGTTTTTCTGTGGGTGTTCTGTGTGTGAGAGAGATTTTGTATGTGTGTGTGTTTTGTGTGTTTGTGTGTGTGTTTTTTGCGTGTGTGTTTTCTTTTGTGTGTGTTCTTTATGAGTGTATGGTTTTTCGTGTATTTTGTCTGTCTGTGTGTTTTGTGTGTGTTTTGTGTCTGTGTGTGTTTTGTGCGTGTGTGTGTTTTTTGTGTGTGTGTTTTTTGTGCGTGTGTTTTTTGTGTGTCCGTCTGTTTTTTGTGTGTGTTTGTTTTCTTGTGTGAATGTGTTTTTGTGCGTGTGTGTGTGTGTGTTCTGTGAGTGTGTGTTTTTGTGTGTGTGTGTTTTGTGTGTGTGTGTTTTTGTGTATGTGTTTTAGGTGTGTTCGTGTTGTTGTCTGTGTGTTTTGTGTGTGTGTGTGTGTTTTGTGTGTGTGTGTTTTTGTGTGTTCGTGTTGTTGTCTGTGTTTGTTTTTTTTGTGTGTGAGTTTTTGATGCGAGTATTTTTGTGTGTGTTTTACGTGTGTCCGTCTGTTTTTTTGTGTGTGTTATTTTTGTGTGTGTGTTTATGTGTGTGTGTTTCTGTGTGTGTTTGTGTGTGTGTTTTCTGTGTGTTTTTTGTGTGTGTGTGTTTTTGTGTGTGTGTGTTTTTTGTGTGTGAGTGTGTTTTTGTGTGTCTGGGTTATTTTGTTAGTGTATGATTTTGTGTGTGTGTGTTTTTTGTGTGTATGTTTTTATGTGTTTTTTGTGTGAGTGCTTTTCTGTGTGTTTTTGCGTGTGCACTTTTGTGTGTTTGTTGTTTGTGTGTGTTTTGTCTGTGTGTGTTTTTGTGTGTTCGTGCTCTTGTCTGTGTGTGTTTTTTCTGTGTTTGTGTGTGTATGTTTGTGTTCGTGTTGTGTGTGTGTTTTTTCTGTGTGCGTGTGCTTTGTGTGTGTGTTTAAATGTGTGTTTGTGTCTTTGTGTGTGTGTTTTTGGGTGTGGGTGTTTTGTGTGTGTATGTTTTTGTTGTGTGTGTGTTTTTGTGTGTGAGTTTTGTGTGTGTGTGTGTTTTTCTGTGGGTGTTCTGTGTGTGAGAGAGATTTTGTATGTGTGTGTGTTTTTGTGTGTTTGTGTGTGTTTTTTGCGTGTGTGGTTTTTTTGTGTGTGTTCTTTATGAGTGTATGGTTTTTCGTGTTTTTTGTCTGTCTGTGTGTTTTGTGTGTGTTTTGTGTCTGTGCGTGTTTTGTGAGTGTGTTTTTTGTGTGTGTTTTTTGTGCGTGTGTTTTTTGTGTGTATGTTTATATGTGTGTGTTTTTGTGTGTTTGTGTGTGTGTTTTGTGGTTGTTTTTTGTGTGTATGTATTTTTTCGTGTGAGTGTGTGCGTGTTTTTTTGTGTGTTTTTTTGTGAGTGTGGTTTTGTGTGTGTGTGTTTTTTTGTGTGTGAGTTTTTGTGTGTTTTGTGTGTGTGTGCGTTATTGTGTGTCTGTGTGTATCGTGTGTGTGTTTTTGTGTGTGTTTCCGTGTATGTTGTTTTTTGTGTGTGTGTTTTTTCTGTGTGTGTGCTTTTGTGAGTGTGTGTTTTTGTGTCTGTGTTTTTGTGTGTATTTATGTTTGTGTTTTTGTGTGTTCGTGTTGTTGTCTGTGTGTGTTTTTATTGTGTGTGAGTTTTGTTGCGTGAGTGCTTTTGTGTGTGTTTTAGGTGTGTCCGTGTTTTGTGTGTGTGTGTATTTGTGTGTGTGTGTGTCTGTGTTTGTTGTCTGTGTGTTTTTTGTCTGTGTATGTTTTTGTGTGTTTTTGTGTGTGCTTTTGTTTTGTGTTTGTGTGCTTTTGTGTGTGTGTGTTTGCGTGTGTGTGTATTTGTGTGTCCGTGTTTTTTGTTAGTGTGTGTTTGTGTGTGTGTGTGTTTTTGTTGTGTGTGTGTGTTTTTTTGTGTGTATGTGTTTTGTGTGTGTGTTTTTTGCTTCTGTAATGATTTGCGTGTGTCTGTGTGTGTCCGTTTTTCTGTGTGTGTTTTGCGTGTGTCTGTGTTTTGTGTGTGTGTGTATTTGTGTGTGTGTGTGTCTGTGTTTGTTGTCTGTGTGCTTTTGTCTGTGTATGTTTTTGTGTGTTTTTGTGTGTGCTTTTGTTTTGTGTTTGTGTGCTTTTGTGTGTGTGTGTTTGCGTGTGTGTGTATTTGTGTGTCCGTGTTTTTTGTTAGTGTGTGTTTGTGTGTGTGTGTGTTTTTGTTGTGTGTGTGTGTTTTTTGTGTGTATGTGTTTTGTGTGTGTGTTTTTTGCTTCTGTAATGATTTGCGTGTGTGTGTTTTGTGTGTGAGTGTTTTTGTGTGTCTGTGTTTTTTGCTACTGTGTGTTTTTGTGTGTGTGTGTTTTTGTGTGTGTTTTTGCGTGTGTTTTTTTGTGTGTGTTATTGTCTGTGTGTGTTTTGTGTGTGTGCTTTGGTTGTGTGTGTGTGTTTTGGTTGTGTGTTTTTTTTTGTGTGTGTGGGTTTTTGTTGTGTGTGTGTTTTTGTGTGTGTGTTTTTTTGTGTGTCCGTCTGTTTCTTTGTGTGGGTTTGTGTGTGTGTGTGTGTGTTTCTGTATGTGTGTTATTTTGTGTGTGTGTGTGCGTTTTCATGTTTGTACATCTGTTTTTTGTGTGTTTTTGTGTGTGTATGTTTTTTGTGTGTCCGTCTGTTTTTTGTGTGTGTTTGTTTTCTTGTGTGAATGTGTTTTTGTGTGTGTGTGTGTTCTGTGTGTGTATGTTTTTGTGTGTGTGTTTTTGTGTGTGTTTTGTGTGTGTGTGTTTTTGTGTATGTGTTTTAGGTGTGTTCGTGTTGTTGTCTGTGTGTTTTTGTGTGTGTGTGTGTGTGTTTTGTGTGTGTGTGTTTTTGTGTGTTCGTGTTGTTGTCTGTGTTTGTTTTTTTCGTGTGTGTTTTTTGTGTGTGTGTGTTTTGTGTGTGTTTGTGTGTGTGTGTTTGTGTCTGCGTGTTGTTGTCTGTGTGTGTTTTTGTGTGTTTGTTTTTGTGTGTGTGTTTTTGTGTGTGTGTTATTTATGTGTGTGTGTTTTTGTGTGTGTGTGTGTTTTTGTATGTGTGTTATTTATGTGTGTGTATGTTTTTGTGTGTGTGTTTTTGTGTGTGTGTGTTTTGTGTGTGTGTTTTTTGTGTGTCCGTCTGCTTTTTGTGTGTATGTGTGTTTTTGTTTGTGTGTTTTTGTGTGTGCGTGTTTGTGTGTGTGTGTGTGTGTGTGTGTGTGGTTTGTTTGTCTGTGTGTGTTTTTGTGTGTTTTTTGTGTGTTTTCGTTTTTGCGGGTTTTTGTGTGTGTTGTTCGTTTGTGTTTTTGTGTGTGTGTTTTTATGTGTGTGTATGTTTTTGTGTGTGTGTTTTTGTGTGTGTTTTGTGTGTGTGTGTGATTTTTGTGTGTGTGTTTTGTTTGTGTGTGATTTCTTGTGTGTTTGTGTGTATTGTATTTGTGTGCGTTTGTTTGTGTGTATGTGTGTTTTTGTTTGTGTGCGTTTTGTGCGTGTGTGTTTGTGTGTATGTGTGTTTGTGTCTGTGTTTTTGTGTGTGTGTTTTGTGTGTGTGTTTATGTGTGTGTGTTTCTCTGTGTGTTTGTGTGCGTGTGTTTTGTTTGTGTGTGTTTTTTTGTTTGTGTATGTTTTGTGTGTGTGTGTTTTTGTGTGTGCTTTTGTGTGTGTGATTTTTGTGAATGTGTTTTGTTTGTGTGTGTGATTTTTTGTGTGTTTGTGTGTATTTTATTTGTATGTGTTTGTTTGTGTGTATGTGTGTTTTAGTTTATGTGCGTTTTTTGCGTGTGTTTGTGTGTATGTGTGTTAGTGTGTGTGTTTTGTGTGTGTGTGTTTATGTGTGTGTGTTTCTGTGTGTGTTTGTGTGTGTGTTTTCTGTGTGTTTTTTTTTGTGTGTGTGTTTTTTGTGTGTGAGTGTGTTTTTGTGTGCCTGGGTTATTTTGTTAGTGTATGATTTTGTGTGTGTGTGTGTTTTTTTGTGTGTATGTTTTTGTGTGTTTTTTGTGTGAGTGCTTTTCTGTGTGTTTTTGCGTGTGCATTTTTGTGTGTTTGTTGCGTGAGTGTTTTTGTGTGTGTTTTACCTGTGTCCGTCCGTTTTTTTGTGTGTGTTTTTGTGTGTGTGTGTTTTGTGTGTGTTTGTGTCTGCGTGTTGTTGTCTGTGTGTGTTTTTGTGTGTTTGTTTGTGTGTGTGTGTGTTTTTGTGTGTGTGTTATTTATGTGTGTGTGTTTTTGTGTGTGTGTGTTTTTGTGTGTGTTATTTATGTGTGTGTATGTTTTTGTGTGTGTGTGCTTTTGTGTGTGTGTGTTTGTTGTGTGTGTGTTTTTGTGTGTGTGTTTTTTGTGTGTCCGTCTGCTTTTTGTGTGTTTGTGTGTATTTTTGTGTTTGTGTTTTGTGTGTGTGTTTTTTTTCTGTGTGTGTGCTTTGTGTGTGTGTTTAAATGTGTGTTTGTGTTTTTGTGTATGTGTTTTTGGGTGTGGGTGTTTTGTGTGTGTATGTTTTTGTTGTGTGTGTGTTTTTGTGAGTGAGTTTTGTGTGTGTGCGTGTGTTTTTCTGTGGGTGTTCTGTGTGTGAGAGAGATTTTTTATGTGTGTGTTTTTGTGTGTTTGTGTGTGTGTTTTTTGCGTGTGTGTGTTTTGTGTGTGTTCTTTATGAGTGTATGGTTTTTCGTGTTTTTTGTCTGTGTGTTTTGTGTGTGTTTTGTGTCTGTGTGTGTTATGTGCGTGTGTGTGTTTTTTGTGTGTGTTTTTTTGTGCGAGTTTTTTTTGTGTGCTTATATGTGTGTGTTTTTGTGTATTTGTGTGTGTGTTTTGTGGTTGTTTTTTGTGTGTATCTGTTTTTTCGTGTGAGTGTGTGCGTGTTTTTTTGTGTGTTTTTGTGTGTGTTATTGTCTGTGTGTGTTTTGTGTGTGTGCTTTGGTTGTGTGTGTGTGTTTTGGTTGTGTGTGTATTTTTTTTGTGTGTGTGGGTTTTTGTTGTGTGTGTGTTTTTGTGTGTGTGTTTTTTTGTGTGTCCGTCTGTTTCTTTGTGTTGGTTTTTGTGTGTGTGTGTGTGTTTCTGTATGTGTGTTCTTTTGTGTGTGTGCGTTTTCATGTTTGTACATCTGTTTTTTGTGTGTTTTTGTGTGTGTGTTTTTGTGTGTGTTTTGTGTGTGAGTGTTTTTGTGTGTCTGGGTTTTTTGCTACTGTGTGTTTTTGTGTGTGTGTTTTGGTGTGTGTTTTTGCGTGTGTTTTTTTGTGTGTGTTATTGTCTGTGTGTGTTTTGTGTGTTTGTGTGTGTGCTTTGGTTGTGTGTGTGTGTTTTGGTTGTGTGTGTATTGTTTTGTGTGAGTGGGTTTTTGTTGTGTGTGTGTTTTTTATGTGTCCGTCTGTTTCTTTGTGTGGGTTTGTGTGTGTGTGTGTGTTTCTGTATGTGTGTTATTTTGTGTGTGTGTGTGCGTTTTCATGTATGTACATCTGTTTTTTGTGTGTTTTTGTGTGTGTATGTTTTTGTGTGTCCGTCTGTTTTTGTGTGTGTTAGTTTTCTTGTGTGAATGTGTTTGTGTGTGTGTGTGTGTGTGTTCTGTGAGTGTGTGTTTGTGTGTGTGTGTGTGTTTTGTGTGTGTGTGTGTATTTTTGTGTATGTGTTTTAGGTGTGTTCGTGTTGTTGTCTGTGTTTGTTTTTGATGTGTGAGTGTTTTTGTGTGTGTTTTACGTGTGTCCGTCCGTCTTTTTGTGTGTGTTTTTTGTGTGTGTGTGTTTTGTGTGTGTTTGTGTCTGCGTGTTGTTGTCTGTGTGTGTTTTTGTGTGTTTGTTTGTGTGTGTGTGTGTGTGTTTTTGTGTGTGTGTTATTTATGTGTGTGTGTTTTTGTGTGTGTGTTTTTGTGTGTGTTATTTATGTGTGTGTATGTTTTTGTGTGTGTGTGTTTTTGTGTGAGTGTGTGTGTGTTTTTGTGTGTGTGTGTTTTTGTGTGTGTGTTTTTTGTGTGTCCGTCTGCTTTTTGTGTGTTTGTGTGTGTGTTTTTGTGTGTGCGTGTTTGTGTGTGTGTGTGGTTTGTTTGTGTGTGTGTGTTTTTGTGTTTTTTGTGTGTTTTCGTTTTTGCGGGTTTTTGTGTGTGTTGTTTGTTTGTGTTTATGTGTGTGTGTTTTTATGTGTGTGTATGTTTTTGTGTGTGTGTTTTTGTGTGTGTGTTTTTTGTGTGTGTTTTGTGTGTGAGTGTGATTTTTGTGTGTGTGTTTTGTTTGTGTGTGATTTCTTGTGTGTTTGTGTGTATTTTATTTGTGTGCGTTTGTTTGTGTGTATGTGTTTTTGTTTGTGTGCGTTTTGTGCGTGTGTGTTTGTGTGTATGTGTGTTTGTGTGTGTTTTTGTGTGTGTGCTTTGTGTGTGTGTTTATGTGTGTGTGTTTCTGTGTGTGTTTGTGTGTGTGTGTTTTGTTTGTGTGTGTTTTTTTGTGTGTGTATGTTTTGTGTGTGTGTTTTTGTGTGTGCTTTTGTGTGTGTGACTTTTGTGAATGTGTTTTGTTTGTGTGTGTGATTTTTTGTGTGTTTGTGTGTATTTTATTTGTATGTGTTTGTTTGTGTGTATGTGTGTTTTAGTTTATGTGCGTTTTTTGCGTGTGTGTTTGTGTGTATGTGTGTTAGTGTGTGTTTTTGTGTGTGTGTTTTGTGTGTGTGTGTGTTTATGGGTGTGTGTTTGTGTGTGTGTTTTCTGTGTGTTTTTTGTGTGTGTGTATGTTCTTTGTGTGTTTTTTGTGTGTGTGTATGTTTTTTGTGTGTGAGTGTGTTTTTGTGTGTCTGGGTTATTTTGTTAGTGTTTGATTTTGTGTGTGTGTGTTTGTTTGTGTGTATGTTTATGTGTGTTTTTTGTGTGAGTGCTTTTCTGTGTGTTTTTGCGTTTGCATTTTTGTGTGTTTGTTGTTTGTGTGTGCTTTTTGTCTGTGTGTGTTTTTGTGTGTTTTGTGTGTGTTTTTGTTGTGTGTGTATTTTGTTGTGTGTGTGTGTATTTCGTTGTGTGTGTGTATTTTGGGTGTGTGTGTGTTTGTTGTGTGTGTGTGTTTGTGTGTGTGTTTTTTGTGTGTCCGTCTGTTTTTTGTGTGTTTGTGTGTGTGTGTTTGTTTAGTGTGTGTCTGTGTGTTTAGTGTATTTGTGTGTTTGTGTTTTTGTTAGTGTGTGTTTGTGTGTGTTTTGTGTGTGTTTTTGTTGTGTGTGTGTGTTTTTTGTGTGTCCGTCTGTTTTTTGTGTGTGTTTGTTTTCTTATGTGAATGTGTTTTTGTGTGTGTGTGTTCTGTGTGTGTATGTTTTTGTGTGTGTGTTTTTGTGTGTGTTTTGTGTGTGAGTGTTTTTGTGTGTCTGGGTTTTTTGCTACTGTGTGTTTTTGTGTATGTGTTTTGGTGTGTGTTTTTGCGTGTGTTTTTTTGTGTGTGTTATTGTCTGTGTGTGTTTTGTGTGTTTGTGTGTGTTTTGGTTGTGTGTGTATTGTTTTGTGTGAGTGGGTTTTTGTTGTGTGTGTGTTTTTTATGTGTCCGTCTGTTTCTTTGTGTGGGTTTGTGTGTGTGTGTGTGTGTTTCTGTATGTGTGTTATTTTGTGTGTGTGTGTGCGTTTTCATGTTTGTACATCTGTTTTTTGTGTGTTTTTGTGTGTGTATGTTTTTGTGTGTCCGTCTGTTTTTGTGTGTGTTAGTTTTCTTGTGTGAATGTGTTTGTGTGTGTGTGTGTGTGTGTTCTGTGAGTGTGTGTTTGTGTGTGTGTGTGTTTTGTGTGTGTGTGTGTATTTTTGTGTATGTGTTTTAGGTGTGTTCGTGTTGTTGTCTGTGTTTGTTTTTGATGTGTGAGTGTTTTTGTGTGTGTTTTACGTGTGTCCGTCCGTCTTTTTGTGTGTGTTTTTTGTGTGTGTGTGTTTTGTGTGTGTTTGTGTCTGCGTGTTGTTGTCTGTGTGTGTTTTTGTGTGTTTGTGTGTGTGTGTGTGTGTGTGTGTTTTTGTGTGTGTGTTATTTATGTGTGTGTGTTTTTGTGTGTGTGTTTTTGTGTGTGTTATTTATGTGTGTATGTTTTTGTGTGTGTGTGTTTTTGTGTGAGTGTGTGTGTGTTTTTGTGTGTGTGTGTTTTTGTGTGTGTGTTTTTTGTGTGTCCGTCTGCTTTTTGTGTGTTTGTGTGTGTGTTTTTGTGTGTGCGTGTTTGTGTGTGTGTGTGGTTTGTTTGTGTGTGTATGTTTTTGTGTGTGTGTTTTTGTGTGTGTTTTGTGTGTGTGTGTGATTTTTGTGTGTGTGTTTTGTTTGTGTGTGATTTCTTGTGTGTTTGTGTGTATTGTATTTGTGTGCGTTTGTTTGTGTGTATGTGTGTTTTTGTTTGTGTGCGTTTTGTGCGTGTGTGTTTGTGTGTATGTGTGTTTGTGTCTGTGTTTTTGTGTGTGTGTTTTGTGTGTGTGTTTATGTGTGTGTGTTTCTCTGTGTGTTTGTGTGCGTGTGTTTTGTTTGTGTGTGTTTTTTTGTTTGTGTATGTTTTGTGTGTGTGTGTTTTTGTGTGTGCTTTTGTGTGTGTGATTTTTGTGAATGTGTTTTGTTTGTGTGTGTGATTTTTTGTGTGTTTGTGTGTATTTTATTTGTATGTGTTTGTTTGTGTGTATGTGTGTTTTAGTTTATGTGCGTTTTTTGCGTGTGTTTGTGTGTATGTGTGTTAGTGTGTGTGTTTTGTGTGTGTGTGTTTATGTGTGTGTGTTTCTGTGTGTGTTTGTGTGTGTGTTTTCTGTGTGTTTTTTTTTGTGTGTGTGTTTTTTGTGTGTGAGTGTGTTTTTGTGTGCCTGGGTTATTTTGTTAGTGTATGATTTTGTGTGTGTGTGTGTTTTTTTGTGTGTATGTTTTTGTGTGTTTTTTGTGTGAGTGCTTTTCTGTGTGTTTTTGCGTGTGCATTTTTGTGTGTTTGTTGCGTGAGTGTTTTTGTGTGTGTTTTACCTGTGTCCGTCCGTTTTTTTGTGTGTGTTTTTTGTGTGTGTGTGTTTTGTGTGTGTTTGTGTCTGCGTGTTGTTGTCTGTGTGTGTTTTTGTGTGTTTGTTTGTGTGTGTGTGTTTTTGTGTGTGTGTGTTTTTGTGTGTGTTATTTATGTGTGTGTATGTTTTTGTGTGTGTGTGTTTTTGTGTGTGTGTGTTTGTTGTGTGTGTGTTTTTGTGTGTGTGTTTTTTGTGTGTCCGTCTGCTTTTTGTGTGTTTGTGTGTATTTTTGTGTTTGTGTTTTGTGTGTGTGTTTTTTTTCTGTGTGTGTGCTTTGTGTGTGTGTTTAAATGTGTGTTTGTGTTTTTGTGTATGTGTTTTTGGGTGTGGGTGTTTTGTGTGTGTATGTTTTTGTTGTGTGTGTGTTTTTGTGAGTGAGTTTTGTGTGTGTGCGTGTGTTTTTCTGTGGGTGTTCTGTGTGTGAGAGAGATTTTTTATGTGTGTGTTTTTGTGTGTTTGTGTGTGTGTTTTTTGCGTGTGTGTGTTTTGTGTGTGTTCTTTATGAGTGTATGGTTTTTCGTGTTTTTTGTCTGTGTGTTTTGTGTGTGTTTTGTGTCTGTGTGTGTTATGTGCGTGTGTGTGTTTTTTGTGTGTGTTTTTTTGTGCGTGTTTTTTGTGTGCTTATATGTGTGTGTTTTTGTGTATTTGTGTGTGTGTTTTGTGGTTGTTTTTTGTGTGTATCTGTTTTTTCGTGTGAGTGTGTGCGTGTTTTTTTGTGTGTTTTTGTGTGTGTTATTGTCTGTGTGTGTTTTGTGTGTGTGCTTTGGTTGTGTGTGTGTGTTTTGGTTGTGTGTGTATTTTTTTTGTGTGTGTGGGTTTTTGTTGTGTGTGTGTTTTTGTGTGTGTGTTTTTTTGTGTGTCCGTCTGTTTTTGTGTGTGTTAGTTTTCTTGTGTGAATGTGTTTGTGTGTGTGTGTGTGTGTGTTCTGTGAGTGTGTGTTTTTGTGTGTGTGTGTGTTTTGTGTGTGTGTGTGTGTTTTGTGTATGTGTTTTAGGTGTGTTCGTGTTGTTGTCTGTGTTTGTTTTTGATGTGTGAGTGTTTTTGTGTGTGTTTTACGTGTGTCCGTCCGTCTTTTTGTGTGTGTTTTTTGTGTGTGTGTGTTTTGTGTGTGTTTGTGTCTGCGTGTTGTTGTCTGTGTGTGTTTTTGTGTGTTTGTGTGTGTGTGTGTGTGTGTGTGTTTTTGTGTGTGTGTTATTTATGTGTGTGTGTTTTTGTGTGTGTGTTTTTGTGTGTGTTATTTATGTGTGTGTATGTTTTTGTGTGTGTGTGTTTTTGTGTGTGTGTGTGTGTGTTTGTTGTGTGTGTGTGTTTTTGTGTGTGTGTTTTTTGTGTGTCCGTCTGCTTTTTGTGTGTTTGTGTGTGTGTTTTTGTGTGTGCGTGTTTGTGTGTGTGTGTGGTTTGTTTGTGTGTGTGTGTTTTTGTGTTTTTTGTGTGTGTTTTCGTTTTTGCGGGTTTTTGTGTGTGTTGTTTGTTTGTGTTTTTGTGTGTGTTTTTGTGTGTGTGTTTTTTGTGTGTGTTTTGTGTGTGAGTGTGATTTTTGTGTGTGTGTTTTGTTTGTGTGTGATTTCTTGTGTGTTTGTGTGTATTTTATTTGTGTGCGTTTGTTTGTGTGTATGTGTTTTTGTTTGTGTGCGTTTTGTGCGTGTGTGTTTGTGTGTATGTGTGTTTGTGTGTGTTTTTGTGTGTGTTTTGTGTGTGTGTTTATGTGTGTGTGTGTTTCTGTGTGTGTTTGTGTGTGTGTGTTTTGTTTGTGTGTGTTTTTTTGTGTGTGTATGTTTTGTGTGTGTGTTTTTGTGTGTGCTTTTGTGTGTGTGACTTTTGTGAATGTGTTTTGTTTGTGTGTGTGATTTTTTGTGTGTTTGTGTGTATTTTATTTGTATGTGTTTGTTTGTGTGTATGTGTGTTTTAGTTTATGTGCGTTTTTTGCGTGTGTGTTTGTGTGTATGTGTGTTAGTGTGTGTGTTTTGTGTGTGTGTGTGTTTATGGGTGTGTGTTTGTGTGTGTGTTTTCTGTGTGTTTTTTGTGTGTGTGTATGTTTTTTGTGTGTTTTTTGTGTGTGTGTATGTTTTTTGTGTGTGAGTGTGTTTTTGTGTGTCTGGGTTATTTTGTTAGTGTTTGATTTTGTGTGTGTGTGTTTGTTTGTGTGTATGTTTATGTGTGTTTTTTGTGTGAGTGCTTTTCTGTGTGTTTTTGCGTTTGCATTTTTGTGTGTTTGTTGTTTGTGTGTGCTTTTTGTCTGTGTGTGTTTTTGTGTGTTTTGTGTGTGTTTTTGTTGTGTGTGTATTTTGTTGTGTGTGTGTGTATTTCGTTGTGTGTGTGTATTTTGGGTGTGTGTGTGTTTGTTGTGTGTGTGTGTTTGTGTGTGTGTTTTTTGTGTGTCCGTCTGTTTTTTGTGTGTTTGTGTGTGTGTGTTTGTTTAGTGTGTGTCTGTGTGTTTAGTGTATTTGTGTGTTTGTGTTTTTTGTTAGTGTGTGTTTGTGTGTGAGAGTGTTTTTGTTGTGTGTGTGTGTTTTTGTGTGTGTGTTTTTTGTGTGTATGTGTTTTGTGTGTGTTTTTTTGTGTGTGTGTTTTTGCGTGTGTGTGCTTTGTGTGTGTGTGAGTGTGTTTTTGTGTGTGTTTTTTGTTACTGTGTGTTTTTGTGTGTGTTTTTTGTGTGTGTCTTTGCGTGTGTTTTCTTTTGTGTGTGAGTGTTGTTGTCTGTGTGTGTTTTTGTCTGTGTGTGTGTTTTGTGTGTTTGTGTGTGTGTTTTAGTTGTGTGTGTGTTTTTTGTGTGTGTGTGTGTGTTTTTGTTGTGTGTGAGATTTTGTGTGTGTGTGTTTTTTTGTGTGTCCGTCTGTTTCTTTGTGTGGATTTGTGTGTGTGTGTGTTTCTGTGTGTGTCTGTTTTGTGTATGTGTGTGCGTTTTTATGTGTGTACATCTTTTTTTGTGTGTGCGTTTTTGTGTGTGTGTGTTCGTGTGTGTGTGTGTGTTTTCTGTGTCCGTCTGTATTTTGTGTGTGTTTGTTTTCTTCTGTGTGTGTGTGTTTTGTGTGTGTGTGTTTTGTGTGTGTGTGTTTTTGTGTGTTCGTGCTGTTGTCTGTGTGTGTTTTTTATGTTTTTGTGTGTGTATTTTTGTGTTTGTGTTGTGTGTGTGTTATTTCTGTGTGCGTGTGCTTTGTGTTTGTGTTTAAATGTGTGTTTGTGTTTTTGTGTGTGTGTTTGTGGGTGTGTGTGTTTTGTGTGTGTATGTTTTTGTTGTGTGTGTGTTTTTGTGTGTGAGTTTTGTGTGTGTGTGTGTTTTTCTGTGGGTGTTCTGTGTGTGAGAGAGATTTTGTATATGTGTGTGTGTTTGTGTGTGTGTTTTTTGCGTGTGTGTTTTTTGTGTGTGTGTTCTTTATGAGTGTATGGTTTTTCGTGTTTTTTGTCTGTCTGTGTGTTTTGTGTGTGTGTGTTTTTGTGTGTGTTTTGTGTCTGTGTGTGTTTTGTGCGCGTGTGTGTTTTTTTTTGTGCGTGTGTTTTTTTGTGTGTGTGTTTATATGTGTGTGTTTTTGTGTATTTGTGTGTGTGTTTTGTGGTTGTTTTTTGTGTGTATGTGTTTTTTCGTGTGAGTGTGTGCGTGTTTTTTTTGTGTGTTTTTGTGTGTTTTTGTGTGAGTGTGGTTTTGTGTGTGTGTGTTTTTTGTGTGTGAGTTTTTGTGTGTTTTGTGTGTGTGTGCGTTATTGTGTGTCTGTGCGTATCGTGTGTGTGTTTTTGTGTGTGTGTTTTCGTGTATGTTGTTTTTTGTGTGTGTGTTTTTTGTGTGTGTGTGTTTTGTGTGTGTTTGTGTCTGCGTGTTGTTGTCTGTGTGTGTTTTTGTGTGTTTGTTTGTGTGTGTGTGTGTTTTTGTGTGTGTGTTATTTATGTGTGTGTGTTTTTGTGTGTGTGTGTTTTTGTGTGTGTTATTTATGTGTTTGTATGTTTTTGTGTGTGTGTGTTTTTGTGTGTGTGTGTGTTTGTTGTGTCTGTGTGTGTTTTTGTGTGTGTTTTGCGTGTGTCGTTGTTTTGTGTGTGTGTGTACTTGTGTGTGTGTGTGTGTCTGTGTTTGTGTGTGCGTGTTGTTGTCTGTGTGTTTTTTGTCTGTGTATGTTTTTGTGTGTTTTTGTGTGTGCTTTTGTTTTGTGTTTGTGTGTATTTTGGTGTGTGCGTGTGTATTTTTGTGTGTGTGTTTGTTGCGTGTGTGTGTTTGTTGTGTTTGTTGTGTGTGTGTGTTTTTCTGTGTCCGTCTGTTTTTTGTGTATTTGTGTGTGTTGTTGTGTGCGTGTTTGCGTGTGTGTGTATTTGTGTGTCCGTGTTTTTTGTTAGTGTGTGTTTGTGTGTGTGTGTGTTTTTGTTGTGTGTGTGTGTTTTTTTGTGTGTATGTGTTTTGTGTGTGTGTTTTTTGCTACTGTGTGTTTTGCGTGTGTGTGTTTTGTGTGTGAGTGTTTTTGTGTGTCTGGGTTTTTTGCTACTGTGTGTTTTTGTGTGTGTGTTTTGGTGTGTGTTTTTGCGTGTGTTTTTTTGTGTGTGTTATTGTCTGTGTGTGTTTTGTGTGTTTGTGTGTGTGCTTTGGTTGTGTGTGTGTGTTTTGGTTGTGTGTGTATTGTTTTGTGTGAGTGGGTTTTTGTTGTGTGTGTGTTTTTTATGTGTCCGTCTGTTTCTTTGTGTGGGTTTGTGTGTGTGTGTGTGTGTTTCTGTATGTGTGTTATTTTGTGTGTGTGTGTGCGTTTTCATGTTTGTACATCTGTTTTTTTGTGTGTTTTTGTGTGTGTATGTTTTTGTGTGTCCGTCTGTTTTTGTGTGTGTTAGTTTTCTTGTGTGAATGTGTTTGTGTGTGTGTGTGTGTGTGTGTTCTGTGAGTGTGTGTTTTTGTGTGTGTGTGTGTTTTGTGTGTGTGTGTGTGTTTTTGTGTATGTGTTTTAGGTGTGTTCGTGTTGTTGTCTGTGTTTGTTTTTGAATCGTGAGTGTTTTTGTGTGTGTTTTACGTGTGTCCGTCCGTCTTTTTGTGTGTGTTTTTTGTGTGTGTGTGTTTTGTGTGTGTTTGTGTCTGCGTGTTGTTGTCTGTGTGTGTTTTTGTGTGTTTTTGTGTGTGTGTGTGTGTTTTTGTGTGTGTGTTATTTATGTGTGTGTGTTTTTGTGTGTGTGTGTTTTTGTGTGTGTTATTTATGTGTGTGTATGTTTTTGTGCGTGTGTGTTTGTGTGTGTGTGTGTGTGTGTTTGTTGTGTGTGTGTGTGTTTTTGTGTGTGTGTTTTTGTGTGTGCGTGTTTGTGTGTGTGTGTGGTTTGTTTGTGTGTGTGTGTTTTTGTGTTTTTTGTGTGTGTTTTCGTTTTTGCGGGTTTTTGTGTGTGTTGTTTGTGTTTTTGTGTGTGTGTTTTTATGTGTGTGTATGTTTTTGTGTGTGTGTTTTTGTGTGTGTGTTTTTTGTGTGTGTTTTGTGTGTGAGTGTGATTTTTGTGTGTGTGTTTTGTTTGTGTGTGATTTCTTGTGTGTTTGTGTGTATTTTATTTGTGTGCGTTTGTTTGTGTGTATGTGTTTTTGTTTGTGTGCGTTTTGTGCGTGTGTGTTTGTGTGTATGTGTGTTTGTGTGTGTTTTTGTGTGTGTGTTTTGTGTGTGTGTTTATGTGTGTGTGTGTTTCTGTGTGTGTTTGTGTGTGTGTGTGTTTTGTTTGTGTGTGTTTTTTTGTGTGTGTATGTTTTGTGTGTGTGTTTTTGTGTGTGTGTTTTTGTGTGTGCTTTTGTGTGTGTGACTTTTGTGAATGTGTTTTGTTTGTGTGTGTGATTTTTTGTGTGTTTGTGTGTATTTTATTTGTATGTGTTTGTTTGTGTGTATGTGTGTTTTAGTTTATGTGCGTTTTTTGCATGTGTGTTTGTGTGTATGTGTGTTAGTGTGTGTTTTTGTGTGTGTGTTTTGTGTGTGTGTGTGTTTATGTGTGTGTGTTTGTGTGTGTGTTTTCTGTGTGTTTTTTGTGTGTGTGTGTTTGTGTGTGTGTATGTTTTTTGTGTGTGAGTGTGTTTTTGTGTGTCTGGGTTATTTTGTTAGTGTTTGATTATGTGTGTGTGTGTTTGTTTGTGTGTATGTTTATGTGTGTTTTTTGTGTGAGTGCTTTTCTGTGTGTTTTTGCGTTTGCATTTTTGTGTGTTTGTTGTTTGTGTGTGCTTTTTGTCTGTGTGTGTTTTTGTGTGTTTTGTGTGTGTTTTTGTTGTGAGTGTATTTTGTTGTGTGTGTGTGTATTTCGTTGTGTGTGTGTATTTTGGGTGTGTGTGTGTTTGTTGTGTGTGTGTGTTTGCGTGTGTGTTTTTTGTGTGTCCGTCTGTTTTTTGTGTGTTTGTGTGTGTGTGTTTGTTTAGTGTGTGTCTGTGTGTTTAGTGTATTTGTGTGTTTGTGTTTTTTGTTAGTGTGTGTTTGTGTGTGAGAGTGTTTTTGTTGTGTGTGTGTGTTTTTGTGTGTGTGTTTTTTGTGTGTATGTGTTTTGTGTGTGTTTTTGTGTGTGTGTGTTTTTGCGTGTGTGTGCTTTGTGTGTGTGTGAGTGTGTTTTTGTGTGTGTTTTTTGTTACTGTGTGTTTTTGTGTGTGTTTTTTGTGTGTGTCTTTGCGTGTGTTTTCTTTTGTGTGTGAGTGTTGTTGTCTGTGTGTGTTTTTGTCTGTGTGTGTGTTTTGTGTGTTTGTGTGTGTGTTTTAGTTGTGTGTGTGTTTTTTGTGTGTGTGTGTGTGTTTTTGTTGTGTGTGAGATTTTGTGTGTGTGTGTTTTTTTGTGTGTCCGTCTGTTTCTTTGTGTGGGTTTGTGTGTGTGTGTGTGTTTCTGTGTGTGTCTGTTTTGTGTATGTGTGTGCGTTTTATGTGTGTACATCTTTTTTTGTGTGTGCGTTTTTGTCTGTGTGTGTTTGTGTGTGTGTGTGTGTGTTTTCTGTGTCCGTCTGTATTTTGTGTGTGTTTGTTTTCTTCTGTGTGTGTGTGTTTTGTGTGTGTGTGTTTTGTGTGTGTGTGTTTTCGTGTGTTCGTGCTGTTGTCTGTGTGTGTTTTTTATGTTTTTGTGTGTGTATTTTTGTGTTTGTGTTGTGTGTGTGTTATTTCTGTGTGCGTGTGCTTTGTGTTTGTGTTTAAATGTGTGTTTGTGTTTTGTGTGTGTGTTTGTGGGTGTGTGTGTTTTGTGTGTGTATGTTTTTGTTGTGTGTGTGTTTTTGTGTGTGAGTTTTGTGTGTGTGTGTGTTTTTCTGTGGGTGTTCTGTGTGTGAGAGAGATTTTGTATATGTGTGTGTGTTTGTGTGTGTGTTTTTGCGTGTGTGTTTTTTGTGTGTGTGTTCTTTATGAGTGTATGGTTTTTCGTGTTTTTTGTCTGTCTGTGTGTTTTGTGTGTGTGTGTTTTTGTGTGTGTTTTGTGTCTGTGTGTGTTTTGTGCGCGTGTGTGTTTTTTGTGTGTGTTTTTTTTGTGCGTGTGTTTTTTTGTGTGTGTGTTTATATGTGTGTGTTTTTGTGTATTTGTGTGTGTGTTTTGTGGTTGTTTTTTGTCTGTATGTGTTTTTTCGTGTGAGTGTGTGCGTGTTTTTTTTGTGTGTTTTTGTGTGTTTTTGTGTGAGTGTGGTTTTGTGTGTGTGTGTTTTTTTGTGTGTGAGTTTTTGTGTGTTTTGTGTGTGTGTGCGTTATTGTGTGTCTGTGCGTATCGTGTGTGTGTTTTTGTGTGTGTGTTTTCGTGTATGTTGTTTTTTGTGTGTGTGTTTTTTGTGTGTGTGTGTTTTGTGTGTGTTTGTGTCTGCGTGTTGTTGTCTGTGTGTGTTTTTGTGTGTTTGTTTGTGTGTGTGTGTGTTTTTGTGTGTGTGTTATTTATGTGTGTGTTTTTGTGTGTGTGTTTTTGTGTGTGTTATTTATGTGTTTGTATGTTTTTGTGTGTGTGTGTTTTTGTGTGTGTGTGTTTGTTGTGTCTGTGTGTGTTTTTGTGTGTGTTTTTTGTGTGTCCGTCTGCTTTTTGTGTGTTTGTGTGTATTTTTGTGTTTGTGTTTTGTGTGTGTGTTTTTTTTCTGTGTGTGTGCTTTGTGTGTGTGTTTAAATGTGTGTTTGTGTTTTTGTGTATGTGTTTTTGGGTGTGGGTGTTTTGTGTGTGTATGTTTTTGTTGTGTGTGTGTTTTTGTGAGTGAGTTTTGTGTGTGTGCGTGTGTTTTTCTGTGGGTGTTCTGTGTGTGAGAGAGATTTTGTATGTGTGTGTTTTTGTGTGTTTGTGTGTGTGTTTTTTGCGTGTGTGTGTTTTGTGTGTGTTCTTTATGAGTGTATGGTTTTTCGTGTTTTTTGTCTGTGTGTTTTGTGTGTGTTTTGTGTCTGTGTGTGTTTTGTGCGTGTTTGTGTTTTTTCTGTGTGTGTGCTTTTGTGTGTGTGTTTTTTTGTGTCTGTGTTTTTGTGTGTATTTATGTGTGTGTTTTTGTGTGTTCGTGTTGTTGTCTGTGTGTGTTTTTTTGTGTGAGTTTTGTTGCGTGAGTGCTTTGTGTGTGTTTTAGGTGTGTCCGTCTGTTTTTCTGTGTGTGTTTTGCATGTGTCGTTGTTTTGTGTGTGTGTGTATTTGTGTGTGTGTGTGTCTGTGTTTGTGTGTGCGTGTTGTTGTCTGTGTTTTTTGTCTGTGTATGTTTTTGTGTGTTTTTGTGTGTGCTTTTGTTTTGTGTTTGTGTGTATTTTGGTGTGTGCATGTGTATTTTTGTGTGTGTTTGTTGCGTGTGTGTGTTTGTTGTGTGTGTGTGTTTTTGTGTGTCCGTCTGTTTTTTGTGTATTTGTGTGTGTTGTTGTGTGCGTGTTTGCGTGTGTGTGTATTTGTGTGTCCGTGTTTTTTGTTAGTGTGTGTTTGTGTGTGTGTGTTTTTGTTGTGTGTGTGTGTTTTTTGTGTGTATGTGTTTTGTGTGTGTGTTTTTTGCTACTGTGTGTTTTGCGTGTGTGTGTTTTGTGTGTGAGTGTTTTTGTGTGTCTGGGTTTTTTGCTACTGTGTGTTTTTGTGTGTGTGTTTTGGTGTGTGTTTTTGCGTGTGTTTTTTTGTGTGTGTTATTGTCTGTGTGTGTTTTGTGTGTTTGTGTGTGTGCTTTGGTTGTGTGTGTGTGTTTTGGTTGTGTGTGTATTGTTTTGTGTGAGTGGGTTTTTGTTGTGTGTGTGTTTTTTATGTGTCCGTCTGTTTCTTTGTGTGTGTGTGTGTGTGTTTCTGTATGTGTGTTATTTTGTGTGTGTGTGTGCGTTTTCATGTTTGTACATCTGTTTTTTTGTGTGTTTTTGTGTGTGTATGTTTTTGTGTGTCCGTCTGTTTTTGTGTGTGTTAGTTTTCTTGTGTGAATGTGTTTGTGTGTGTGTGTGTGTGTTCTGTGAGTGTGTTTTTTTGTGTGTGTGTGTGTTTTGTGTGTGTGTGTGTGTTTTTGTGTATGTGTTTTAGGTGTGTTCGTGTTGTTGTCTGTGTTTGTTTTTGATGCGTGAGTGTTTTTGTGTGTGTTTTACGTGTGTCCGTCCGTCTTTTTGTGTGTGTTTTTTGTGTGTGTGTGTTTTGTGTGTGTTGTGTCTGCGTGTTGTTGTCTGTGTGTGTTTTTGTGTGTTTGTGTGTGTGTGTGTGTGTGTGTGTTTTTGTGTGTGTGTTATTTATGTGTGTGTGTTTTTGTGTGTGTGTTTTTGTGTGTGTTATTTATGTGTGTATGTTTTTGTGTGTGTGTGTTTTTGTGTGAGTGTGTGTGTGTTTTTGTGTGTGTGTGTTTTTGTGTGAGTGTGTGTGTGTTTTTGTGTGTGTGTGTTTTTGTGTGTGTGTTTTTTGTGTGTCCGTCTGCTTTTTGTGTTTTTGTGTGTGTGTTTTTGTGTGTGTTATTTATGTGTGTATGTTTTTGTGTGTGTGTGTTTTTGTGTGTGTGTGTGTGGTTTGTTTGTGTGTGTATGTTTTTGTGTGTGTGTTTTTGTGTGTGTTTTGTGTGTGTGTGTGATTTTTGTGTGTGTGTTTTGTTTGTGTGTGATTTCTTGTGTGTTTGTGTGTATTGTATTTGTGTGCGTTTGTTTGTGTGTATGTGTGTTTTTGTTTGTGTGCGTTTTGTGCGTGTGTGTTTGTGTGTATGTGTGTTTGTGTCTGTGTTTTTGTGTGTGTTTTGTGTGTGTGTTTATGTGTGTGTGTTTCTCTGTGTGTTTGTGTGCGTGTGTTTTGTTTGTGTGTGTTTTTTTGTTTGTGTATGTTTTGTGTGTGTGTGTTTTTGTGTGTGCTTTTGTGTGTGTGATTTTTGTGAATGTGTTTTGTTTGTGTGTGTGATTTTTTGTGTGTTTGTGTGTATTTTATTTGTATGTGTTTGTTTGTGTGTATGTGTGTTTTAGTTTATGTGCGTTTTTTGCGTGTGTTTGTGTGTATGTGTGTTAGTGTGTGTGTTTTGTGTGTGTGTGTTTATGTGTGTGTGTTTCTGTGTGTGTTTGTGTGTGTGTTTTCTGTGTGTTTTTTTTTGTGTGTGTGTTTTTTGTGTGTGAGTGTGTTTTTGTGTGCCTGGGTTATTTTGTTAGCGTATGATTTTGTGTGTGTGTGTGTTTTTTTGTGTGTATGTTTTTGTGTGTTTTTTGTGTGAGTGCTTTTCTGTGTGTTTTTGCGTGTGCATTTTTGTGTGTTTGTTGCGTGAGTGTTTTTGTGTGTGTTTTACCTGTGTCCGTCCGTTTTTTTGTGTGTTTTTTGTGTGTGTGTGTTTTGTGTGTGTTTGTGTCTGCGTGTTGTTGTCTGTGTGTGTTTTTGTGTGTTTGTTTGTGTGTGTGTGTGTTTTTGTGTGTGTGTTATTTATGTGTGTGTGTTTTTGTGTGTGTGTGTTTTTGTGTGTGTTATTTATGTGTGTGTATGTTTTTGTGTGTGTGTGTTTTTGTGTGTGTGTGTTTGTTGTGTGTGTGTTTTTGTGTGTGTGTTTTTTGTGTGTCCGTCTGCTTTTTGTGTGTTTGTGTGTATTTTTGTGTTTGTGTTTTGTGTGTGTGTTTTTTTTCTGTGTGTGTGCTTTGTGTGTGTGTTTAAATGTGTGTTTGTGTTTTTGTGTATGTGTTTTTGGGTGTGGGTGTTTTGTGTGTGTATGTTTTTGTTGTGTGTGTGTTTTTGTGAGTGAGTTTTGTGTGTGTGCGTGTGTTTTTCTGTGGGTGTTCTGTGTGTGAGAGAGATTTTTATGTGTGTGTTTTTGTGTGTTTGTGTGTGTGTTTTTTGCGTGTGTGTGTTTTGTGTGTGTTCTTTATGAGTGTATGGTTTTTCGTGTTTTTTGTCTGTGTGTTTTGTGTGTGTTTTGTGTCTGTGTGTGTTATGTGCGTGTGTGTGTTTTTTGTGTGTGTTTTTTTGTGCGTGTTTTTCTGTGTGCTTATATGTGTGTGTTTTTGTGTATTTGTGTGTGTGTTTTGTGGTTGTTTTTTGTGTGTATCTGTTTTTTCGTGTGAGTGTGTGCGTGTTTTTTTGTGTGTTTTTGTGTGTGTTATTGTCTGTGTGTGTTTTGTGTGTGTGCTTTGGTTGTGTGTGTGTGTTTTGGTTGTGTGTGTATTTTTTTTGTGTGTGTGGGTTTTTGTTGTGTGTGTGTTTTTGTGTGTGTGTTTTTTTGTGTGTCCGTCTGTTTTTGTGTGTGTTAGTTTTCTTGTGTGAATGTGTTTGTGTGTGTGTGTGTGTGTGTTCTGTGAGTGTGTGTTTTGTGTGTGTTCTTTATGAGTGTATGGTTTTTCGTGTTTTTTGTCTGTGTGTTTTGTGTGTGTTTTGTGTCTGTGTGTGTTATGTGCGTGTGTGTGTTTTTTGTGTGTGTTTTTTTGTGCGTGTTTTTTTTGTGTGCTTATATGTGTGTGTTTTTGTGTATTTGTGTGTGTGTTTTGTGGTTGTTTTTTGTGTGTATCTGTTTTTTCGTGTGAGTGTGTGCGTGTTTTTTTGTGTGTTTTTGTGTGTGTTATTGTCTGTGTGTGTTTTGTGTGTGTGCTTTGGTTGTGTGTGTGTGTTTTGGTTGTGTGTGTATTTTTTTGTGTGTGTGGGTTTTTGTTGTGTGTGTGTTTTTGTGTGTGTGTTTTTTTGTGTGTCCGTCTGTTTTTGTGTGTGTTAGTTTTCTTGTGTGAATGTGTTTGTGTGTGTGTGTGTGTGTGTTCTGTGAGTGTGTGTTTTTGTGTGTGTGTGTGTTTTGTGTGTGTGTGTGTGTTTTGTGTATGTGTTTTAGGTGTGTTCGTGTTGTTGTCTGTGTTTGTTTTTGATGTGTGAGTGTTTTTGTGTGTGTTTTACGTGTGTCCGTCCGTCTTTTTGTGTGTGTTTTTTGTGTGTGTGTGTTTTGTGTGTGTTTGTGTCTGCGTGTTGTTGTCTGTGTGTGTTTTTGTGTGTTTGTGTGTGTGTGTGTGTGTGTGTGTGTTTTTGTGTGTGTGTTATTTATGTGTGTGTGTTTTTGTGTGTGTGTTTTTGTGTGTGTTATTTATGTGTGTGTATGTTTTTGTGTGTGTGTGTTTTTGTGTGTGTGTGTGTGTGTTTGTTGTGTGTGTGTGTTTTTGTGTGTGTGTTTTTTGTGTGTCCGTCTGCTTTTTGTGTGTTTGTGTGTGTGTTTTTGTGTGTGCGTGTTTGTGTGTGTGTGTGGTTTGTTTGTGTGTGTGTGTTTTTGTGTTTTTTGTGTGTGTTTTCGTTTTTGCGGGTTTTTGTGTGTGTTGTTTGTTTGTGTTTTTGTGTGTGTTTTTGTGTGTGTGTTTTTTGTGTGTGTTTTGTGTGTGAGTGTGATTTTTGTGTGTGTGTTTTGTTTGTGTGTGATTTCTTGTGTGTTTGTGTGTATTTTATTTGTGTGCGTTTGTTTGTGTGTATGTGTTTTTGTTTGTGTGCGTTTTGTGCGTGTGTGTTTGTGTGTATGTGTGTTTGTGTGTGTTTTTGTGTGTGTGTTTTGTGTGTGTGTTTATGTGTGTGTGTGTTTCTGTGTGTGTTTGTGTGTGTGTGTTTTGTTTGTGTGTGTTTTTTTGTGTGTGTATGTTTTGTGTGTGTGTTTTTGTGTGTGCTTTTGTGTGTGTGACTTTTGTGAATGTGTTTTGTTTGTGTGTGTGATTTTTTGTGTGTTTGTGTGTATTTTATTTGTATGTGTTTGTTTGTGTGTATGTGTGTTTTAGTTTATGTGCGTTTTTTGCGTGTGTGTTTGTGTGTATGTGTGTTAGTGTGTGTGTTTTGTGTGTGTGTGTGTTTATGGGTGTGTGTTTGTGTGTGTGTTTTCTGTGTGTTTTTTGTGTGTGTGTATGTTTTTTGTGTGTTTTTTGTGTGTGTGTATGTTTTTTGTGTGTGAGTGTGTTTTTGTGTGTCTGGGTTATTTTGTTAGTGTTTGATTTTGTGTGTGTGTGTTTGTTTGTGTGTATGTTTATGTGTGTTTTTTGTGTGAGTGCTTTTCTGTGTGTTTTTGCGTTTGCATTTTTGTGTGTTTGTTGTTTGTGTGTGCTTTTTGTCTGTGTGTGTTTTTGTGTGTTTTGTGTGTGTTTTTGTTGTGTGTGTATTTTGTTGTGTGTGTGTGTATTTCGTTGTGTGTGTGTATTTTGGGTGTGTGTGTGTTTGTTGTGTGTGTGTGTTTGTGTGTGTGTTTTTTGTGTGTCCGTCTGTTTTTTGTGTGTTTGTGTGTGTGTGTTTGTTTAGTGTGTGTCTGTGTGTTTAGTGTATTTGTGTGTTTGTGTTTTTTGTTAGTGTGTGTTTGTGTGTGAGAGTGTTTTTGTTGTGTGTGTGTGTTTTTGTGTGTGTGTTTTTTGTGTGTATGTGTTTTGTGTGTGTTTTTGTGTGTGTGTGTTTTTGCGTGTGTGTGCTTTGTGTGTGTGTGAGTGTGTTTTTGTGTGTGTTTTTTGTTACTGTGTGTTTTTGTGTGTGTTTTTTGTGTGTGTCTTTGCGTGTGTTTTCTTTTGTGTGTGAGTGTTGTTGTCTGTGTGTGTTTTTGTCTGTGTGTGTTTTGTGTGTTTGTGTGTGTGTTTTAGTTGTGTGTGTGTTTTTTGTGTGTGTGTGTGTGTTTTTGTTGTGTGTGAGATTTTGTGTGTGTGTGTTTTTTTGTGTGTCCGTCTGTTTCTTTGTGTGGGTTTGTGTGTGTGTGTGTGTTTCTGTGTGTGTCTGTTTTGTGTATGTGTGTGCGTTTTTATGTGTGTACATCTTTTTTTGTGTGTGCGTTTTTGTGTGTGTGTGTTCGTGTGTGTGTGTGTGTTTTCTGTGTCCGTCTGTATTTTGTGTGTGTTTGTTTTCTTCTGTGTGTGTGTGTTTTGTGTGTGTGTGTTTTGTGTGTGTGTGTTTTTGTGTGTTCGTGCTGTTGTCTGTGTGTGTTTTTTATGTTTTTGTGTGTGTATTTTTGTGTTTGTGTCTGTGTGCGTGTGCTTTGTGTTTGTGTTTAAATGTGTGTTTGTGTTTTTGTGTGTGTGTTTGTGGGTGTGTGTGTTTTGTGTGTGTATGTTTTTGTTGTGTGTGTGTTTTTGTGTGTGAGTTTTGTGTGTGTGTGTGTTTTTCTGTGGGTGTTCTGTGTGTGAGAGAGATTTTGTATATGTGTGTGTGTTTGTGTGTGTGTTTTTTGCGTGTGTGTTTTTTGTGTGTGTGTTCTTTATGAGTGTATGGTTTTTCGTGTTTTTTGTCTGTCTGTGTGTTTTGTGTGTGTGTGTTTTTGTGTGTGTTTTGTGTCTGTGTGTGTTTTGTGCGCGTGTGTGTTTTTTTTTGTGCGTGTGTTTTTTTTGTGCGTGTGTTTTTTTGTGTGTGTGTTTATACGTGTGTGTTTTTGTGTATTTGTGTGTGTGTTTTGTGGTTGTTTTTTGTGTGTATGTGTTTTTTCGTGTGAGTGTGTGCGTGTTTTTTTTGTGTGTTTTTGTGTGTTTTTGTGTGAGTGTGGTTTTGTGTGTGTGTGTTTTTTGTGTGTGAGTTTTTGTGTGTTTTGTGTGTGTGTGCGTTATTGTGTGTCTGTGCGTATCGTGTGTGTGTTTTTGTGTGTGTGTTTTCGTGTATGTTGTTTTTTGTGTGTGTGTTTTTTGTGTGTGTGTGTTTTGTGTGTGTTTGTGTCTGCGTGTTGTTGTCTGTGTGTGTTTTTGTGTGTTTGTTTGTGTGTGTGTGTGTTTTTGTGTGTGTGTTATTTATGTGTGTGTGTTTTTGTGTGTGTGTGTTTTTGTGTGTGTTATTTATGTGTTTGTATGTTTTTGTGTGTGTGTGTTTTTGTGTGTGTGTGTGTTTGTTGTGTCTGTGTGTGTTTTTGTGTGTGTTTTGCGTGTGTCGTTGTTTTGTGTGTGTGTGTATTTGTGTGTGTGTGTGTGTCTGTGTTTGTGTGTGCGTGTTGTTGTCTGTGTGTTTTTTGTCTGTGTATGTTTTTGTGTGTTTTTGTGTGTGCTTTTGTTTTGTGTTTGTGTGTATTTTGGTGTGTGCGTGTGTATTTTTGTGTGTGTGTTTGTTGCGTGTGTGTGTTTGTTGTGTTTGTTGTGTGTGTGTGTTTTTCTGTGTCCGTCTGTTTTTTGTGTATTTGTGTGTGTTGTTGTGTGCGTGTTTGCGTGTGTGTGTATTTGTGTGTCCGTGTTTTTTGTTAGTGTGTGTTTGTGTGTGTGTGTGTTTTTGTTGTGTGTGTGTGTTTTTTTGTGTGTATGTGTTTTGTGTGTGTGTTTTTTGCTACTGTGTGTTTTGCGTGTGTGTGTTTTGTGTGTGAGTGTTTTTGTGTGTCTGGGTTTTTTGCTACTGTGTGTTTTTGTGTGTGTGTTTTGGTGTGTGTTTTTGCGTGTGTTTTTTTGTGTGTGTTATTGTCTGTGTGTGTTTTGTGTGTTTGTGTGTGTGCTTTGGTTGTGTGTGTGTGTTTTGGTTGTGTGTGTATTGTTTTGTGTGAGTGGGTTTTTGTTGTGTGTGTGTTTTTTATGTGTCCGTCTGTTTCTTTGTGTGGGTTTGTGTGTGTGTGTGTGTGTGTTTCTGTATGTGTGTTATTTTGTGTGTGTGTGTGCGTTTTCATGTTTGTACATCTGTTTTTTTGTGTGTTTTTGTGTGTGTATGTTTTTGTGTGTCCGTCTGTTTTTGTGTGTGTTAGTTTTCTTGTGTGAATGTGTTTGTGTGTGTGTGTGTGTGTGTGTGTTCTGTGAGTGTGTGTTTTTGTGTGTGTGTGTGTTTTGTGTGTGTGTGTGTTTTTGTGTATGTGTTTTAGGTGTGTTCGTGTTGTTGTCTGTGTTTGTTTTTGAATCGTGAGTGTTTTTGTGTGTGTTTTACGTGTGTCCGTCCGTCTTTTTGTGTGTGTTTTTTGTGTGTGTGTGTTTTGTGTGTGTTTGTGTCTGCGTGTTGTTGTCTGTGTGTGTTTTTGTGTGTTTTTGTGTGTGTGTGTGTGTTTTTGTGTGTGTGTTATTTATGTGTGTGTGTTTTTGTGTGTGTGTGTTTTTGTGTGTGTTATTTATGTGTGTGTATGTTTTTGTGCGTGTGTGTTTGTGTGTGTGTGTGTGTGTGTTTGTTGTGTGTGTGTGTGTTTTTGTGTGTGTGTTTTTGTGTGTCCGTCTGCTTTTTGTGTGTTTGTGTGTGTGTTTTTGTGTGTGCGTGTTTGTGTGTGTGTGTGGTTTGTTTGTGTGTGTGTGTTTTTGTGTTTTTTGTGTGTGTTTTCGTTTTTGCGGGTTTTTGTGTGTGTTGTTTGTTTGTGTTTTTGTGTGTGTGTTTTTATGTGTGTGTATGTTTTTGTGTGTGTGTTTTTGTGTGTGTGTTTTTTGTGTGTGTTTTGTGTGTGAGTGTGATTTTTGTGTGTGTGTTTTGTTTGTGTGTGATTTCTTGTGTGTTTGTGTGTATTTTATTTGTGTGCGTTTGTTTGTGTGTATGTGTTTTTGTTTGTGTGCGTTTTGTGCGTGTGTGTTTGTGTGTATGTGTGTTTGTGTGTGTTTTTGTGTGTGTGTTTTGTGTGTGTGTTTATGTGTGTGTGTGTTTCTGTGTGTGTTTGTGTGTGTGTGTGTTTTGTTTGTGTGTGTTTTTTTGTGTGTGTATGTTTTGTGTGTGTGTTTTTGTGTGTGGGTTTTTGTGTGTGCTTTTGTGTGTGTGACTTTTGTGAATGTGTTTTGTTTGTGTGTGTGATTTTTTGTGTGTTTGTGTGTATTTTATTTGTATGTGTTTGTTTGTGTGTATGTGTGTTTTAGTTTATGTGCGTTTTTTGCATGTGTGTTTGTGTGTATGTGTGTTAGTGTGTGTTTTTGTGTGTGTGTTTTGTGTGTGTGTGTGTTTATGTGTGTGTGTTTGTGTGTGTGTTTTCTGTGTGTTTTTTGTGTGTGTGTGTTTGTGTGTGTGTATGTTTTTTGTGTGTGAGTGTGTTTTTGTGTGTCTGGGTTATTTTGTTAGTGTTTGATTTTGTGTGTGTGTGTTTGTTTGTGTGTATGTTTATGTGTGTTTTTTGTGTGAGTGCTTTTCTGTGTGTTTTTGCGTTTGCATTTTTGTGTGTTTGTTGTTTGTGTGTGCTTTTTGTCTGTGTGTGTTTTTGTGTGTTTTGTGTGTGTTTTTGTTGTGAGTGTATTTTGTTGTGTGTGTGTGTATTTCGTTGTGTGTGTGTATTTTGGGTGTGTGTGTGTTTGTTGTGTGTGTGTGTTTGTGTGTGTGTTTTTTGTGTGTCCGTCTGTTTTTTGTGTGTTTGTGTGTGTGTGTTTGTTTAGTGTGTGTCTGTGTGTTTAGTGTATTTGTGTGTTTGTGTTTTTTGTTAGTGTGTGTTTGTGTGTGAGAGTGTTTTTGTTGTGTGTGTGTGTTTTTGTGTGTGTGTTTTTTGTGTGTATGTGCTTTGTGTGTGTTTTTGTGTGTGTGTGTTTTTGCGTGTGTGTGCTTTGTGTGTGTGTGAGTGTGTTTTTGTGTGTGTTTTTTGTTACTGTGTGTTTTTGTGTGTGTTTTTTGTGTGTGTCTTTGCGTGTGTTTTCTTTTGTGTGTGAGTGTTGTTGTCTGTGTGTGTTTTTGTCTGTGTGTGTGTTTTGTGTGTTTGTGTGTGTGTTTTAGTTGTGTGTGTGTTTTTTGTGTGTGTGTGTGTGTTTTTGTTGTGTGTGAGATTTTGTGTGTGTGTGTTTTTTTGTGTGTCCGTCTGTTTCTTTGTGTGGGTTTGTGTGTGTGTGTGTGTTTCTGTGTGTGTCTGTTTTGTGTATGTGTGTGCGTTTTATGTGTGTACATCTTTTTTTGTGTGTGCGTTTTTGTCTGTGTGTGTTTGTGTGTGTGTGTGTGTGTTTTCTGTGTCCGTCTGTATTTTGTGTGTGTTTGTTTTCTTCTGTGTGTGTGTGTTTTGTGTGTGTGTGTTTTGTGTGTGTGTGTTTTTGTGTGTTCGTGCTGTTGTCTGTGTGTGTTTTTTATGTTTTTGTGTGTGTATTTTTGTGTTTGTGTTGTGTGTGTGTTATTTCTGTGTGCGTGTGCTTTGTGTTTGTGTTTAAATGTGTGTTTGTGTTTTGTGTGTGTGTTTGTGGGTGTGTGTGTTTTGTGTGTGTATGTTTTTGTTGTGTGTGTGTTTTTGTGTGTGAGTTTTGTGTGTGTGTGTGTTTTTCTGTGGGTGTTCTGTGTGTGAGAGAGATTTTGTATATGTGTGTGTGTTTGTGTGTGTGTTTTTGCGTGTGTGTTTTTTGTGTGTGTGTTCTTTATGAGTGTATGGTTTTTCGTGTTTTTTGTCTGTCTGTGTGTTTTGTGTGTGTGTGTTTTTGTGTGTGTTTTGTGTCTGTGTGTGTTTTGTGCGCGTGTGTGTTTTTTGTGTGTGTTTTTTTTGTGCGTGTGTTTTTTTGTGTGTGTGTTTATATGTGTGTGTTTTTGTGTATTTGTGTGTGTGTTTTGTGGTTGTTTTTTGTCTGTATGTGTTTTTTCGTGTGAGTGTGTGCGTGTTTTTTTTGTGTGTTTTTGTGTGTTTTTGTGTGAGTGTGGTTTTGTGTGTGTGTGTTTTTTTGTGTGTGAGTTTTTGTGTGTTTTGTGTGTGTGTGCGTTATTGTGTGTCTGTGCGTATCGTGTGTGTGTTTTTGTGTGTGTGTTTTCGTGTATGTTGTTTTTTGTGTGTGTGTTTTTTGTGTGTGTGTGTTTTGTGTGTGTTTGTGTCTGCGTGTTGTTGTCTGTGTGTGTTTTTGTGTGTTTGTTTGTGTGTGTGTGTGTTTTTGTGTGTGTGTTATTTATGTGTGTGTTTTTGTGTGTGTGTGTTTTTGTGTGTGTTATTTATGTGTTTGTATGTTTTTGTGTGTGTGTGTTTTTGTGTGTGTGTGTTTGTTGTGTCTGTGTGTGTTTTTGTGTGTGTTTTTTGTGTGTCCGTCTGCTTTTTGTGTGTTTGTGTGTATTTTTGTGTTTGTGTTTTGTGTGTGTGTTTTTTTTCTGTGTGTGTGCTTTGTGTGTGTGTTTAAATGTGTGTTTGTGTTTTTGTGTATGTGTTTTTGGGTGTGGGTGTTTTGTGTGTGTATGTTTTTGTTGTGTGTGTGTTTTTGTGAGTGAGTTTTGTGTGTGTGCGTGTGTTTTTCTGTGGGTGTTCTGTGTGTGAGAGAGATTTTGTATGTGTGTGTTTTTGTGTGTTTGTGTGTGTGTTTTTTGCGTGTGTGTGTTTTGTGTGTGTTCTTTATGAGTGTATGGTTTTTCGTGTTTTTTGTCTGTGTGTTTTGTGTGTGTTTTGTGTCTGTGTGTGTTTTGTGCGTGTTTGTGTTTTTTCTGTGTGTGTGCTTTTGTGTGTGTGTTTTTTTGTGTCTGTGTTTTTGTGTGTATTTATGTGTGTGTTTTTGTGTGTTCGTGTTGTTGTCTGTGTGTGTTTTTTTGTGTGAGTTTTGTTGCGTGAGTGCTTTGTGTGTGTTTTAGGTGTGTCCGTCTGTTTTTCTGTGTGTGTTTTGCATGTGTCGTTGTTTTGTGTGTGTGTGTATTTGTGTGTGTGTGTGTCTGTGTTTGTGTGTGCGTGTTGTTGTCTGTGTTTTTTGTCTGTGTATGTTTTTGTGTGTTTTTGTGTGTGCTTTTGTTTTGTGTTTGTGTGTATTTTGGTGTGTGCGTGTGTATTTTTGTGTGTGTTTGTTGCGTGTGTGTGTTTGTTGTGTGTGTGTGTTTTTGTGTGTCCGTCTGTTTTTTGTGTATTTGTGTGTGTTGTTGTGTGCGTGTTTGCGTGTGTGTGTATTTGTGTGTCCGTGTTTTTTGTTAGTGTGTGTTTGTGTGTGTGTGTTTTTGTTGTGTGTGTGTGTTTTTTGTGTGTATGTGTTTTGTGTGTGTGTTTTTTGCTACTGTGTGTTTTGCGTGTGTGTGTTTTGTGTGTGAGTGTTTTTGTGTGTCTGGGTTTTTTGCTACTGTGTGTTTTTGTGTGTGTGTTTTGGTGTGTGTTTTTGCGTGTGTTTTTTTGTGTGTAATTGTCTGTGTGTGTTTTGTGTGTTTGTGTGTGTGCTTTGGTTGTGTGTGTGTGTTTTGGTTGTGTGTGTATTGTTTTGTGTGAGTGGGTTTTTGTTGTGTGTGTGTTTTTTATGTGTCCGTCTGTTTCTTTGTGTGTGTGTGTGTTTCTGTATGTGTGTTATTTTGTGTGTGTGTGTGCGTTTTCATGTTTGTACATCTGTTTTTTTGTGTGTTTTTGTGTGTGTATGTTTTTGTGTGTCCGTCTGTTTTTGTGTGTGTTAGTTTTCTTGTGTGAATGTGTTTGTGTGTGTGTGTGTGTGTTCTGTGAGTGTGTTTTTTTGTGTGTGTGTGTGTTTTGTGTGTGTGTGTGTGTTTTTGTGTATGTGTTTTAGGTGTGTTCGTGTTGTTGTCTGTGTTTGTTTTTGATGCGTGAGTGTTTTTGTGTGTGTTTTACGTGTGTCCGTCCGTCTTTTTGTGTGTGTTTTTTGTGTGTGTGTTCTTTATGAGTGTATGGTTTTTCGTGTTTTTTGTCTGTCTGTGTGTTTTTGTGTGTGTGTGTTTTTGTGTGTGTTTTGTGTCTGTGTGTGTTTTGTGCGCGTGTGTGTTTTTTGTGTGTGTTTTTTTTGTGCGTGTGTTTTTTTGTGTGTGTGTTTATATGTGTGTGTTTTTGTGTATTTGTGTGTGTGTTTTGTGGTTGTTTTTTGTCTGTATGTGTTTTTTCGTGTGAGTGTGTGCGTGTTTTTTTTGTGTGTTTTTGTGTGTTTTTGTGTGAGTGTGGTTTTGTGTGTGTGTGTTTTTTTGTGTGTGAGTTTTTGTGTGTTTTGTGTGCGTGTGCGTTATTGTGTGTCTGTGCGTATCGTGTGTGTGTTTTTGTGTGTGTGTTTTCGTGTATGTTGTTTTTTGTGTGTGTGTTTTTTGTGTGTGTGTGTTTTGTGTGTGTTTGTGTCTGCGTGTTGTTGTCTGTGTGTGTTTTTGTGTGTTTGTTTGTGTGTGTGTGTGTTTTTGTGTGTGTGTTATTTATGTGTGTGTTTTTGTGTGTGTGTGTTTTTGTGTGTGTTATTTATGTGTTTGTATGTTTTTGTGTGTGTGTGTTTTTGTGTGTGTGTGTTTGTTGTGTCTGTGTGTGTTTTTGTGTGTGTTTTTTGTGTGTCCGTCTGCTTTTTGTGTGTTTGTGTGTATTTTTGTGTTTGTGTTTTGTGTGTGTGTTTTTTTTCTGTGTGTGTGTGCTTTGTGTGTGTGTTTAAATGTGTGTTTGTGTTTTTGTGTATGTGTTTTTGGGTGTGGGTGTTTTGTGTGTGTATGTTTTTGTTGTGTGTGTGTTTTTGTGAGTGAGTTTTGTGTGTGTGCGTGTGTTTTTCTGTGGGTGTTCTGTGTGTGAGAGAGATTTTGTATGTGTGTGTTTTTGTGTGTTTGTGTGTGTGTTTTTTGCGTGTGTGTGTTTTGTGTGTGTTCTTTATGAGTGTATGGTTTTTCGTGTTTTTTGTCTGTGTGTTTTGTGTGTGTTTTGTGTCTGTGTGTGTTTTGTGCGTGTTTGTGTTTTTTCTGTGTGTGTGCTTTTGTGTGTGTGTTTTTTTGTGTCTGTGTTTTTGTGTGTATTTATGTGTGTGTTTTTGTGTGTTCGTGTTGTTGTCTGTGTGTGTTTTTTTGTGTGAGTTTTGTTGCGTGAGTGCTTTGTGTGTGTTTTAGGTGTGTCCGTCTGTTTTTCTGTGTGTGTTTTGCATGTGTCGTTGTTTTGTGTGTGTGTGTATTTGTGTGTGTGTGTGTCTGTGTTTGTGTGTGCGTGTTGTTGTCTGTGTTTTTTGTCTGTGTATGTTTTTGTGTGTTTTTGTGTGTGCTTTTGTTTTGTGTTTGTGTGTATTTTGGTGTGTGCGTGTGTATTTTTGTGTGTGTGTTTGTTGCGTGTGTGTGTTTGTTGTGTGTGTGTGTTTTTGTGTGTCCGTCTGTTTTTTGTGTATTTGTGTGTGTTGTTGTGTGCGTGTTTGCGTGTGTGTGTATTTGTGTGTCCGTGTTTTTTGTTAGTGTGTGTTTGTGTGTGTGTGTGTGTTTTTGTTGTGTGTGTGTGTTTTTTGTGTGTATGTGTTTTGTGTGTGTGTTTTTTGCTACTGTGTGTTTTGCGTGTGTGTGATTTGTGTGTGAGTGTTTTTGTGTGTCTGGGTTTTTTGCTACTGTGTGTTTTTGTGTGTGTGTTTTGGTGTGTGTTTTTGCGTGTGTTTTTTTGTGTGTGTTATTGTCTGTGTGTGTTTTGTGTGTTTGTGTGTGTGCTTTGGTTGTGTGTGTGTGTTTTGGTTGTGTGTGTATTGTTTTGTGTGAGTGGGTTTTTGTTGTGTGTGTGTTTTTTATGTGTCCGTCTGTTTCTTTGTGTGTGTGTGTGTGTGTTTCTGTATGTGTGTTATTTTGTGTGTGTGTGTGCGTTTTCATGTTTGTACATCTGTTTTTTTGTGTGTTTTTGTGTGTGTATGTTTTTGTGTGTCCGTCTGTTTTTGTGTGTGTGAGTTTTCTTGTGTGAATGTGTTTGTGTGTGTGTGTGTGTGTTCTGTGAGTGTGTGTTTGTGTGTGTGTGTGTTTTGTGTGTGTGTGTGTGTTTTTGTGTATGTGTTTTAGGTGTGTTCGTGTTGTTGTCTGTGTTTGTTTTTGATGCGTGAGTGTTTTTGTGTGTGTTTTACGTGTGTCCGTCCGTCTTTTTGTGTGTGTTTTGTGTGTGTGTGTGTTTTGTGTGTGTTTGTGTCTGCGTGTTGTTGTCTGTGTGTGTTTTTGTGTGTTTGTGTGTGTGTGTGTGTGTTTTTGTGTGTGTGTTATTTATGTGTGTGTGTTTTTGTGTGTGTGTGTTTTTGTGTGTGTTATTTATGTGTGTGTATGTTTTTGTGTGTGTGTGTTTTTGTGTGTGTGTGTGTGTGTTTGTTGTGTGTGTGTGTTTTTGTGTGTGTGTTTTTTGTGTGTCCGTCTGCTTTTTGTGTGTTTGTGTGTGTGTTTTTGTGCGTGTGTGTTTTGTGTGTGAGTGTGATTTTTGTGTGTGTGTTTTGTTTGTGTGTGATTTCTTGTGTGTTTGTGTGTATTTTATTTGTGTGCGTTTGTTTGTGTGTATGTGTTTTTGTTTGTGTGCGTTTTGTGCGTGTGTTTGTGTGTATGTGTGTTTGTGTGTGTTTTTGTGTGTGTGTTTTGTGTGTGTGTTTATGTGTGTGTGTGTTTCTGTGTGTGTTTGTGTGTGTGTGTGTTTTGTTTGTGTGTGTTTTTTTGTGTGTGTGTGTTTTTGTGTGTGTGTTTTTGTGTGTGCTCTTGTGTGTGTGACTTTTGTGAATGTGTTTTGTTTGTGTGTGTGATTTTTTGTGTGTTTGTGTGTATTTTATTTGTATGTGTTTGTTTGTGTGTATGTGTGTTTTAGTTTATGTGCGTTTTTTGCATGTGTGTTTGTGTGTATGTGTGTTAGTGTGTGTTTTTGTGTGTGTGTTTTGTGTGTGTGTGTGTTTATGTGTGTGTGTTTGTGTGTGTGTTTTCTGTGTGTTTTTTGTGTGTGTGTGTTTGTGTGTGTGTATGTTTTTTGTGTGTGAGTGTGTTTTTGTGTGTCTGGGTTATTTTGTTAGTGTTTGATTTTGTGTGTGTGTGTTTGTTTGTGTGTATGTTTATGTGTGTTTTTTGTGTGAGTGCTTTTCTGTGTGTTTTTGCGTGTGCATTTTTGTGTGTTTGTTGTTTGTGTGTGTTTTTTGTCTGTGTGTGTTTTTGTGTGTTTTGTGTGTGTTTTTGTTGTGTGTGTATTTTGTTGTGTGTGTGTGTATTTCGTTGTGTGTGTGTATTTTGGGTGTGTGTGTGTTTGTTGTGTGTGTGTGTTTGTGTGTGTGTTTTTTGTGTGTCCGTCTGTTTTTTGTGTGTTTGTGTGTGTGTGTTTGTTTAGTGTGTGTCTGTGTGTTTAGTGTATTTGTGTGTTTGTGTTTTTTGTTAGTGTGTGTTTGTGTGTGAGAGTGTTTTTGTTGTGTGTGTGTGTTTTTGTGTGTGTGTTTTTTGTGTGTATGTGTTTTGTGTGTGTTTTTTTGTGTGTGTGTTTTTGCGTGTGTGTGCTTTGTGTGTGTGTGAGTGTGTTTTTGTGTGTGTTTTTTGTTACTGTGTGTTTTTGTGTGTGTTTTTGTCTGTGTGTGTGTTTTGTGTGTTTGTGTGTGTGTTTTAGTTGTGTGTGTGTTTTGTGTGTGTGTGTGTGTGTGTTTTTGTTGTGTGTGAGATTTTGTGTGTGTGTGTTTTTTTGTGTGTCCGTCTGTTTCTTTGTGTGGGTTTGTGTGTGTGTGTGTTTCTGTGTGTGTCTGTTTTGTGTATGTGTGTGCGTTTTTATGTGTGTACATCTTTTTTGTGTGTGCGTTTTTGTCTGTGTGTGTTTGTGTGTGTGTGTGTGTGTTTTCTGTGTCCGTCTGTATTTTGTGTGTGTTTGTTTTCTTCTGTGTGTGTGTGTTTTGTGTGTGTGTGTTTTGTGTGTGTGTGTTTTTGTGTGTTCGTGCTGTTGTCTGTGTGTGTTTTTTATGTTTTTGTATGTGTATTTTTGTGTTTGTGTTGTGTGTGTGTTATTTCTGTGTGCGTGTGCTTTGTGTTTGTGTTTAAATGTGTGTTTGTGTTTTTGTGTGTGTGTTTGTGGGTGTGTGTGTTTTGTGTGTGTATGTTTTTGTTGTGTGTGTGTTTTTGTGTGTGAGTTTTGTGTGTGTGTGTTTTTCTGTGGGTGTTCTGTGTGTGAGAGAGATTTTGTATATGTGTGTGTGTTTGTGTGTGTGTTTTTTGCGTGTGTGTTTTTTGTGTGTGTGTTCTTTATGAGTGTATGGTTTTTCGTGTTTTTTGTCTGTCTGTGTGTTTTGTGTGTGTGTTTTTGTGTGTGTTTTGTGTCTGTGTGTGTTTTGTGCGTGTGTGTGTTTTTGGTGTGTGTTTTTTTTTGTGCGTGTGTTTTTTGTGTGTGTGTGTTTATATGTGTGTGTTTTTGTGTATTTGTGTGTGTGTTTTGTGGTTGTTTTTTGTGTGTATGTGTTTTTTCGTGTGAGTGTGTGCGTGTTTTTTTTTGTGTGTTTTTGTGTGTGTTTTTGTGTGAGTGTGGTTTTGTGTGTGTGTGTTTTTTTGTGTGTGTGTTTTCGTGTATGTTGTTTTTTGTGTGTGTGTGTTTTTCTGTGTGTGTGCTTTTGTGTGTGAGTGTTTTTTGTGTCTGTGTTTTTGTGTGTATTTATGTGTGTGTTTTTGTGTGTTCGTGTTGTTGTCTGTGTGTGTTTTTTGTGTGAGTTTTGTTGCGTGAGTGCTTTGTGTGTGTTTTAGGTGTGTCAACACACACAAAACACACACACACAAAACACACACACACACACACAAACACACAGACAACAACACGAACACACCTAAAACACATACACAAAATCACACACACACAAAAAACAGACGGACACACAAAAACACACACAGACAAAAACACACACACAACAAACACACACACAAAAAAATACACACGCACACACCAAAATATACACAAACGCAAAACAAAAGCACACACAAAAACACACACAGACAAAAAACACACAGACAACAACACGCACACAAACACACACACACACACACACAAACACACACACACACAAAACACAGACACACGCAAAAAAACACACAGAAAAACAGACGGACACACCTAAAACACACACAAAAGCACTCAAGCAACAAAACTCACACACAAAAAACACACACAGACAACAACACGCACACACACACACACAAACACAAACACACACACACACAAAACACAGACACGCACAAAAAAACACACGAAAAACACGCACAAAAACACACACAAAAACGCACACACACAAAAACACACACACAAAAACACACACACAAACATACACACACATAACAAACACACTCACACAAAAACAAATACACAAAACAAACACACGCAAAAACACACAAAAACTCACACACAAAACACACACACACACAAAAGCACACAGACAACAACACGAACACACAAAAACACACACTCACAAAACACACACACACACACACAAAACACACAGACAACAACACGAACACACAATAACACACACTCACAAAACACACACACGCACACAAAAACACACACACACATGAAAACAAACATACACAAAAAACAGACGGACACACAAAAAACATACACACACAAAAACACACCCAAAAAGCAGATGTACACACATAAAAACGCACGCACACACACACAAAAACCCACACAAAGAAACAGACGGACACACAAAATAACACACACACAAAAACACACACACAAAAAAAATACACACACACAACCAAAACACACACACAAACACACAAAACACACACACGGACAAAAAACACACACAGACAACAACAACACAAACACAAAAAACACACGCAAAAACACACACAAAAAACACACACTCACAAAAACACACACATATAAACACACACACAGAAAAAACACACACACACAAAACACACAAAAAACCCACATATACGAAAACACACACACACAAACACACTCAAAAACACACACACAAAAACACACACAAAAACACACACAAAAACACACACACAATACACACAGACACAAAAACTCACACACACATAAACACACAAAAACTAACACTCACAAAAAACACACACAAAAAAACACACACAACAGAAACACACACACAAACACACACTAACAAAAAACACAGACACACAAATACACTCACACACACTAAACAAACACACACAAACACAGTAAAAACACACACACATACAAAAACTCTCATACGCACAAAACACACAGAAAAACACGCACACAAAACACACACATAAAAAAACACACAAAAACACACACACAAAACACACACGCAAAACTACACACACTAAAACATTTAAACACACAAACAAAGCACACACACAGAAAAAACACACACACAAAATACAAACACAAAAACACACACAATCACAGAAAAAACACACACACAAAAAACACACATAGACAACAACACGAACACACAAAAACACACAAAAACACACGCGCACAAAACACACACACACACACACACAAAACACACACACAAAAAAACAAACACACACAAAAACAGACGGACACACAAACCCCTAATTATCAATGTTCACATGGAGGCCTTGGACGTTCCAAATTCTCAGGATTGTCTGTTTGACTAAGATACTTATTGATGAAGAGTTCCAACACTGCCTCCATTGTGCTCGCACAGCCTTGTATATGAATAGGGTATTTGAGATCAACAACATTGGATCTACACCAAGCTCATGGTATACAGAGCTGTGGTGGTTCCCGCCCTCCTGTATCGTCTAAGACGTGGGCTGTCTACATCAGAAGCATCAAGGTGTTGGAGCTGAATAATTAGTGATGCCTACTCAAGATCCTACGAATCTGCTGGGAGACAGATGAACCAACCAGGCCTCAACCAGGCCAACATCCCCACCATTGGCTCACTGACCATCTTTGATCGACTGCAATGGACTGGGTACAGTGCTCATGTGACCGACACGAGGCTCCCCGAACAGGTGTTTCTCTGTCAGCTCGGAAACTGCAGGTGAGCCCGAATTGGATAAAGGAAGCGCTTCAGGGATACCTTCAAGGCTTAAGTGCAACATTCCCATCGAAACGTTTGTGGTGGAGATGACCTGGTGGTATTATCATGGACTTTAATCTAGAGAACCCAATAATATTCCAGGACCCCTTGTTTGAATCTGAAGAAAATATGGAACTGAGGATCTAATGATGACCCCAAATCCACCGTCAATTGTTTGATAAACCCATCGAATTCACTGATGTCCTTAGGGAAGGAAACTGCCATGATTAGATTAGGTTCCCTACAGTGTGGAAACAAGCCCTTCAGCCCAGCACGTTCACACCAACCATTCAAAGAGTAACCCACCCAGACCCATTGCCCTCTGACTAACACACCGATCACTATGGGCAATTTAGCATGGCCAATTAACATGACTTGCAGAGTTTTGGACTGCGGGAGAAAACCAGAGCACCGAAAGAAAACCCACGCAGACATAGGGAGAATGTACAAACACCACACAGACAGTAGCCTGAGGCGGGAATCGAACCCAGGACCTTGGCACTGTGAGGCAGCCGTGCTAACCACTGAGAGGCAGCAGTGCTAACCACTGAGACACCATGCCATCCTGTTAAGCTTATGTGTAATAGCAGATTCAGAGTACTGGTGTTGACTGTTAACTGCCCTCTATCTATTCACAGATGGCTCATGAAGGCTGGCTTAGCCAGTCACGCCCACGTCCCATGAATGAATCAATGAATTAAAAAACAAAGCTGGGAATCTTTGGCCCATGACCATTTAAAGTGAAGCAGGAGGATCTGGAAAGCCATTTAGCACCTTGCGACTTGCTATCAGGAAAAAATGGAAGCCAGACAAAAACAGCGCAACAAGCATGCTCCGCCACCCATCCCTTTCCTGCATCCACCTTTTGCCCCAAGTGTGTCAGAGTCTGTGGAGGACACCTCGTAACTTCTAGCGATCAATGTACTCACCCTATCAGTGGCAGAGAGTCGCTCTCATCTGCGACGAACCGCAAATGAGATGGAGATATGAAGATTAAATTCTCTTGCAATTAAGATAGTGCTTTAGTTACAAAATCCAATAATTCCTTATCTAAAGTAGAGTCAATGTTTTGGGACTGGGAGTTTTAAAACTGCTCTTCCACCTCGGTTTTCTGACACTTATTATCCAGAAATTGCATTCAAACTGATTCATAATCTGGGGGTAGAATCTTGGTAATCCCACTCTAATCCCTAATTACGAGAGTTCCCCATCCTGTTTCCCATTCTGCCTGATTTACCACAATGTTGTGTAGCCGTGAATATCGATGCCCCACTTTTTTTTGTTCACCCAGTGACAATGTCTCCTTGATAGTGATTAGATTGAAATTATTTATCTCTGTGTGTCATATGATTAACAAGGACATGGATCCTGGCATGGATCAGTGGAGCCCACCCTAATATATTAGTTCACTCCTCCCTGAGTATTGGTTGCAGTGCCTACTGAATCAGAACCATTTCTTTTGACACCATTCTTTGATCCTGATGTGTTCCTACATTCTGGTGACAATATCCAATATCTTTTGATGTGGTATCCTTCACAGTGTGGGTCTAATTGCCACCACGATAAGCGACTCTCGTTCTTGGAGCCACTGCGTGATCCTGAGCCCAGGGAGAGATGAAGCAGCACAGATCAGGGATGGAGACAGGGACTTTCCATATATCTGTGGGATTCAGTATTTATCTACATTGTATTCTTCACTGCATCTGTCTAATTTATATTTTTATCCATCTCGTGTAGCTAATCCAAGAGTTTAATGAAGATGGTTGATCAGCCAGAAAGATGGTGAGTGGGAATTTGGAGCCTTCAATAACTCCTGTGGCATAGGATTCATTGTAAACAGCATGAGACGGAGTTATTGGACTTCTACACTCAGACCCTCAAGACATGACACAAATACAATGTTTAACAAGGAACACAGAACAGGAATCATTACCACGATCTTGTGAGAGTTCTACTCAAACCTCAGTGGTATTGGTCCTTCTGATTCATCACACGAGATTCCACTCAACAGTTCTCGCCCACACTGTGTTGGTCCTCTATGTAATCTCCTCCACTCCCTGTTATCCGTCCTTTGTTTGCAGCCTCATCTAGTTTATATAACACTCCCTATTGCTTTCTGTTTCTCCAATCCCTAATTGTTTTTATCAATGTAACCTTCTCCAGTGGATACTAAATTCACTACTTTTGTAAACCCCTAGAATCCTGCCTATCCCTGTAACCTCTTCCTGCCAATTCACCTCTCCATAACCTGTGTATTTGATTTTACTCCCTATATCTGTACCTATATGTATAATCTTCCACAACCCGTACAACCCTCGTTAACGATGAAATATTCTTCACTCTCTTGTGCCACCCCATCCATGTATTTCTCTTCCAGAGCTGAAAACGTTCCTGTATTTGTAACAATGACAAGCTCCTACTAACCACGCTATCTAGAAAGCCTTCCCCTATCAGGACAAAAAACTCTCTGCATTAGTAACCTCTTCCCGGTATTAGAGTTCTGTATGTTTCTGAGCACCATCCAGGGCTAACACTGAGTATAAACGCCTCCTGTCTCGAAAATACAATAAATCTCGGTAAACTCCGTTCATGCACATTACTGGCCTTATGCATGTAATCTCCTTCAACCACTACAAACGTTTACAACTGCAAGTTCCTTCAGATACGACAACACACTTTATTTCCCTAACTGACGTGAGCTCCTAGCATCCTCCCTGTGATTGCAACCATGGCCCATCCCTACATACCTCTGTTTCTCTAAGGTCCTCCCATTCTTAAAACCCTCCCTACCTCTGGCACCTGTTCCAGCATCCACAGCCCTCTCTATCTCTGTAAAGTTTATTCTAGTAACCGCAGCCGACCATAAGACTAAATCGAAAAACTCACTACAATATCAGAGTATGGGGAGAAAACAGGACCAGTGTACTGTGTTAGATGATCAGACATGAGCATATTAAATGGTGGGGCTGCCTCATGTGACCAACACCTGCTCCACTTTCCTGTGTTTCTATGTCAACTCTCGATCGATGTAACCTCCTTCTTCAATCCATCAAACAAACCACATCAATCCAACTTGCTCCACCAATCCAACTTCCTGACCTCAAGTCTACTTTCCTGCCATCTCCATAAATCATAATGATTCCCTGATTGATTAAAATCTTATCATATCAGCTGTAAATATACTTAATGATCCAGCCTCGACACCTCTATGCAGTAAGCAATGCCATAGATACACTATTCTTTGAGTAAATATATTCCTCCTAATCTCAATCATGAATGAGTGAGACCTTGCTGAGACTTTATGCCCTCTAGTTATAGATTCTCGTATTAGGGAAAACAAAGAAAGTGGCAAAGATGATTGTTGAGGTTAAGGCAATGGATGTTGTCTGAAGCGATGTTATTAAGGCATTTGACAGGTTTGCTCATGATAGGTAGGTGCAGAGGGTTAAATCACAATCCATAGATTCCATGGTAGTTGGCAAGTTTGAATCAAAATTGCCTTGGTCACTGAAAACAAAGGGTAGTTGTGGAGGGGTATATTTCTTGCTGGAAGCCTGCTGCCAGTGGTTTACCAGAAAGATCTATTTTATGCAATCTGTTTGCAATTCATACAAGTGATTTTGAAGAAAATATTGGTAGTATGATCAATTATTTTGCAGATGATTTGAAAAATGGTGGATTTGAGGATAATGAGGGAGAATATCTAAAAAAGACATAGATCATTTGGTAAAGTGAATGGAGTGAAGGCAAATCGACTTAAGTCTGGGCAAGTATGAAGTGACGAATCTTGGGAAGTCAAGTGGAAGACAAACATATACTGTAAATGGGGCAGAAATATCTAGGTTTCGGGCTAAAGCCCTTCATGAGGATACTGCCTGATCTGCTGTGCTTTTCAAGCACCACTCTAATCTAGCTTCTTGTTTCCAGCATCTGCAGTCCTTGTTTTTACCGATATACTTGTAAATGGTCGGATCCTAAACAGCATTGGTATACAGAGTGATCTTGGGTGCAATTCCATTGGTCCTTAAAAAGTACTACATCATTGGATAAGGCGATAAGGAAGGCATATAGTATGCTTACCTTCATCTGTCACAGTTTTGAGTACAGAAGTTTGTAAGTTACTTAGCAACCCTATAAAACTTCGGTACAATCACATTGGTAGTAATGTGCCCAGTTCCCATTGCCACACTACAGAAATGTTGTGGTGAATTTGAAGAGGCTTGCTGAATGTTGCCTCGATAAGAGTGTACAATCAATAAGGAGAAGTAGAATAGACCTACGTTATTTTGGCAAATTTGTCAAAGGCTGAGGGGAGACTGGTAAGGATATATAAAATTCAGAGATACATTGGTAGTGTGAAAAGTCAGAAACTCTTCTCCAATGTGGAAATGTCAAATAGTAGGACACATTGGTTTGAGATAAGAGAGAGATAAATTTTATAAATGATGCGTGAGGCACACTTTTTAAATATAGGGAAAACCGAGTTTAAGTGGTATTTACACAGGCACGTGAAAAGGCAGATATTATAACAATAAGGACCATGCATTGGCAGATAATGTTAGTTTAGAGTAGCATCACTGTTCGCACAATCATGTTGGGTCGAAGGGTCAATTGCTGTAATATAATGTTCAATTTTCTACCATCCCAGCATCAACCCTGGCAAAACCGCTGCGAATCTCAGATGTTTCATGAAATTTCAATCTATTTTTTCTCTACTCCAAACTCTTCTCATTGGGAAATCCCTTCATTGCCAAGAGCAGCTGAGAAAACTTTTTCTGGCCTGCCTCCAATTCAATAATGTCTTTCTTTCGTTCACTCGTACCATTCATGATATTTTAGGTGTGGTCTAGTTTGTACCTTGCATAGCTTTCGCCAGACCTTCCTATTTTTAGACTCCGTTCCCTTAGTAATAAATGCCAGCATTGAGTTAGCCTTTTCGATTATCTGCTTATTATGTAAGACAACTTCTTTTCCTATTAATAGATAATGAGTCCCAAAACAATTTGTGCAGTCATCCAGAAACCCAATGTGTTAGCCTGACAGTACGTTGGAATGTATTTTAAAAGTTATAACAATAAACAATAACTGGACTGATTTTGCAAAAGGGAAATAGTTTTGATGAACCTGTTGCATTTTTTTCTGATGTGACTATAAAGGCACAATAATTAAGTGGAGGGAAGGGCAGTGGGGTTTGGGGTAAGGCTTTTCAGAAAGGTTTTAGAAGGCTTTTGTCAATTTTCAGCCAGAGTTAAAGAATAACAAAATGGAGGCCCTTAAAGATCATATATGCGTGGGACCTAAAATCTCTAGGTAAGATCTTAGGCAAATATTTTGCATGAGTATTTAATGTGTTTTTGTTTTTACACTTTGTGGGATTTGGATGTTGCTGGCTGGCCAGCATTGATAGCCCATTCGTATTTGCCCTTGAGAAGGTGGTGGTGAGCTGCCTTCTTAAATCACTGCAGTCCACTTGCTCTGGTTTGACCATAATGCTGGTAAGGAGGAAATTTAGGATTGTGACCCAATGACTGTGAAGGAATGACAGTATACTTCCAAGTCAGGGTGGTGAGTGGCTTGGAGGGGAACTTGCAGGGTATTGTGTTCCCACGTACCTGATGCCCTTGTCCTTCTAGATGGAAGTGGTCATGGGTTTGGATGGTACTGTCGAAGGAGCTTTGATGAATTTCTCCGGTGCATCTTGTAGATAGTACACGCTGCTGCTACTGAGTGCTGGTGACGAAGGGATGGAACGTTTTTTAGAACATAGAACATTGAACATTGCAGCACAGTCTACGGACCTTCGGACCACGATGTTGTGCCGACCTGTGAAACCAATCTGAAGCCCACGTAACCTACACTATTCCATTCCTGTCCATATGCCTATCTAATGGCCATTTAAATGCCCTTACGCTTGGCGAGTCTGTTGCAGGCAGTGTGTTCCATACCTCTACTACTCTCTGAGTAAGGAACTACCTCTGACATCTGTCCTATATCTATTTAAAGCTATATCCCCTCATGCTAGCCATCGCCATCTGAGACAAAAGGCACTGACTGTCCACCCTATCTAATCCTCTGATTAACTTATATGTCTCAATTAAGTCACCTCTCAACATTCTTCTCTCTCAGGAAAACAGCCTCAAGTCCCTCAGTCTTTCATCATAAGTCCTTCCGTGTATACCAGGCAAAATCCAAGTAAAGCTCCTCTGAGCCCTTTCCAAAGCTCCCACATCCTTCTTATAATGCAGTGACCAGAACTGTATGCAATACTCCATGTGCGGCCGCACCAGAGTTTTGTACAGCTGCAGCATGACCTCATGGCTCTGAAACTCAATCCCTCTACCAATAAAAGCTAACACGCCGTATGCTTTCTTAATAACCCTATCAACCTGTGTGGCAACTTTCAAGGATCTATGTACCTGGACCCGAAGATCTCTCTGCTCATGTACACTTCCATGAATCTTACCATTAGTCCAGTACTCTGCATTCTTTTTACTCCTTCCAAAGTGAATCACCTCACACTTTTCTGCATTAAACTCCATTTACCAACTCTTAGACCAGCTCTGCAGCTTATTTATGTCCGTCTGTAACCTATAACATCTTTTATCGCTATCTGCAACTCTACCGACCTTAGTGTCTCCCGCAAATTTACTAACTCATCCTTTTATGCCCTTATCCAGGTAATTTATAAAAGTTACAAACAGCAGTGGACCCAATACAGATCCTTGCGGTTCATCAGTAGTAACTGAACTCCAAGATGATTATTTCCCATCAACCACCACCCTCTGTTTTCTTTCAGCGAGCCAATTTCTGATCCAAACCGATTCATCAACATACCTCAGTATTTTGTGCAATCACCTACCATGGGGAACCTTATCAAACGCCTTACTGAAATACATATACACCACATCAACCGTTTTACCCTCATCCACCTGTTTGGTCACCATCTTAAAGAAGTTTTGTGAGGCACGACCTACCCTTCTCTAAATTGTGTTGACTATCCCTCGTCAACTTATTCCATTTTAGATGATTATAAATCCTATCTCTTATAACCCTTTCCAACACTTTACCAACAACCGAAATAAGGCTCACTGGTCTATAATTACCAGGGTTGTCTCTGTTCCCCTTGTTCACAAGGGGACAACATCTGCTATCTTGCAGTCTTCTGGTACTAATCCTGTAGACAATGATGACATAAAGATCAAAGCCAAAGGCTCGGCAATCTCCTCCCTGACTACCAGAGAAACCTAGGATAAGGGAGGACTTACTTATATTTACACTTTCCAGAATTGCTGACACGCCCTCCTTGTGAACCTCAATCCCATCTAGTCTATTAGTCTGTATCTCAATATTCTCCTCGACAACATTTTTCTTTTCTAGTGTGAATACTGACTATTCAGTTAGCGCTTCCCCTTTCTCCTCTGATTCTATACACAATTTCCCACTACTGACCTTGATTGGCCCTAATCTTACTCCAGTCAGTCTTTTATTCCTGATATACCTCTCGAAAGCTTCAAAGTTTTTCTTGATCCTATCTGTCAAAGACTTCTTTTGTCACCTTCTGTCTCTTCTTAGCTCTCTCTTTAAGTCTTTGCTGGCTACTCATTGAATTATCATATACACTCTATTTCATTGAATAAACGAGTGTAGTAGGATTCACTAAATAACTGAGTTAGGTTTGTTCGATTGAAACAAGGAATGAGGTTTGATTAATTGATTGTAGTTTGATTGTAGTTTGATACAATGATTCAATGAATGCAGTTTGTTTCATTGAATGAACGTATGCATTTTGGTTCACTAAATATGGGAGATAGATTTGTTCCATTGAAATAAAGAATACAGTGTGATTCATTGAATCAATGATTGTAGTTTGATTCAATGATTCAATGAATGCAGTATGTTTCATTGAATGAAAGCGTTAAGCTTGGCACAATGAAGGAATGAAAGAAGCTCTCTGATTGAACTAGCACGTGCAGTTTGGTTCATTTAGTGAATGTGTGCAGTTTGATTGAGAGAAGGTGCGAAGTTTGTGACATTGAGAGAATGAGATTAGCTGTATTCATTGATTTGACAAATGTTGTTTGATCCATGAACTAAATGTGTGCGATTTGTTGATTGAATGAATCCATTAACCTTGAGGCATAGAACGAAAGGGAGTACGTCTACTCTTTGAATTGACAAGTGCAGACTCTTTCATTGAATGAACGTGTGCAGTATCATTCACTAAATAATCGTGTTAAGTTTGTTTCATTGAAACATTGATTAACGTTTGATTCATTGAACCAATCATTAAAGATTGTTTCAATGATTCAACGAATGCAGTTTGTTTCCTTGAATGAAAGCGTGAATCTTGACACATTGAATGAATGAGAGAATCTACACTCATTGAATTAACACGTGCAGTATGTTTCATGGAGTGAATGTGTGCTGTTTGATTGAGACAATGTGTGAAGCTTGTGACATTGAATGAATGAGTAGCTGCATTCATTGTATTGACAAGTGCAGTTTGATTCATGAACTAAATATGTGCAATATGTTTGTTTGAATCAATGCGTTAAGGTTGAGGCATGGAACGCTTTAAAGAACCTCTACTCTTTGAATTGACAAGTGCAGCCTCTTTCATTGAATGAACGTGTGCATTCTCATTCACTTAAGAAGCGTGTTAAGTTTGTTAAATTGAAACATTGAATAACGTTTGATTCATTGAACCAATCATTAAAGATTGATTCAATGATCAATGCATGCAGTTTGTTTCATTGAATGAACGTAGGCATTTTGGTTCACTAAATAAGGGAGATAGATTTGTTCCATTGATTCATTGACTGTAGTTTGATTCAATGATTCGATGAAAGCAGTATTTTTGATTGAATGAAAGCGTGAAACTTGGCACATTGAAGGAATGAGAGAAGCTCTCTCATTGAATTAAGACGTGCAGTTTGGTTCATGGAGTGAATGTGTGCAGTTCGATTGAGACAATGTGTGAAGCTTGTGACATTGAATGAACGAGTAGCTGTATTCATTGAATTGACAAATGCAGTTTGCTTCATAAACTAAATGTGTGCTTTTGTTTTTTTGCATCATTGAATTATCTACTCATTGAATTGTCATGTGCAGTCTGTTTCATTGAATGAACGAGTGTAGTAGGATTCACTAAACAAGGGAGTTAGGTTAGTTCGATTGAAACAAGGAATAAGGTTTGATTCATTGAATCAATGATTGTAGTTTGTTGCAATGATTCATTGAAAGCAGTTTTTTTCATTGAATGAAAGCGTTAAGCTTGGCACATTGAATGAATGAGAGAAGGTCTCTCATTGAATTAACGCGTGCAGTTTGGTTCATGAAGTGAATGTGTGCAGTTTGATTGAGACAATGTGCGAAGCTTGTGACATTGAGAGATTAAGAGAAGCTGGATTCATGGAATTGACAAACGCAGTTTGCTTCATGTACTAAATGCGTGCAATTTGTTTGATTGAATGAATGCATTAAGAATGCCTCGACTCATTGAATTATCATGTACAGTCTGTTTTATTGAATGAACGAGTGTTGTCGGATTCACTAAATAAGTGAGTTAGGTTTGTTCGGTTGAAACAAGGAATAAAGTTTGATACATGAATTGTAGTTGATTGTAGTTTGATTGTAGTTTGATACAATGTTTCAATGAATGCAGTTTGTTTCATTGAATTGAACGTATGCATTTTGGTTCACTGAATGAGGGAGATAGATTTGTTCCATTGAAATAAAGAATACGGTGTGATTCATTGAATCAATGCTTGTAGTTTGATGCAATGATTTATGAATGCAGTTTGATTCATTGAATGAAAGCGTTAAGCTTGGCACATTGAATGAATGAGAGAAGCTCTCTAATTGAACTAACAAGCGCAGTTTGGTTCATGGAGTGAATGTGTGCAGTTTGCTTGAGACAATGTGCGAAGCTTGTGACATTAAGAGAATGAGAGTTGCTGTATTCATTGAATTGACAAATGCTGGTTGCTTCATGAACTAAACGTGTGCAATTTGTTTGTTTCAATCAATGCGTTAAGCTTGAGACATTGAACCTCTACTCTTTGAATTAATAAGTGCAGCCTCTTTCATTGAATGAACGTGTGCAGTTTCATTCACTACAGACAAAAGCACACACACAGAAAAAACACACACACAAAAAACAACATACACGAAATCACACACAGAAACACACACACGATACACACAGACACACAATAACGCACACACACAAAACACTCAAAAACACACACAAAAACACACACCCAAAAAAAAAACGCACACACTCACACGAAAAAACCCATACATACAAAAAACAACCACACAACACACACAAACACACAAAAACACACACATATAAACACACACAAAAAAAACACACGCACAAAAACACACACACAAAAAACACACACACGCAAAATCACACACACAAAAGCAGATCTGTTTTTTGTGTGTCTTTGTTTTGTGTGTGTGTGTGTGTGTGTTTTTGTGTGCGTGTTGTTGTCTGTGTGTGTTTTTGTGTTTGTTTGTTTTGTGTGTGTGTTATTTATGTTTGTGTATGTTTTTGTGTGTGTGTTGTTGTGTGTGTTTTTGTGTGTGTCTTTTTATTATGTGTTTTTATTATGTGTGTGTTTTTGTGTGTTTGTGTGTGTCTTTTTGTGTGTGTGTGCATTTGTGTGTGTCTTTTTTTTGTGTCCATTTGTCTTTTTTGTGCTTTTTTGTGTGTGTTTTTGTGTGTGTTTTTCTGTGTTTTTGTGTACTTTTTTGTGTGTTTTGTTTGTGTGTGAGATTGTTTGTGTGTTTGTCTGTATTTTATTTGTGTGTTTGTTTTTGCGTGTGTGTTTTTGCGTGTTATGTGCGTGTGGTTTTTTGTGTGTGTGTCGTTTGTGTGTGCCTGTTTTTTTGTGTTTAAATGTGTGTGTTTTTATTTGTTGAATCGATGAATAACAATTGATTCATTGAATAAATAATTGAAGTTTCGTTCAATGATTGAATGAAAGCGCGTTGTTTGATTGAATTTAAGCGTTATGCTCGGGATATTGAATGAACGTGTAGCCTGTTTCATTCAATGAATGCATGCAGTTTGATTCTATGAATGAATGCGTTCAATGTGGTTTATTAAATGAATAGAAAAAGCTCTACTCGTTGGATTATATGAATGTATAACGTTTGATTCATTCATTCAATGATTGAAGATTGATTCAATGATTGGATGAATATGCTCGTTGTTTCATTGAATAAAAGTGTTAAACTCGGGACTCTGATAAAATGAGATTGAATAAATGAGAGATGCTCCCATCATTGAATTAACATTAGCGGTCTGTTTCATTGAATGCACATTATTTCATTGAATCAATGCGTGAAACTGATGCCACCGACTGAATGAGGGAAGCTCCTTCATTTAATTAATAAGTTTGGTTCATTGAATGAATGAATTAAGCTTGAAACATTGAATGAATAAAAGAAGCTATACTCATGGAATTAACACGTACACTGTGTTACATTGAATAAATGAGAGCAGTTTGATTCATTGAACAAAAGAAAGCTTTTGGATTCAATAAATAAATGAGGTTCCAATGATTGATTGAATGCACGTTCTGCTCGGGATATTGAATGAACGTGTAGCCTGTTTCATTCAATGAATGCATGCAGTTTGATTCTATGAATGAATGCGTTCAATGTGGTTCATTAAATGAAAAAGAAAAGCTCTACTCGATGGATTAGCACGTGTGATGTGTTACATTGAATGAATGTGTGCAGATTGAATCTTTGAAGGAATGAACACCGTTGGAATCACTAAAAACTGTGTTTACTTTGTATGATTGCATGAATGTATAACGTTTGACTCATTGAATCAATGACTGAAGTTTGATTCAATGATTGAATGAATGCACGTTGTTTCATTGATTGAAAGCGTTATGTTCGGGATATTGAATTAACATGTGCAGTCTGTTTAATTCAATGAATGCATGCAATTTCTTTCTTTGAATGAATGCTTTCAATGTGGTTCATTAAATGAATAGGAAAAGCTCTCCTCATTCGTGCAATAATGTAAACATAACGCAGCTTTTTTAGAGATTACAACTGTTTTCATTTCCTAACTGAATCAAACTGCAGATATTCATTCAATGTAACACACTACTCGTGCTCATTCAACGAGTAGAGCTTTTTCTGTTCTTTTAGTCAACCATATTGAACGCATTCATTCAAAGAAACAAACTGCATGCATTCATTGAATGAAACGGACTGCACATGTTAATTTAATGTCACGAGGATAACGCTTCCATTCAATGAAACGACGTGCAATTATTCAATCATTGAATCAAACGTCAATCATTTATTCAATGTATCCAACGGTATTCATAGATTCCATGAAAAAACTTAACTCATTCAATGAACCAAACTGTACTTATTAATTAAATGAAGTATTTAATGCATCAGTTTCGCACATTGATTCAATGAATCAAAGTGCATTCAATGAAACAGACCGCACATGTTAATTCAATGATAGGAGCTTCTCTCATTTATGTAATGTCTCGAGCTTAAAGCTTTCATTCAATGAATCAGATTTTAATCATTGATTCAATAGTTTAAACGTTACTCATTGATTCGATGTTACAAATTTAACTCATCTATTTACTCATTAAATTCAACTGGATGCAATCGTTCAATGAAACAAACTGCATTTGCTATTCCAATGAGTAGAGCTTTTGCCATTCATTCAATGAAACAGACTTCACGCATTCATTCAAAGGAAAATACGGCCCACATTGATTAAACAAAACATACTGCACGCTTTAATTCTCTCATTCACGGTTCTCTCATTCATTCAATGCCATCAGTTCCACGCATTGATTCATTGAAACAAACTGCACACATTCATTCAATGAAACAAAACCGGATTTGTTAATTCAATGAGTGGCGTTTCTCTCATTCGTTCAGTGCAATGTGTTTAACGAATTGGTTCAACGAAACGAACTGCACGCATTCATTTAATGACTGCGCACGTTAATTCAATGATAGAAGCATCTCTCGTTTTTCAATGTCCCGAGCATAACGCTGGCATTAAATGAAACAAACTGCATTCGTTTAATCAGTGACGTCAAAGTTCAACCATTGATTCAATGAAACAAACTTAGCACATTCGTTCAATGAAATACACTGCACGTGCTCATCCAATGGGTAGAACTTTTGCAATTCATTCAATGAATCAAACTGCACACATTCTTTCAAAGTAACACACTGCACGTGCTAATCCAATGAGTGGAGCTTTGACTATTCATTTAATGAACCACATTGAACTCATTTATTTAGTGAAACCAACTGCACTAATTCATTCAATGCAACACAGTGTACGTGTTAATTCCATGAGTATAGCTTCTTTCACCCATTCAATGTTTAAAGCTTAACTCGTTCAATCAATGAACCAAACTGTACTTATTAATTAAATGAAGGAGCTTCCCTCATTCAGTCTGTGGCATCCGTTTCACGCATTGATTTAATGAAATAATGTGCATTCAATGAAACAGACCGCACATGTTAATAGGAGCATCTCTCATTTATTCAATCTCATTTATTCAGAGTCCCGAGTTTAATAAACCTTCAATCATTGAATCAATGAATCAAACGTTATACATTCATGCAACAATATAAACAAAACGCAGCTTTTTTTAGAGATAACAACTGTTTTCTTTTCTTCATGAATCAAACTGCACACATTCATTCAACGTAAGACACTACACGTGTTCATTCAACGAGTAGGGCTTTTTCTGTTCTTTTAATCAACCAAATTGAACGCATTCATTCAAAGAAACAAACTGCATGCATTCTTTGAATGAAACGGACTGCACATGTTTATTCAATGTCCCGAGTATAACTCTTACATTCAATGAAACAACGAGCATTCATTCAATCATTGAATCAAACTTCAATTATTTATTCAATGTATCAAACGTTATTCATAGATTCAATTTAAAAACAACTCATTTATTTAGTGAAACCAACTGCATTCTTTCCTTTAATTGAAACACACTGCATGTGCAAATTCCATGAGTATAGCTTCTCTCATTCATTCAGTGTTTCAACCGTAACTCATTCATTCAATGAACCAAACTGCACTTTTTGATTAAATGAGTAGAGCTTCCCTCATTCAGTCGGTGGCATCAGTTTCAGCATTGATTCAATGAGCCAAAGTGCATTCAATGAAACAGACCGCACATGTTAATTCAATGATAGGAGCTTCTCTCATTTATTCATTGTCTCGAGTTAAACGCTTTAATTCAATGAAACAATGAGCAGATTCCTTCAATCATGGAATCAACCTTCATTCATTGATTCAATGAGTTAAACGTTGTACATTCCTGCCATCATACAAAGTTAACGCAGTTTTTTAGTGATTCTAACGGTGTTCAATCCTTCAAAGATCCCAAGATCTCTCTGTTCCTACTGTTAACCCTGTATTCCACATTCTTATTTGTCTTTCCAAAATGGACAACCTCACACTTGGCAACCTCCATCTGCCACTCCTCAGCACAGCTCTGCATCATATCTAAGTCCCTTTGCAGCCGACAACAGCCCACTTCACGATCCACAACTCCACCAATCTTCGTATCATCTGCAAATATACTGACCCACCCTTCGACTCCCTCATCCAAGTCATTAATAAAAATTACAAACAGCAGAGGACCCAGAACTGATCCCTGCGGAACTCTACTTGTAACTGGGCTCTAGGCTGAATATTTGCCATCTACCACCACTCTCTGACTTCGACCGGTTAGCCAGTTTTCTATCCAATTGGCCAAATTTCTCTCTATCCCATGCCTCCTGACTTTCCGCATAAGCCTACCATGGGGAACCTTATCAAATGCCTTACTAAAATCCATGTATACTACATCCACTGCACTACCCTAAGCCACATGCTTGGTCATCTCCTCAAAGAATTGTAAGGCAAGACCTACCCTTCACAAATCCGTGCTGGCTGTCCCTAATCAAGCAGTGTCTTTCTAGATACTCATAAATCCTATCCCTCAGTATCCTTTCCATTACTTTGCCTACCACCGAAGTAAGACTAACTGGCCTGTAATTCTCGGGGTTATCCCTATTCCCTTTCTTGAACAAGGGCACAACATTCACCAGTCCCCTGGTACCACCCCCGTTGACAGTGAAGACGAAAAGATCATTGCCAACGGTTCTGCACTTTCATCTCTTGCTTCCCACATAATCCTAGGATATATCCCGTCAGGCCCGGGGGCTTGTCTATCCTCAAGTTGTTCATAATGTCCAACACATCTTCCTTCCTCACAAGTATGTCCTCTAGCTTACCAGTCCGTTCCACACTCTCCTCTTCAACAATACGGTCACTCTCGTTCGTAAATACTGAAGAAAAGTACTCATTCAAGACCTCTCCTATCTCTTCCAAACTTCCTACCCTCGTTCTCGTCATTCTCATGTTTCTCACGTACGCATCAAATGCCTTTGGGTTATCCTTGATCCTATCCGGCAAAGATTTTTCATGCCCTCTCTTAGCTCTCCTAATCACTTTCTTCAGGTCCCTTCTGGCTATCCTGTATCACTCCACTGCTCTGCCTGAACCCTGTTTCCTCAACCTTATGTAAGCCTCCTTCTTCCTCTTTACAAGACATTCAAACTCTCTCGTCAACCAAGGTTCCCTCACGCGGCCAGTTCGTTCCTACCTGACAGGTACATACATATCAAGGACACGTCGTATCTGTTCCTTGAAAAAGTTCCACATTTCCACGACATCCTTCCCTGACAGCCTATGCTCCCAACTTATGCTACTCAGATCCTGTCTTACAGCATCGTAATTACCCTTCCCCCAATTGTAAAACCTACCCTGTTGCACGCACCCATCTCTCTCCATAACCAAGGTGAAAGTAACAGAATTGTGGTTACGACCACAAAAATGTTCACCCAATAACAATCCCATCACTTGTCCCGGTTCATTACCGAGTACCAAATCCAATATAGCCTCCCCTCTGGTCGGACAATCTACATACTGAGTTAGAAAAGCTTCCTTGACACACTGGCAAACACCACCCCATCCAATCTACTTGATTCAATTCAACGAAACAACGTGCATTCATTCAATCATTGAATCAAACTTCTATCCTTTATTCAATTAATCAAACGTTATTCATAGATTCAATGAAGGAAACTCATTTATTCAGTGAATCCAACTGCTTTCATTCGTTCAATGAATCAAACTGCACTCATTCACTCAATGTAACTCAGTGCACGTGTTAATTCCATGAGTATAGCTTCTTTCATTCATTCAATGTTTCAAGCTTAACTCATTCATTCAAGAACCAAACTGTACTTAATTAAATGAAGGAGCTTCCCTCATTCAGTCTGTGGCATCAGCTTTGCACATTGATTCAATGAAACAAAGTGCATTCAAGTAAACAGACCGCACAGATTAATTCAATAATAGGATCTTCTCTTATTTATTCAATGTCTTAACGCTTAACGCTTTCATTCAATGAAACAAACTGCATTCATTCAATCATTGATTCAGACTTTAATCATTGTGATTGTGTGCTGTTTGATTGAGACAATGTGTGAAGCTTATGACATTGAATGAACGAATAGCTGTATTCATTGAATTGACAAATGCAGATTGCTTCATGAACAATTTGTTTGATTGAAACAATGTATTAAGAGTACCTCTACTCATTGAATTATCATATACACTCTATTTCATTGAATAAACGAGTGTAGTAGGATTCACTAAATAACTGAGTTAGGTTTGTTCGATTGAAACAAGGAATAAGGTTTGATTAATTGATTGTAGTTTGATTGTAGTTTGATTGTAGTTTGATACAATGATTCAATGAATGCAGTTTGTTTCATTGAATGAACGTATGCATTTTGGTTCACTAAATATGGGAGATAGATTTGTTCCATTGAAATAAAGAATACAGTGTGATTCATTGAATCAATGATTGTAGTTTGATTCAATGAATGCAGTATGTTTCATTGAATGAAAGCGTTAAGCTTGGCACAATGAAGGAATGAAAGAAGCTCTCTGATTGAACTGCACGTGCAGTTTGGTTCATTTAGTGAATGTGTGCAGTTTGATTGAGAGAAGGTGCGAAGTTTGTGACATTGAGAGAATGAGATTAGCTGTATTCATTGATTTGACAAATGTTGTTTGATCCATGAACTAAATGTGTGCGATTTGTTGATTGAATGAATCCATTAAGCTTGAGGCATAGATCGAAAGGGAGTACGTCTACTCTTTGAATTGACAAGTGCAGACTCTTTCATTGAATGAACGTGTGCAGTTTCATTCACTAAATAATCGTGTTGTTTGTTTCATTGAAACATTGATTAACGTTTGATTCATTGAACCAATCATTAAAGATTGTTTCAATGATTCAACGAATGCAGTTTGTTTCCTTGAATGAAAGCGTGAATCTTGATACATTGAATGAATGAGAGAATCTACACTCATTGAATTAACACGTGCCGTATGTTTCATGGAGTGAATGTGTGCAGTTTGCTTGAGACAATGTGCGAAGCTTGTGACATTAAGAGAATGAGAGTAGCTGTATTCATTGAATTGACAAATGCTGGGTGCTTCATGAACTAAACGTGTGCAATTTGTTTGTTTCAATCAATGCGTTAAGCTTGAGACATTGAACCTCTACTCTTTGAATTAATAAGTGCAGCCTCTTCCATTGAATGAACGCGTGCAGTTTCATTCACTACATAAGCACATTAAGTTTGTTTCATTGAAACATTGAAACATTGAATGAATGAAAGAAGCTATACACATGGATTTAACACGTGCACTGTGTTATATTGAATGAATGAGCGCGCAGTTTGATTCATTGAAAGAATGACTGCAGTTGGATTCAATTTCCTTCATTGAATCGATGAATAACGTTTGATTCATTGAATAAATGATTGAGGTTTGATTGAACAATTGAATGAATGCACGTGAATGAATGATTACATGTAGATGAATTTAATGAGTAAAGAGATGAGTTAAGTTTGTAACATCGAATCAATGAGTAACGTTTAAACTATTGAACCAATGATTAAAGTCAGATTCAATGATTGTTTTATTGAATGTAAGCGTTATTCACGGAATATTGAATGCAGTCCGTTTCATTCAATGAATGCATGCGGTTTGTTTCTTTGAATGAATGCATTCGATGTGGTTGTTTGAAAGAACAGAAAAAGCTCTAATCGTTGGATGAGCACGTGTAGTGTCTGACATTGAATGAATGTGTGCAGGTTGTTTCAATGAATCAATACGTGGAACTGATGGCATTGAATGAATGAGAGAAGCGTGAATGAGAGAATTAAAGCGTGCTGTCTGTTTTGTTGAATCAATGTGGGCCGTTTGATACTTTGAATGAATGCGTGACGTCTGTTTCAGTGAATGAATGGCAAAAGCTCTACTCATTGGAATAGCAAATGCAGTTTGTTTCATTGAATGATTGCATGCAGTTGAATTTAATGAGTAAATAGATGAGTTAAATTTGTAACATCGCATCGATGAGTAACGTTTAAACTATTGAATCAATGATTAAAGTCTGATTTAATGATTTTATTTTATTGAATGAAAGCGTTAAGCTCGAGACATTGAATAAACGAGAGAAGCTCCTATCATTGAATTAACATGCACAGTCAATAAATGAATGCGCGCAGTTCATTTCGTTGAATCAATTCGTTAAACTCAAAGGCACTGAACGAATGAGAGAAACTCTCCTCATTGAATTACATTGAATAAACGTGTGCAGTTTGTTTCAATGAATCAATACGTGGAACTGATGGCATTGAATGAATGAGAGAAGCGTGAACGAGAGAATTAAAGCTTGCAGTCTGTTTTATTGAATCAATGTGGGCCGTTTTTTAGTTTGAATGAATGCGTGAAGTCTGTTTCAGTGAATGAATTGGAAAAGCCCTACTGATTGAAATAGTAAATGCAGTTTGTTTCATTGAATGATTGCATGCAGTTGAATTTAATGAGTAAATAGATGAGGTAAAATTGTAACAACGAATCAATGAGTAACGTTTAAACTATTGAACCAATGATTAAAGTCAGATTCAATGATTGTTTTATTGAATGAAAACGTTAAGCTCGAGACATTGAATAAATGAGAGAAGCTCCTATCATTGAATGAATGCGTGGTCTGTGTGGTCTGTTTCATTGAATGCACTTTGTTTGATTGAAACAATGTGCGAATCTGATGCCACAGACTGAATGAAGGAAGCTCCTTCATTTAATTAGAAGTACAGTTTGGTTCATTGAATGACTGAGTTAAGCTTGAAACATTGAATGAATGAAAGAAGCTGTACTCATGGAATTAACACGTACACTGTGTTACATTGAATAAATGAGAGCAGTTTGATTCATTGAACAAAAGAAAGCTTTTGGATTCAATAAATAAATGAGGTTCCAATGATTGATTGAATGCACGTTATGCTCGGGATATTGAATGAACGTGTAGCCTGTTTCATTCAATGAATGCATGCAGTTTGATTCTATGAATGAATGCGTTCAATGTGGTTCATTAAATGAAAAAGAAAAGCTCTACTCGATGGATTAGCACGTGTGATGTGTTACATTGAATGAATGTGTGCAGATTGAATCTTTGAAGGAATGAACACCGTTGGAATCACTAAAAACTGTGTTTACTTTGTATGATTGCATGAATGTATAACGTTTGACTCATTGAATCAATGACTGAAGTTTGATTCAATGATTGAATGAATGCACGTTGTTTCATTGATTGAAAGCGTTATGTTCGGGATATTGAATTAACATGTGCAGTCTGTTTAATTTCAATGAATGCATGCAATTTCTTTCTTTGAATAAATGCATTCAATGTGGTTCATCAAATGAATAAGAAAAGCTCTCCTCATTCGTGCAATAATGTAAACATAACGCAGCTTTTTTAGAGATTACAACTGTTTTCATTTCCTAACTGAATCAAACTGCAGATATTCATTCAATGTAACACACTACTCGTGCTCATTCAACGAGTAGAGCTTTTTCTGTTCTTTTAGTCAACCATATTGAACGCATTCATTCAAAGAAACAAACTGCATGCATTCATTGAATGAAACGGACTGCACATGTTAATTTAATGTCACGAGGATAACGCTTCCATTCAATGAGACGACGTGCAATTATTCAATCATTGAATCAAACGTCAATCATTTATTCAATGTATCCAACGGTATTCATAGATTCCATGAAAAAACTTAACTCATTCAATGAACCAAACTGTACTTATTAATTAAATGAAGTATTTAATGCATCAGTTTCGCACATTGATTCAATGAATCAAAGTGCATTCAATGAAACAGACCGCACATGTTAATTCAATGATAGGAGCTTCTCTCATTTATGTAATGTCTCGAGCTTAAAGCTTTCATTCAATGAATCAGATTTTAATCATTGATTCAATAGTTTAAACGTTACTCATTGATTCGATGTTACAAATTTAACTCATCTATTTACTCATTAAATTCAACTGGATGCAATCGTTCAATGAAACAAACTGCATTTGCTATTCCAATGAGTAGAGCTTTTGCCATTCATTCAATGAAACAGACTTCACGCATTCATTCAAAGGAAAATACGGCCCACATTGATTAAACAAAACATACTGCACGCTTTAATTCTCTCATTCACGGTTCTCTCATTCATTCAATGCCATCAGTTCCACGCATTGATTCATTGAAACAAACTGCACACATTCATTCAATGAAACAAAACCGGATTTGTTAATTCAATGAGTGGCGTTTCTCTCATTCGTTCAGTGCAATGTGTTTAACGAATTGGTTCAACGAAACGAACTGCACGCATTCATTTAATGACTGCGCACGTTAATTCAATGATAGAAGCATCTCTCGTTTTTCAATGTCCCGAGCATAACGCTGGCATTAAATGAAACAAACTGCATTCGTTTAATCAGTGACGTCAAAGTTCAACCATTGATTCAATGAAACAAACTTAGCACATTCGTTCAATGAAATACACTGCACGTGCTCATCCAATGGGTAGAACTTTTGCAATTCATTCAATGAATCAAACTGCACACATTCTTTCAAAGTAACACACTGCACGTGCTAATCCAATGAGTGGAGCTTTGACTATTCATTTAATGAACCACATTGAACTCATTTATTTAGTGAAACCAACTGCACTAATTCATTCAATGCAACACAAGTGTACGTGTTAATTCCATGAGTATAGCTTCTTTCATCCATTCAATGTTTCAAGCTTAACTCGTTCAATCAAAGAACCAAACTGTACTTATTAATTAAATGAAGGAGCTTCCCTCATTCAGTCTGTGTCATCCGTTTCACGCATTGATTTAATGAAATAATGTGCATTCAATGAAACAGACCGCACATGTTAATAGGAGCATCTCTCATTTATTCAATCTCATTTATTCAGAGTCCCGAGTTTAATAAACCTTCAATCATTGAATCAATGAATCAAACGTTATACATTCATGCAACAATGTAAACAAAACGCAGCTTTTTTTTAGAGATAACAACTGTTTTCATTCCTTCATGAATCAAACTGCACACATTCATTCAACGTAAGACACTACACGTGTTCATTCAACGAGTAGGGCTTTTTCTGTTCTTTTAATCAACCAAATTGAACGCATTCATTCAAAGAAACAAACTGCATGCATTCTTTGAATGAAACGGACTGCACATGTTTATTCAATGTCCCGAGTATAACGCTTACATTCAATGAAACAACGTGCATTCATTCAATCATTGAATCAAACTTCAATCATTTATTCAATGTATCAAACGTTATTCATAGATTCAATTAAAAAACAACTCATTTATTTAGTGAAACCAACTGCATTCTTTCCTTTAATTGAAACACACTGCATGTGCAAATTCCATGAGTATAGCTTCTCTCATTCATTCAGTGTTTCAACCGTAACTCATTCATTCAATGAACCAAACTGCACTTTTTGATTAAATGAGTAGAGCTTCCCTCATTCAGTCGGTGGCATCAGTTTCAGCATTGATTCAATGAGCCAAAGTGCATTCAATGAAACAGACCGCACATGTTAATTCAATGATAGGAGCTTCTCTCATTTATTCATTGTCTCGAGTTAAACGCTTTAATTCAATGAAACAATGAGCAGATTCCTTCAATCATGGAATCAACCTTCATTCATTGATTCAATGAGTTAAACGTTGTACATTCCTGCCATCATACAAAGTTAACGCAGTTTTTTAGTGTTTCTAACGGTGTTCAATCCTTCAAAGATCCCAAGATCTCTCTGTTCCTACTGTTAACCCTGTATTCCACATTCTTATTTGTCTTTCCAAAATGGACAACCTCACACTTGGCAACCTCCATCTGCCACTCCTCAGCCCAGCTCTGCATCATATCTAAGTCCCTTTGCAGCCGACAACAGCCCACTTCACGATCCACAACTCCACCAATCTTCGTATCATCTGCAAATTTACAAATTCGACTCCCTCATCCAAGTCATTAATAAAAATTACAAACAGCAGAGGACCCAGAACTGATCCCTGCGGAACTCTACTTGTAACTGGGCTCCAGGCTGAATATTTGCCATCTACCACCACTCTCTGACTTCGACCGGTTAGCCAGTTTTCTATCCAATTGGCCAAATTTCTCTCTATCCCATGCCTCCTGACTTTCCGCATAAGCCTACCATGGGGAACCTTATCAAATGCCTTACTAAAATCCATGTATACTACATCCACTGCACTACCCTAAGCCACATGCTTGGTCATCTCCTCAAAGAATTGTAAGGCAAGACCTACCCTTCACAAATCCGTGCTGGCTGTCCCTAATCAAGCAGTGTCTTTCTAGATACTCATAAATCCTATCCCTCAGTACCCTTTCCATTACTTTGCCTACCACCGAAGTAAGACTAACTGGCCTGTAATTCTCGGGGTTATCCCTATTCCCTTTCTTGAACAAGGGCACAACATTCACCAGTCCCCTGGTACCACCCCCGTTGACAGTGAAGACGAAAAGATCATTGCCAACGGTTCTGCACTTTCATCTCTTGCTTCCCACATAATCCTAGGATATATCCCGTCAGGCCCGGGGGCTTGTCTATCCTCAAGTTGTTCATAATGTCCAACACATCTTCCTTCCTCACAAGTATGTCCTCTAGCTTACCAGTCCGTTTCACACTCTCCTCTTCAACAATACGGTCACTCTCGTTCGTAAATACTGAAGAAAAGTACTCATTCAAGACCTCTCCTATCTCTTCCGACTTCCTACCCACGTTCTCGTCATTCTCATGTTTCTCACGTACGCATCAAATGCCTTTGGGTTATCCTTGATCCTATCCGGCAAAGATTTTTCATGCCCTCTCTTAGCTCTCCTAATCACTTTCTTCAGGTCCCTTCTGGCTATCCTGTATCACTCCACTGCTCTGCCTGAACCCTGTTTCCTCAACCTTATGTAAGCCTCCTTCTTCCTCTTTACAAGACATTCAAACTCTCTCGTCAACCAAGGTTCCCTCACGCGACCAGTTCGTTCCTACCTGACAGGTACATACATATCAAGGACACGTCGTATCTGTTCCTTGAAAAAGTTCCACATTTCCACGACATCCTTCCCTGACAGCCTATGCTCCCAACTTATGCTACTCAGATCCTATCTTACAGCATCGTAATTACCCTTCCCCCAATTGTAAAACCTACCCTATTGCAAGCACCCATCTCTCTCCATAACCAAGGTGAAAGTAACAGAATTGTGGTTACGACCACAAAAATGTTCACCCAATAACAATCCCATCACTTGTCCCGGTTCATTACCGAGTACCAAATCCAAAATAGCCTCCCCTCTGGTCGGACAATCTACATACTGAGTTAGAAAAGCTTCCTTGACACACTGGCAAACACCACCCCATCCAATCTACTTGATTCAATTCAATGAAACAACGTGCATTCATTCAATCATTGAATCAAACTTCTATCATTTATTCAATTAATCAAACGTTATTCATAGATTCAATGAAGGAAACTCATTTATTCAGTGAATCCAACTGCTTTCATTCGTTCAATGAATCAAACTGCACTCATTCATTCAATGTAACTCAGTGCACGTGTTAATTCCATGAGTATAGCTTCTTTCATTCATTCAATGTTTCAAGCTTAACTCATTCATTCAATGAACCAAACTGTACTTAATTAAATGAAGGAGCTTCCCTCATTCAGTCTGTGGCATCAGTTTTGCACATTGAACAAAGTGCATTCAATGAAACAGACCGCACAGATTAATTCAATAATAGGATCTTCTCTTATTTATTCAATGTCTTAACGCTTAACGCTTTCATTCAATGAAACAAACTGCATTCATTCAATCATTGATTCAGACTTTAATCATTGTGATTGTGTGCTGTTTGATTGAGACAATGTGTGAAGCTTATGACATTGAATGAACGAATAGCTGTATTCATTGAATTGACAAATGCAGATTGCTTCATGAACAATTTGTTTGATTGAAACAATGTATTAAGAGTACCTCTACTCATTGAATTATCATATACACTCTATTTCATTGAATAAACGAGTGTAGTAGGATTCACTAAATAACTGAGTTAGGTTTGTTCGATTGAAACAAGGAATAAGGTTTGATTAATTGATTGTAGTTTGATTGTAGTTTGATTGTAGTTTGATACAATGATTCAATGAATGCAGTTTGTTTCATTGAATGAACGTATGCATTTTGGTTCACTAAATATGGGAGATAGATTTGTTCCATTGAAATAAAGAATACAGTGTGATTCATTGAATCAATGATTGTAGTTTGATTCAATGAATGCAGTATGTTTCATTGAATGAAAGCGTTAAGCTTGGCACAATGAAGGAATGAAAGAAGCTCTCTGATTGAACTGCACGTGCAGTTTGGTTCATTTAGTGAATGTGTGCAGTTTGATTGAGAGAAGGTGCGAAGTTTGTGACATTGAGAGAATGAGATTAGCTGTATTCATTGATTTGACAAATGTTGTTTGATCCATGAACTAAATGTGTGCGATTTGTTGATTGAATGAATCCATTAAGCTTGAGGCATAGATCGAAAGGGAGTACGTCTACTCTTTGAATTGACAAGTGCAGACTCTTTCATTGAATGAACGTGTGCAGTTTCATTCACTAAATAATCGTGTTGTTTGTTTCATTGAAACATTGATTAACGTTTGATTCATTGAACCAATCATTAAAGATTGTTTCAATGATTCAACGAATGCAGTTTGTTTCCTTGAATGAAAGCGTGAATCTTGACACATTGAATGAATGAGAGAATCTACACTCATTTAACTAACACGTGCCGTATGTTTCATGGAGTGAATGTGTGCAGTTTGCTTGAGACAATGTGCGAAGCTTGTGACATTAAGAGAATGAGAGTAGCTGTGTTCATTGAATTGACAAATGCTGGGTGCTTCATGAACTAAACGTGTGCAATTTGTTTGTTTCAATCAATGCGTTAAGCTTGAGACATTGAACCTCTACTCTTTGAATTAATAAGTGCAGCCTCTTCCATTGAATGAACGCGTGCAGTTTCATTCACTACATAAGCACATTAAGTTTGTTTCATTGAAACATTGAAACATTGAATGAATGAAAGAAGCTATACACATGGATTTAACACGTGCACTGTGTTATATTGAATGAATGAGCGCGCAGTTTGATTCATTGAACGAATGACTGCAGTTGGATTCAATTTCCTTCATTGAATCGATGAATAACGTTTGATTCATTGAATAAATGATTGAGGTTTGATTGAACAATTGAATGAATGCACGTGAATGAATGATTACATGTAGATGAATTTAATGAGTAAAGAGATGAGTTAAGTTTGTAACATCGAATCAATGAGTAACGTTTAAACTATTGAACCAATGATTAAAGTCAGATTCAATGATTGTTTTATTGAATGTAAGCGTTATTCACGGAATATTGAATGCAGTCCGTTTCATTCAATGAATGCATGCGGTTTGTTTCTTTGAATGAATGCATTCGATGTGGTTGTTTGAAAGAACAGAAAAAGCTCTAATCGTTGGATGAGCACGTGTAGTGTCTGACATTGAATGAATGTGTGCAGGTTGTTTCAATGAATCAATACGTGGAACTGATGGCATTGAATGAATGAGAGAAGCGTGAATGAGAGAATTAAAGCGTGCTGTCTGTTTTGTTGAATCAATGTGGGCCGTTTGATACTTTGAATGAATGCGTGACGTCTGTTTCAGTGAATGAATGGCAAAAGCTCTACTCATTGGAATAGCAAATGCAGTTTGTTTCATTGAATGATTGCATGCAGTTGAATTTAATGAGTAAATAGATGAGTTAAATTTGTAACATCGCATCGATGAGTAACGTTTAAACTATTGAATCAATGATTAAAGTCTGATTTAATGATTTTATTTTATTGAATGAAAGCGTTAAGCTCGAGACATTGAATAAACGAGAGAAGCTCCTATCATTGAATTAACGTGCACAGTCAATAAATGAATGCGCGCAGTTCATTTCGTTGAATCAATTCGTTAAACTCAAAGGCACTGAACGAATGAGAGAAACGCTCCTCATTGAATTAAATTGAATAAACGTGTGCAGTTTGTTTCAATGAATCAATACGTGGAACTGATGGCATTGAATGAATGAGAGAAGCGTGAACGAGAGAATTAAAGCTTGCAGTCTGTTTTATTGAATCAATGTGGGCCGTTTTTTAGTTTGAATGAATGCGTGAAGTCTGTTTCAGTGAATGAATTGGAAAAGCCCTACTGATTGAAATAGTAAATGCAGTTTGTTTCATTGAATGATTGCATGCAGTTGAATTTAATGAGTAAATAGATGAGTTAAAATTGTAACAACGAATCAATGAGTAACGTTTAAACTATTGAACCAATGATTAAAGTCAGATTCAATGATTGTTTTATTGAATGAAAACGTTAAGCTCGAGACATTGAATAAATGAGAGAAGCTCCTATCATTGAATGAATGCGTGGTCTGTGTGGTCTGTTTCATTGAATGCACTTTGTTTGATTGAAACAATGTGCGAATCTGATGCCACAGACTGAATGAAGGAAGCTCCTTCATTTAATTAGAAGTACAGTTTGGTTCATTGAATGACTGAGTTAAGCTTGAAACATTGAATGAATGAAAGAAGCTGTACTCATGGAATTAACACGTACACTGTGTTACATTGAATAAATGAGAGCAGTTTGATTCATTGAACAAAAGAAAGCTTTTGGATTCAATAAATAAATGAGGTTCCAATGATTGATTGAATGCACGTTATGCTCGGAATATTGAATGAACGTGTAGCCTGCTTCATTCAATGAATGCATGCAGTTTGATTCTATGAATGAATGCGTTCAATGTGGTTCATTAAATGAAAAAGAAAAGCTCTACTCGATGGATTAGCACGTGTCATGTGTTACATTGAATGAATGTGTGCAGATTGAATCTTTGAAGGAATGAACACCGTTGGAATCACTAAAAGCTGTGTTTACTTTGTATGATTGCATGAATGTATAACGTTTGACTCATTGAATCAATGACTGAAGTTTGATTCAATGATTGAATGAATGCACGTTGTTTCATTGATTGAAAGCGTTATGTTCGGGATATTGAATTAACATGTGCAGTCTGTTTAATTTCAATGAATGCATGCAATTTCTTTCTTTGAATGAATGCATTCAATGTGGTTCATTAAATGAATAAGAAAAGCTCTCCTCATTCGTGCAATAATGTAAACATAACGCAGCTTTTTTAGAGATTACAACTGTTTTCATTTCCTAACTGAATCAAACTGCAGATGTAACACACTACTCGTGCTCATTCAACGAGTAGAGCTTTTTCTGTTCTTTTAGTCAACCATATTGAACGCATTCATTCAAAGAAACAAACTGCATGCATTCATTGAATGAAACGGACTGCACATGTTAATTTAATGTCACGAGGATAACGCTTCCATTCAATGAAACGACGTGCAATTATTCAATCATTGAATCAAACGTCAATCATTTATTCAATGTATCCAACGGTATTCATAGATTCCATGAAAAAACTTAACTCATTCAATGAACCAAACTGTACTTATTAATTAAATGAAGTATTTAATGCATCAGTTTCGCACATTGATTCAATGAATCAAAGTGCATTCAATGAAACAGACCGCACATGTTAATTCAATGATAGGAGCTTCTCTCATTTATGTAATGTCTCGAGCTTAAAGCTTTCATTCAATGAATCAGATTTTAATCATTGATTCAATAGTTTAAACGTTACTCATTGATTCGATGTTACAAATTTAACTCATCTATTTACTCATTAAATTCAACTGGATGCAATCGTTCAATGAAACAAACTGCATTTGCTATTCCAATGAGTAGAGCTTTTGCCATTCATTCAATGAAACAGACTTCACGCATTCATTCAAAGGAAAATACGGCCCACATTGATTAAACAAAACATACTGCACGCTTTAATTCTCTCATTCACGGTTCTCTCATTCATTCAATGCCATCAGTTCCACGCATTGATTCATTGAAACAAACTGCACACATTCATTCAATGAAACAAAGCCGGATTTGTTAATTCAATGAGTGGCGTTTCTCTCATTCGTTCAGTGCAATGTGTTTAACCAATTGGTTCAACGAAACGAACTGCACGCATTCATTTAATGACTGCACACGTTAATTCAATGATAGAAGCATCTCTCGTTTTTCAATGTCCCGAGCATAACGCTGGCATTAAATGAAACAAACTGCATTCGTTTAATCAGTGACGTCAAAGTTCAACCATTGATTCAATGAAACAAACTTAGCACATTCGTTCAATGAAATACACTGCACGTGCTAATCCAATGAGTGGAGCTTTGACTATTCATTTAATGAACCACATTGAACTCATTTATTTAGTGAAACCAACTGCACTAATTCATTCAATGCAACACAGTGTACGTGTTAATTCCATGAGTATAGCTTCTTTCATCCATTCAATGTTTCAAGCTTAACTCGTTCAATCAAAGAACCAAACTGTACTTATTAATTAAATGAAGGAGCTTCCCTCATTCAGTCTGTGTCATCCGTTTCACGCATTGATTTAATGAAATAATGTGCATTCAATGAAACAGACCGCACATGTTAATAGGAGCATCTCTCATTTATTCAATCTCATTTATTCAGAGTCCCGAGTTTAATAAACCTTCAATCATTGAATCAATGAATCAAACGTTATACATTCATGCAACAATGTAAACAAAACGCAGCTTTTTTTTAGAGATAACAACTGTTTTCATTCCTTCATGAATCAAACTGCACACATTCATTCAACGTAAGACACTACACGTGTTCATTCAACGAGTAGGGCTTTTTCTGTTCTTTTAATCAACCAAATTGAACGCATTCATTCAAAGAAACAAACTGCATGCATTCTTTGAATGAAACGGACTGCACATGTTTATTCAATGTCCCGAGTATAACGCTTACATTCAATGAAACAACGTGCATTCATTCAATCATTGAATCAAACTTCAATCATTTATTCAATGTATCAAACGTTATTCATAGATTCAATTTAAAAACAACTCATTTATTTAGTGAAACCAACTGCATTCTTTCCTTTAATTGAAACACACTGCATGTGCAAATTCCATGAGTATAGCTTCTCTCATTCATTCAGTGTTTCAACCGTAACTCATTCATTCAATGAACCAAACTGCACTTTTTGATTAAATGAGTAGAGCTTCCCTCATTCAGTCGGTGGCATCAGTTTCAGCATTGATTCAATGAGCCAAAGTGCATTCAATGAAACAGACCGCACATGTTAATTCAATGATAGGAGCTTCTCTCATTTATTCATTGTCTCGAGTTAAACGCTTTAATTCAATGAAACAATGAGCAGATTCCTTCAATCATGGAATCAACCTTCATTCATTGATTCAATGAGTTAAACGTTGTACATTCCTGCCATCATACAAAGTTAACGCAGTTTTTTAGTGATTCTAACGGTGTTCAATCCTTCAAAGTTCCCAAGATCTCTCTGTTCCTACTGTTAACCCTGTATTCCACATTCTTATTTGTCTTTCCAAAATGGACAACCTCACACTTGGCAACCTTCATCTGCCACTCCTCAGCCCAGCTCTGTATCATATCTAAGTCCCTTTGCAGCCGACAACAGCCCACTTCACGATCCACAACTCCACCAATCTTCGTATCATCTGCAAATTTACAAATTCGACTCCCTCATCCAAGTCATTAATAAAAATTACAAACAGCAGAGGACCCAGAACTGATCCCTGCGGAACTCTACTTGTAACTGGGCTCCAGGCTGAATATTTGCCATCTACCACCACTCTCTGACTTCGACCGGTTAGCCAGTTTTCTATCCAATTGGCCAAATTTCTCTCTATCCCATGCCTCCTGACTTTCCGCATAAGCCTACCATGGGGAACCTTATCAAATGCCTTACTAAAATCCATGTATACTACATCCACTGCACTACCCTAAGCCACATGCTTGGTCATCTCCTCAAAGAATTGTAAGGCAAGACCTACCCTTCACAAATCCGTGCTGGCTGTCCCTAATCAAGCAGTGTCTTTCTAGATACTCATAAATCCTATCCCTCAGTACCCTTTCCATTACTTTGCCTACCACCGAAGTAAGACTAACTGGCCTGTAATTCTCGGGGTTATCCCTATTCCCTTTATTGAACAAGGGCACAACATTCACCAGTCCCCTGGTACCACCCCCGTTGACAGTGAAGACGAAAAGATCATTGCCAACGGTTCTGCACTTTCATCTCTTGCTTCCCACATAATCCTAGGATATATCCCGTCAGGCCCGGGGGCTTGTCTATCCTCAAGTTGTTCATAATGTCCAACACATCTTCCTTCCTCACAAGTATGTCCTCTAGCTTACCAGTCCGTTTCACACTCTCCTCTTCAACAATACGGTCACTCTCGTTCGTAAATACTGAAGAAAAGTACTCATTCAAGACCTCTCCTATCTCTTCCGACTTCCTACCCTCGTTCTCGTCATTCTCATGTTTCTCACGTACGCATCAAATGCCTTTGGGTTATCCTTGATCCTATCCGGCAAAGATTTTTCATGCCCTCTCTTAGCTCTCCTAATCACTTTCTTCAGGTCCCTTCTGGCTATCCTGTATCACTCCACTGCTCTGCCTGAACCCTGTTTCCTCAACCTTATGTAAGCCTCCTTCTTCCTCTTTACAAGACATTCAAACTCTCTCGTCAACCAAGGTTCCCTCACGCGACCAGTTCGTTCCTACCTGACAGGTACATACATATCAAGGACACGTCGTATCTGTTCCTTGAAAAAGTTCCACATTTCCACGACATCCTTCCCTGACAGCCTATGCTCCCAACTTATGCTACTCAGATCCTGTCTTACAGCATCGTAATTACCCTTCCCCCAATTGTAAAACCTACCCTGTTGCACGCACCCATCTCTCTCCATAACAAGGTGAAAGTAACAGAATTGTGGTTACGACCACAAAAATGTTCACCCAATAACAATCCCATCACTTGTCCCGGTTCATTACCGAGTACCAAATCCAATATAGCCTCCCCTCTGGTCGGACAATCTACATACTGAGTTAGAAAAGCTTCCTTGACACACTGGCAAACACCACCCCATCCAATCTACTTGATTCAATTCAATGAAACAACGTGCATTCATTCAATCATTGAATCAAACTTCTATCATTTATTCAATTAATCAAACGTAGATTCAATGAAGGAAACTCATTTATTCAGTGAATCCAACTGCTTTCATTCGTTCAATGAATCAAACTGCACTCATTCATTCAATGTAACTCAGTGCACGTGTTAATTCCATGAGTATAGCTTCTTTCATTCATTCAATGTTTCAAGCTTAACTCATTCATTCAATGAACCAAACTGTACTTAATTAAATGAAGGAGCTTCCCTCATTCAGTCTGTGGCATCAGTTTTGCTCATTGAACAAAGTGCATTCAATGAAACAGACCGCACAGATTAATTCAATAATAGGATCTTCTCTTATTTATTCAATGTCTTAACGCTTAACGCTTTCATTCAATGAAACAAACTGCATTCATTCAATCATTGATTCAGACTTTAATCATTGTGATTGTGTGCTGTTTGATTGAGACAATGTGTGAAGCTTATGACATTGAATGAACGAATAGCTGTATTCATTGAATTGACAAATGCAGATTGCTTCATGAACAATTTGTTTGATTGAAACAATGTATTAAGAGTACCTCTACTCATTGAATTATCATATACACTCTATTTCATTGAATAAACGAGTGTAGTAGGATTCACTAAATAACTGAGTTAGGTTTGTTCGATTGAAACAAGGAATAAGGTTTGATTAATTGATTGTAGTTTGATTGTAGTTTGATTGTAGTTTGATACAATGATTCAATGAATGCAGTTTGTTTCATTGAATGAACGTATGCATTTTGGTTCACTAAATATGGGAGATAGATTTGTTCCATTGAAATAAAGAATACAGTGTGATTCATTGAATCAATGATTGTAGTTTGATTCAATGAATGCAGTATGTTTCATTGAATGAAAGCGTTAAGCTTGGCACAATGAAGGAATGAAAGAAGCTCTCTGATTGAACTAGCACGTGCAGTTTGGTTCATTTAGTGAATGTGTGCAGTTTGATTGAGAGAAGGTGCGAAGTTTGTGACATTGAGAGAATGAGATTAGCTGTATTCATTGATTTGACAAATGTTGTTTGATCCATGAACTAAATGTGTGCGATTTGTTGATTGAATGAATCCATTAAGCTTGAGGCATAGAACGAAAGGGAGTACGTCTACTCTTTGAATTGACAAGTGCAGACTCTTTCATTGAATGAACGTGTGCAGTTTCATTCACTAAATAATCGTGTTGTTTGTTTCATTGAAACATTGATTAACGTTTGATTCATTGAACCAATCATTAAAGATTGTTTCAATGATTCAACGAATGCAGTTTGTTTCCTTGAATGAAAGCGTGAATCTTGACACATTGAATGAATGAGAGAATCTACACTCATTGAATTAACACGTGCCGTATGTTTCATGGAGTGAATGTGTGCAGTTTGCTTGAGGCAATGTGCGAAGCTTGTGACATTAAGAGAATGAGAGTAGCTGTATTCATTGAATTGACAAATGCTGGGTGCTTCATGAACTAAACGTGTGCAATTTGTTTGTTTCAATCAATGCGTTAAGCTTGAGACATTGAACCTCTACTCTTTGAATTAATAAGTGCAGCCTCTTTCATTGAATGAACGCGTGCAGTTTCATTCACTACATAAGCACATTAAGTTTGTTTCATTGAAACATTGAAACATTGAATGAATGAAAGAAGCTATACACATGGATTTAACACGTGCACTGTGTTATATTGAATGAATGAGCGCGCAGTTTGATTCATTGAACGAATGACTGCAGTTGGATTCAATTTCCTTCATTGAATCGATGAATAACGTTTGATTCATTGAATAAATGATTGAGGTTTGATTGAACAATTGAATGAATGCACGTGAATGAATGATTACATGTAGATGAATTTAATGAGTAAAGAGATGAGTTAAGTTTGTAACATCGAATCAATGAGTAACGTTTAAACTATTGAACCAATGATTAAAGTCAGATTCAATGATTGTTTTATTGAATGTAAGCGTTATTCACGGAATATTGAATGCAGTCCGTTTCATTCAATGAATGCATGCGGTTTGTTTCTTTGAATGAATGCATTCGATGTGGTTGTTTGAAAGAACAGAAAAAGCTCTAATCGTTGGATGAGCACGTGTAGTGTCTGACATTGAATGAATGTGTGCAGGTTGTTTCAATGAATCAATACGTGGAACTGATGGCATTGAATGAATGAGAGAAGCGTGAATGAGAGAATTAAAGCGTGCTGTCTGTTTTGTTGAATCAATGTGGGCCGTTTGATACTTTGAATGAATGCGTGACGTCTGTTTCAGTGAATGAATGGCAAAAGCTCTACTCATTGGAATAGCAAATGCAGTTTGTTTCATTGAATGATTGCATGCAGTTGAATTTAATGAGTAAATAGATGAGTTAAATTTGTAACATCGCATCGATGAGTAACGTTTAAACTATTGAATCAATGATTAAAGTCTGATTTAATGATTTTATTTTATTGAATGAAAGCGTTAAGCTCGAGACATTGAATAAACGAGAGAAGCTCCTATCATTGAATTAACGTGCACAGTCAATAAATGAATGTTTGATGCAATGATTTAATGAATGCAGTTTGATTCATTGAATGAATGAGAGAAGCTCTCTGATTGAACAAACAAGCGCAGTTTGGTTCATGGAGTGAATGTGTGCAGTTTGCTTGAGACAATGTGCGAAGCTTGTGACATTAAGAGAATGAGAGTAGCTGTATTCATTGAATTGACAAATGCTGGTTGCTTCATGAACTAAACGTGTGCAATTTGTTTGTTTCAATCAATGCGTTAAGCTTGAGACATTGAACCTCTACTCTTTGAATTAATAAGTGCAGCCTCTTTCATTGAATGAACGCGTGCAGTTTCATTCACTACATAAGCACATTAAGTTTGTTTCATTGAAACATTGAAACATTGAATGAATGAAAGAAGCTATACACATGGATTTAACACGTGCACTGTGTTATATTGAATGAATGAGCGCGCAGTTTGATTCATTGAACGAATGACTGCAGTTGGATTCAATTTCCTTCATTGAATCGATGAATAACGTTTGATTCATTGAATAAATGATTGAGGTTTGATTGAACAATTGAATGAATGCACGTGAATGAATGATTACATGTAGATGAATTTAATGAGTAAAGAGATGAGTTAAGTTTGTTTCATTGAATTAACGTGCACAGTCAATAAATGAATGCGCGCAGTTCATTTCGTTGAATCAATTCGTTAAACTCAAAGGCACTGAACGAATGAGAGAAACGCTCCTCATTGAATTAAATTGAATAAACGTGTGCAGTTTGTTTCAATGAATCAATACGTGGAACTGATGGCATTGAATGAATGAGAGAAGCGTGAACGAGAGAATTAAAGCTTGCAGTCTGTTTTATTGAATCAATGTGGGCCGTTTTTTAGTTTGAATGAATGCGTGAAGTCTGTTTCAGTGAATGAATTGGAAAAGCCCTACTGATTGAAATAGTAAATGCAGTTTGTTTCATTGAATGATTGCATGCAGTTGAATTTAATGAGTAAATAGATGAGTTAAAATTGTAACAACGAATCAATGAGTAACGTTTAAACTATTGAACCAATGATTAAAGTCAGATTCAATGATTGTTTTATTGAATGAAAACGTTAAGCTCGAGACATTGAATAAATGAGAGAAGCTCCTATCATTGAATGAATGCGTGGTCTGTGTGGTCTGTTTCATTGAATGCACTTTGTTTGATTGAAACAATGTGCGAATCTGATGCCACAGACTGAATGAAGGAAGCTCCTTCATTTAATTAGAAGTACAGTTTGGTTCATTGAATGACTGAGTTAAGCTTGAAACATTGAATGAATGAAAGAAGCTGTACTCATGGAATTAACACGTACACTGTGTTACATTGAATAAATGAGAGCAGTTTGATTCATTGAACAAAAGAAAGCTTTTGGATTCAATAAATAAATGAGGTTCCAATGATTGATTGAATGCACGTTATGCTCGGAATATTGAATGAACGTGTAGCCTGCTTCATTCAATGAATGCATGCAGTTTGATTCTATGAATGAATGCGTTCAATGTGGTTCATTAAATGAAAAAGAAAAGCTCTACTCGATGGATTAGCACGTGTGATGTGTTACATTGAATGAATGTGTGCAGATTGAATCTTTGAAGGAATGAACACCGTTGGAATCACTAAAAACTGTGTTTACTTTGTATGATTGCATGAATGTATAACGTTTGACTCATTGAATCAATGACTGAAGTTTGATTCAATGATTGAATGAATGCACGTTGTTTCATTGATTGAAAGCGTTATGTTCGGGATATTGAATTAACATGTGCAGTCTGTTTAATTCAATGAATGCATGCAATTTCTTTTTTGAATGAATGCATTCAATGTGGTTCATTAAATGAATAGGAAAAGCTCTCCTCATTCGTGCAATAATGTAAACATAACGCAGCTTTTTTAGAGATTACAACTGTTTTCATTTCCTAACTGAATCAAACTGCAGATGTAACACACTACTCGTGCTCATTCAACGAGTAGAGCTTTTTCTGTTCTTTTAGTCAACCATATTGAACGCATTCATTCAAAGAAACAAACTGCATGCATTCATTGAATGAAACGGACTGCACATGTTAATTTAATGTCACGAGGATAACGCTTCCATTCAATGAAACGACGTGTAATTATTCAATCATTGAATCAAACGTCAATCATTTATTCAATGTATCCAACGGTATTCATAGATTCCATGAAAAAACTTAACTCATTCAATTAACCAAACTGTACTTATTAATTAAATGAAATATTTAATGCATCAGTTTCGCACATTGATTCAATGAATCAAAGTGCATTCAATGAAACAGACCGCACATGTTAATTCAATGATAGGAGCTTCTCTCATTTATGTAATGTCTCGAGCTTAAAGCTTTCATTCAATGAATCAGATTTTAATCATTGATTCAATAGTTTAAACGTTACTCATTGATTCGATGTTACAAATTTAACTCATCTATTTACTCATTAAATTCAACTGGATGCAATCGTTCAATGAAACAAACTGCATTTGCTATTCCAATGAGTAGAGCTTTTGCCATTCATTCAATGAAACAGACTTCACGCATTAATTCAAAGGAAAATACGGCCCACATTGATTAAACAAAACATACTGCACGCTTTAATTCTCTCATTCACGGTTCTCTCATTCATTCAATGCCATCAGTTCCACGCATTGATTCATTGAAACAAACTGCACACATTCATTCAATGAAACAAAACCGGATTTGTTAATTCAATGAGTGGCGTTTCTCTCATTCGTTCAGTGCAATGTGTTTAACCAATTGGTTCAATGAAACGAACTGCACGCATTCATTTAATGACTGCACACGTTAATTCAATGATAGAAGCATCTCTCGTTTTTCAATGTCCCGAGCATAACGCTGGCATTAAATGAAACAAACTGCATTCGTTTAATCAGTGACGTCAAAGTTCAACCATTGATTCAATGAAACAAACTTAGCACATTCGTTCAATGAAATACACTGCACGTGCTAATCCAATGAGTGGAGCTTTGACTATTCATTTAATGAACCACATTGAACTCATTTATTTAGTGAAACCAACTGCACTAATTCATTCAATGCAACACAGTGTACGTGTTAATTCCATGAGTATAGCTTCTTTCATCCATTCAATGTTTCAAGCTTAACTCGTTCAATCAAAGAACCAAACTGTACTTATTAATTAAATGAAGGAGCTTCCCTCATTCAGTCTGTGGCATCCGTTTCACGCATTGATTTAATGAAATAATGTGCATTCAATGAAACAGACCGCACATGTTAATAGGAGCATCTCTCATTTATTCAATCTCATTTATTCAGAGTCCCGAGTTTAATAAACCTTCAATCATTGAATCAATGAATCAAACGTTATACATTCATGCAACAATGTAAACAAAACGCAGCTTTTTTTTTAGAGATAACAACTGTTTTCATTCCTTCATGAATCAAACTGCACACATTCATTCAACGTAAGACACTACACGTGTTCATTCAACGAGTAGGGCTTTTTCTGTTCTTTTAATCAACCAAATTGAACGCATTCATTCAAAGAAACAAACTGCATGCATTCTTTGAATGAAACGGACTGCACATGTTTATTCAATGTCCCGAGTATAACGCTTACATTCAATGAAACAACGTGCATTCATTCAATCATTGAATCAAACTTCAATCATTTATTCAATGTATCAAACGTTATTCATAGATTCAATTTAAAAACAACTCATTTATTTAGTGAAACCAACTGCATTCTTTCCTTTAATTGAAACACACTGCATGTGCAAATTCCATGAGTATAGCTCATAAGCATTGAAATAAAGAATACAGTGTGATTCATTGAATCAATGATTGTAGTTTGATTCAATGAATGCAGTATGTTTCATTGAATGAAAGCGTTAAGCTTGGCACAATGAAGGAATGAAAGAAGCTCTCTGATTGAACTAGCACGTGCAGTTTGGTTCATTTAGTGAATGTGTGCAGTTTGATTGAGAGAAGGTGCGAAGTTTGTGACATTGAGAGAATGAGATTAGCTGTATTCATTGATTTGACAAATGTTGTTTGATCCATGAACTAAATGTGTGCGATTTGTTGATTGAATGAATCCATTAAGCTTGAGGCATAGATCGAAAGGGAGTACGTCTACTCTTTGAATTGACAAGTGCAGACTCTTTCATTGAATGAACGTGTGCAGTTTCATTCACTAAATAATCGTGTTGTTTGTTTCATTGAAACATTGATTAACGTTTGATTCATTGAACCAATCATTAAAGATTGTTTCAATGATTCAACGAATGCAGTTTGTTTCCTTGAATGAAAGCGTGAATCTTGACACATTGAATGAATGAGAGAATCTACACTCATTGAATTAACAATGTGCGAAGCTTGTGACATTAAGAGAATGAGAGTAGCTGTATTCATTGAATTGACAAATGCTGGGTGCTTCATGAACTAAACGTGTGCAATTTGTTTGTTTCAATCAATGCGTTAAGCTTGAGACATTGAACCTCTACTCTTTGAATTAATAAGTGCAGCCTCTTTCATTGAATGAACGCGTGCAGTTTCATTCACTACATAAGCACATTAAGTTTGTTTCATTGAAACATTGAAACATTGAATGAATGAAAGAAGCTATACACATGGATTTAACACGTGCACTGTGTTATATTGAATGAATGAGCGCGCAGTTTGATTCATTGAACGAATGACTGCAGTTGGATTCAATTTCCTTCATTGAATCGATGAATAACGTTTGATTCATTGAATAAATGATTGAGGTTTGATTGAACAATTGAATGAATGCACGTGAATGAATGATTACATGTAGATGAATTTAATGAGTAAAGAGATGAGTTAAGTTTGTAACATCGAATCAATGAGTAACGTTTAAACTATTGAACCAATGATTAAAGTCAGATTCAATGATTGTTTTATTGAATGTAAGCGTTATTCACGGAATATTGAATGCAGTCCGTTTCATTCAATGAATGCATGCGGTTTGTTTCTTTGAATGAATGCATTCGATGTGGTTGTTTGAAAGAACAGAAAAAGCTCTAATCGTTGGATGAGCACGTGTAGTGTCTGACATTGAATGAATGTGTGCAGGTTGTTTCAATGAATCAATACGTGGAACTGATGGCATTGAATGAATGAGAGAAGCGTGAATGAGAAGCTGTCTGTTTTGTTGAATCAATGTGGGCCGTTTGATACTTTGAATGAATGCGTGACGTCTGTTTCAGTGAATGAATGGCAAAAGCTCTACTCATTGGAATAGCAAATGCAGTTTGTTTCATTGAATGATTGCATGCAGTTGAATTTAATGAGTAAATAGATGAGTTAAATTTGTAACATCGCATCGATGAGTAACGTTTAAACTATTGAATCAATGATTAAAGTCAGATTTAATGATTTTATTTTATTGAATGAAAGCGTTAAGCTCGAGACATTGAATAAACGAGAGAAGCTCCTATCATTGAATTAACGTGCACAGTCAATAAATGAATGTTTGATGCAATGATTTAATGAATGCAGTTTGATTCATTGAATGAATGAGAGAAGCTCTCTGATTGAACAAACAAGCGCAGTTTGGTTCATGGAGTGAATGTGTGCAGTTTGCTTGAGACAATGTGCGAAGCTTGTGACATTAAGAGAATGAGAGTAGCTGTATTCATTGAATTGACAAATGCTGGTTGCTTCATGAACTAAACGTGTGCAATTTGTTTGTTTCAATCAATGCGTTAAGCTTGAGACATTGAACCTCTACTCTTTGAATTAATAAGTGCAGCCTCTTTCATTGAATGAACGCGTGCAGTTTCATTCACTACATAAGCACATTAAGTTTGTTTCATTGAAACATTGAAACATTGAATGAATGAAAGAAGCTATACACATGGATTTAACACGTGCACTGTGTTATATTGAATGAATGAGCGCGCAGTTTGATTCATTGAACGAATGACTGCAGTTGGATTCAATTTCCTTCATTGAATCGATGAATAACGTTTGATTCATTGAATAAATGATTGAGGTTTGATTGAACAATTGAATGAATGCACGTGAATGAATGATTACATGTAGATGAATTTAATGAGTAAAGAGATGAGTTAAGTTTGTAACATTGAATCAATGAGTAACGTTTAAACTATTGAACCAATGATTAAAGTCAGATTCAATGATTGTTTTATTGAATGTAAGCGTTATTCACGGAATATTGAATGCAGTCCGTTTCATTCAATGAATGCATGCGGTTTGTTTCTTTGAATGAATGCATTCGATGTGGTTGATTGAAAGAACAGAAAAAGCTCTAATCGTTGGATGAGCACGTGTAGTGTCTGACATTGAATGAATGTGTGCAGGTTGTTTCAATGAATCAATACGTGGAACTGATGGCATTGAATGAATGAGAGAAGCGTGAATGAGAGAATTAAAGCGTGCTGTCTGTTTTGTTGAATCAATGTGGGCCGTTTGATACTCTGTTTCAGTGAATGAATGGCAAAAGCTCTACTCATTGGAATAGCAAATGCAGTTTGTTTCATTGAATGATTGCATGCAGTTGAATTTAATGAGTAAATAGATGAGTTAAATTTGTAACATCGCATCGATGAGTAACGTTTAAACTATTGAATCAATGATTAAAGTCAGATTTAATGATTTTATTTTATTGAATGAAAGCGTTAAGCTCGAGACATTGAATAAACGAGAGAAGCTCCTATCATTGAATTAACATGCACAGTCAATAAATGAATGCGCGCAGTTCATTTCGTTGAATCAATTCGCTAAACTCAAAGGCACTGAACGAATGAGAGAAACGCTCCTCATTGAATTACATTGAATAAACGTGTGCAGTTTGTTTCAATGAATCAATACGTGGAACTGATGGCATTGAATGAATGAGAGAAGCGTGAACGAGAGAATTAAAGCTTGCAGTCTGTTTTATTGAATCAACGTGGGCCGTTTTTTAGTTTGAATGAATGCGTGAAGTCTGTTTCAGTGAATGAATTGGAAAAGCCCTACTGATTGAAATAGTAAATGCAGTTTGTTTCATTGAATGATTGCATGCAGTTGAATTTAATGAGTAAATAGATGAGTTAAAATTGTAACATCGAATCAATGAGTAACGTTTAAACTATTGAACCAATGATTAAAGTCAGATTCAATGATTGTTTTATTGAATGAAAGCGTTAAGCTCGAGACATTGAATAAATGAGAGACGCTCCTATCATTGAATGAATGCGTGGTCTGTGTGGTCTGTTTCATTGAATGCACTTTGTTTGATTGAAACAATGTGCGAATCTGATGCCACAGACTGAATGAAGGAAGCTCCTTCATTTAATTAGAAGTACAGTTTGGTTCATTGAATGACTGAGTTAAGCTTGAAACATTGAATGAATGAAAGAAGCTGTACTCATGGAATTAACACGTACACTGTGTTACATTGAATAAATGAGAGCAGTTTGATTCATTGAACAAAAGAAAGCTTTTGGATTCAATAAATAAATGAGGTTCCAATGATTGATTGAATGCACGTTATGCTCGGGATATTGAATGAACGTGTAGCCTGCTTCATTCAATGAATGCATGCAGTTTGATTCTATGAATGAATGCGTTCAATGTGGTTCATTAAATGAAAAAGAAAAGCTCTACTCGATGGATTAGCACGTGTCATGTGTTACATTGAATGAATGTGTGCAGATTGAATCTTTGAAGGAATGAACACCGTTGGAATCACTAAAAACTGTGTTTACTTTGTATGATTGCATGAATGTATAACGTTTGACTCATTGAATCAATGACTGAAGTTTGATTCAATGATTGAATGAATGCACGTTGTTTCATTGATTGAAAGCGTTATGTTCGGGATATTGAATTAACATGTGCAGTCTGTTTAATTCAATGAATGCATGCAATTTCTTTCTTTGAATGAATGCATTCAATGTGGTTCATTAAATGAATAGGAAAAGCTCTCCTCATTCGTGCAATAATGTAAACATAACGCAGCTTTTTTAGAGATTACAACTGTTTTCATTTCCTAACTGAATCAAACTGCAGATGTAACACACTACTCGTGCTCATTCAACGAGTAGAGCTTTTTCTGTTCTTTTAGTCAACCATATTGAACGCATTCATTCAAAGAAACAAACTGCATGCATTCATTGAATGAAACGGACTGCACATGTTAATTTAATGTCACAAGGATAACGCTTCCATTCAATGAAACGACGTGCAATTATTCAATCATTGAATCAAACGTCAATCATTTATTCAATGTATCCAACGGTATTCATAGATTCCATGAAAAAACTTAACTCATTCAATTAACCAAACTGTACTTATTAATTAAATGAAATATTTAATGCATCAGTTTCGCACATTGATTCAATGAATCAAAGTGCATTCAATGAAACAGACCGCACATGTTAATTCAATGATAGGAGCTTCTCTCATTTATGTAATGTCTCGAGCTTAAAGCTTTCATTCAATGAATCAGATTTTAATCATTGATTCAATAGTTTAAACGTTACTCATTGATTCGATGTTACAAATTTAACTCATCTATTTACTCATTAAATTCAACTGGATGCAATCGTTCAATGAAACAAACTGCATTTGCTATTCCAATGAGTAGAGCTTTTGCCATTCATTCAATGAAACAGACTTCACGCATTAATTCAAAGGAAAATACGGCCCACATTGATTAAACAAAACATACTGCACGCTTTAATTCTCTCATTCACGGTTCTCTCATTCATTCAATGCCATCAGTTCCACGCATTGATTCATTGAAACAAACTGCACACATTCATTCAATGAAACAAAACCGGATTTGTTAATTCAATGAGTGGCGTTTCTCTCATTCGTTCAGTGCAATGTGTTTAACCAATTGGTTCAATGAAACGAACTGCACGCATTCATTTAATGACTGCACACGTTAATTCAATGATAGAAGCATCTCTCGTTTTTCAATGTCCCGAGCATAACGCTGGCATTAAATGAAACAAACTGCATTCGTTTAATCAGTGACGTCAAAGTTCAACCATTGATTCAATGAAACAAACTTAGCACATTCGTTCAATGAAATACACTGCACGTGCTAATCCAATGAGTGGAGCTTTGACTATTCATTTAATGAACCACATTGAACTCATTTATTTAGTGAAACCAACTGCACTAATTCATTCAATGCAACACAGTGTACGTGTTAATTCCATGAGTATAGCTTCTTTCATCCATTCAATGTTTCAAGCTTAACTCGTTCAATCAAAGAACCAAACTGTACTTATTAATTAAATGAAGGAGCTTCCCTCATTCAGTCTGTGGCATCCGTTTCACGCATTGATTTAATGAAATAATGTGCATTCAATGAAACAGACCGCACATGTTAATAGGAGCATCTCTCATTTATTCAATCTCATTTATTCAGAGTCCCGAGTTTAATAAACCTTCAATCATTGAATCAATGAATCAAACGTTATACATTCATGCAACAATGTAAACAAAACGCAGCTTTTTTTTTAGAGATAACAACTGTTTTCATTCCTTCATGAATCAAACTGCACACATTCATTCAACGTAAGACACTACACGTGTTCATTCAACGAGTAGGGCTTTTTCTGTTCTTTTAATCAACCAAATTGAACGCATTCATTCAAAGAAACAAACTGCATGCATTCTTTGAATGAAACGGACTGCACATGTTTATTCAATGTCCCGAGTATAACGCTTACATTCAATGAAACAACGTGCATTCATTCAATCATTGAATCAAACTTCAATCATTTATTCAATGTATCAAACGTTATTCATAGATTCAATTTAAAAACAACTCATTTATTTAGTGAAACCAACTGCATTCTTTCCTTTAATTGAAACACACTGCATGTGCAAATTCCATGAGTATAGCTCATAAGCATTGAAATAAAGAATACAGTGTGATTCATTGAATCAATGATTGTAGTTTGATTCAATGAATGCAGTATGTTTCATTGAATGAAAGCGTTAAGCTTGGCACAATGAAGGAATGAAAGAAGCTCTCTGATTGAACTAGCACGTGCAGTTTGGTTCATTTAGTGAATGTGTGCAGTTTGATTGAGAGAAGGTGCGAAGTTTGTGACATTGAGAGAATGAGATTAGCTGTATTCATTGATTTGACAAATGTTGTTTGATCCATGAACTAAATGTGTGCGATTTGTTGATTGAATGAATCCATTAAGCTTGAGGCATAGATCGAAAGGGAGTACGTCTACTCTTTGAATTGACAAGTGCAGACTCTTTCATTGAATGAACGTGTGCAGTTTCATTCACTAAATAATCGTGTTGTTTGTTTCATTGAAACATTGATTAACGTTTGATTCATTGAACCAATCATTAAAGATTGTTTCAATGATTCAACGAATGCAGTTTGTTTCCTTGAATGAAAGCGTGAATCTTGACACATTGAATGAATGAGAGAATCTACACTCATTGAATTAACACGTGCCGTATGTTTCATGGAGTGAATGTGTGCAGTTTGCTTGAGGCAATGTGCGAAGCTTGTGACATTAAGAGAATGAGAGTAGCTGTAATCATTGAATTGACAAATGCTGGGTGCTTCATGAACTAAACGTGTGCAATTTGTTTGTTTCAATCAATGCGTTAAGCTTGAGACATTGAACCTCTACTCTTTGAATTAATAAGTGCAGCCTCTTTCATTGAATGAACGCGTGCAGTTTCATTCACTACATAAGCACATTAAGTTTGTTTCATTGAAACATTGAAACATTGAATGAATGAAAGAAGCTATACACATGGATTTAACACGTGCACTGTGTTATATTGAATGAATGAGCGCGCAGTTTGATTCATTGAACGAATGACTGCAGTTGGATTCAATTTCCTTCATTGAATCGATGAATAACGTTTGATTCATTGAATAAATGATTGAGGTTTGATTGAACAATTGAATGAATGCACGTGAATGAATGATTACATGTAGATGAATTTAATGAGTAAAGAGATGAGTTAAGTTTGTAACATCGAATCAATGAGTAACGTTTAAACTATTGAACCAATGATTAAAGTCAGATTCAATGATTGTTTTATTGAATGTAAGCGTTATTCACGGAATATTGAATGCAGTCCGTTTCATTCAATGAATGCATGCGGTTTGTTTCTTTGAATGAATGCATTCGATGTGGTTGTTTGAAAGAACAGAAAAAGCTCTAATCGTTGGATGAGCACGTGTAGTGTCTGACATTGAATGAATGTGTGCAGGTTGTTTCAATGAATCAATACGTGGAACTGATGGCATTGAATGAATGAGAGAAGCGTGAATGAGAAGCTGTCTGTTTTGTTGAATCAATGTGGGCCGTTTGATACTTTGAATGAATGCGTGACGTCTGTTTCAGTGAATGAATGGCAAAAGCTCTACTCATTGGAATAGCAAATGCAGTTTGTTTCATTGAATGATTGCATGCAGTTGAATTTAATGAGTAAATAGATGAGTTAAATTTGTAACATCGCATCGATGAGTAACGTTTAAACTATTGAATCAATGATTAAAGTCTGATTTAATGATTTTATTTTATTGAATGAAAGCGTTAAGCTCGAGACATTGAATAAACGAGAGAAGCTCCTATCATTGAATTAACGTGCACAGTCAATAAATGAATGTTTGATGCAATGATTTAATGAATGCAGTTTGATTCATTGAATGAATGAGAGAAGCTCTCTGATTGAACAAACAAGCGCAGTTTGGTTCATGGAGTGAATGTGTGCAGTTTGCTTGAGACAATGTGCGAAGCTTGTGACATTAAGAGAATGAGAGTAGCTGTATTCATTGAATTGACAAATGCTGGTTGCTTCATGAACTAAACGTGTGCAATTTGTTTGTTTCAATCAATGCGTTAAGCTTGAGACATTGAACCTCTACTCTTTGAATTAATAAGTGCAGCCTCTTTCATTGAATGAACGCGTGCAGTTTCATTCACTACATAAGCACATTAAGTTTGTTTCATTGAAACATTGAAACATTGAATGAATGAAAGAAGCTATACACATGGATTTAACACGTGCACTGTGTTATATTGAATGAATGAGCGCGCAGTTTGATTCATTGAACGAATGACTGCAGTTGGATTCAATTTCCTTCATTGAATCGATGAATAACGTTTGATTCATTGAATAAATGATTGAGGTTTGATTGAACAATTGAATGAATGCACGTGAATGAATGATTACATGTAGATGAATTTAATGAGTAAAGAGATGAGTTAAGTTTGTAACATTGAATCAATGAGTAACGTTTAAACTATTGAACCAATGATTAAAGTCAGATTCAATGATTGTTTTATTGAATGTAAGCGTTATTCACGGAATATTGAATGCAGTCCGTTTCATTCAATGAATGCATGCGGTTTGTTTCTTTGAATGAATGCATTCGATGTGGTTGATTGAAAGAACAGAAAAAGCTCTAATCGTTGGATGAGCACGTGTAGTGTCTGACATTGAATGAATGTGTGCAGGTTGTTTCAATGAATCAATACGTGGAACTGATGGCATTGAATGAATGAGAGAAGCGTGAATGAGAGAATTAAAGCGTGCTGTCTGTTTTGTTGAATCAATGTGGGCCGTTTGATACTCTGTTTCAGTGAATGAATGGCAAAAGCTCTACTCATTGGAATAGCAAATGCAGTTTGTTTCATTGAATGATTGCATGCAGTTGAATTTAATGAGTAAATAGATGAGTTAAATTTGTAACATCGCATCGATGAGTAACGTTTAAACTATTGAATCAATGATTAAAGTCAGATTTAATGATTTTATTTTATTGAATGAAAGCGTTAAGCTCGAGACATTGAATAAACGAGAGAAGCTCCTATCATTGAATTAACATGCACAGTCAATAAATGAATGCGCGCAGTTCATTTCGTTGAATCAATTCGCTAAACTCAAAGGCACTGAACGAATGAGAGAAACGCTCCTCATTGAATTACATTGAATAAACGTGTGCAGTTTGTTTCAATGAATCAATACGTGGAACTGATGGCATTGAATGAATGAGAGAAGCGTGAACGAGAGAATTAAAGCTTGCAGTCTGTTTTATTGAATCAACGTGGGCCGTTTTTTAGTTTGAATGAATGCGTGAAGTCTGTTTCAGTGAATGAATTGGAAAAGCCCTACTGATTGAAATAGTAAATGCAGTTTGTTTCATTGAATGATTGCATGCAGTTGAATTTAATGAGTAAATAGATGAGTTAAAATTGTAACATCGAATCAATGAGTAACGTTTAAACTATTGAACCAATGATTAAAGTCAGATTCAATGATTGTTTTATTGAATGAAAGCGTTAAGCTCGAGACATTGAATAAATGAGAGACGCTCCTATCATTGAATGAATGCGTGGTCTGTGTGGTCTGTTTCATTGAATGCACTTTGTTTGATTGAAACAATGTGCGAATCTGATGCCACAGACTGAATGAAGGAAGCTCCTTCATTTAATTAGAAGTACAGTTTGGTTCATTGAATGACTGAGTTAAGCTTGAAACATTGAATGAATGAAAGAAGCTGTACTCATGGAATTAACACGTACACTGTGTTACATTGAATAAATGAGAGCAGTTTGATTCATTGAACAAAAGAAAGCTTTTGGATTCAATAAATAAATGAGGTTCCAATGATTGATTGAATGCACGTTATGCTCGGGATATTGAATGAACGTGTAGCCTGCTTCATTCAATGAATGCATGCAGTTTGATTCTATGAATGAATGCGTTCAATGTGGTTCATTAAATGAAAAAGAAAAGCTCTACTCGATGGATTAGCACGTGTCATGTGTTACATTGAATGAATGTGTGCAGATTGAATCTTTGAAGGAATGAACACCGTTGGAATCACTAAAAACTGTGTTTACTTTGTATGATTGCATGAATGTATAACGTTTGACTCATTGAATCAATGACTGAAGTTTGATTCAATGATTGAATGAATGCACGTTGTTTCATTGATTGAAAGCGTTATGTTCGGGATATTGAATTAACATGTGCAGTCTGTTTAATTCAATGAATGCATGCAATTTCTTTCTTTGAATGAATGCATTCAATGTGGTTCATTAAATGAATAGGAAAAGCTCTCCTCATTCGTGCAATAATGTAAACATAACGCAGCTTTTTTAGAGATTACAACTGTTTTCATTTCCTAACTGAATCAAACTGCAGATGTAACACACTACTCGTGCTCATTCAACGAGTAGAGCTTTTTCTGTTCTTTTAGTCAACCATATTGAACGCATTCATTCAAAGAAACAAACTGCATGCATTCATTGAATGAAACGGACTGCACATGTTAATTTAATGTCACAAGGATAACGCTTCCATTCAATGAAACGACGTGCAATTATTCAATCATTGAATCAAACGTCAATCATTTATTCAATGTATCCAACGGTATTCATAGATTCCATGAAAAAACTTAACTCATTCAATGAACCAAACTGTACTTATTAATTAAATGAAGTATTTAATGCATCAGTTTCGCACATTGATTCAATGAATCAAAGTGCATTCAATGAAACAGACCGCACATGTTAATTCAATGATAGGAGCTTCTCTCATTTATGTAATGTCTCGAGCTTAAAGCTTTCATTCAATGAATCAGATTTTAATCATTGATTCAATAGTTTAAACGTTACTCATTGATTCGATGTTACAAATTTAACTCATCTATTTACTCATTAAATTCAACTGGATGCAATCGTTCAATGAAACAAACTGCATTTGCTATTCCAATGAGTAGAGCTTTTGCCATTCATTCAATGAAACAGACTTCACGCATTCATTCAAAGGAAAATACGGCCCACGATTGATTAAACAAAACATACTGCACGCTTTAATTCTCTCATTCACGGTTCTCTCATTCATTCAATGCCATCAGTTCCACGCATTGATTCATTGAAACAAACTGCACACATTCATTCAATGAAACAAAACCGGATTTGTTAATTCAATGAGTGGCGTTTCTCTCATTCGTTCAGTGCAATGTGTTTAACCAATTGGTTCAATGAAACGAACTGCACGCATTCATTTAATGACTGCACACGTTAATTCAATGATAGAAGCATCTCTCGTTTTTCAATGTCCCGAGCATAACGCTGGCATTAAATGAAACAAACTGCATTCGTTTAATCAGTGACGTCAAAGTTCAACCATTGATTCAATGAAACAAACTTAGCACATTCGTTCAATGAAATACACTGCACGTGCTAATCCAATGAGTGGAGCTTTGACTATTCATTTAATGAACCACATTGAACTCATTTATTTAGTGAAACCAACTGCACTAATTCATTCAATGCAACACAGTGTACGTGTTAATTCCATGAGTATAGCTTCTTTCATCCATTCAATGTTTCAAGCTTAACTCGTTCAATCAAAGAACCAAACTGTACTTATTAATTAAATGAAGGAGCTTCCCTCATTCAGTCTGTGGCATCCGTTTCACGCATTGATTTAATGAAATAATGTGCATTCAATGAAACAGACCGCACATGTTAATAGGAGCATCTCTCATTTATTCAATCTCATTTATTCAGAGTCCCGAGTTTAATAAACCTTCAATCATTGAATCAATGAATCAAACGTTATACATTCATGCAACAATGTAAACAAAACGCAGCTTTTTTTTTAGAGATAACAACTGTTTTCATTCCTTCATGAATCAAACTGCACACATTCATTCAACGTAAGACACTACACGTGTTCATTCAACGAGTAGGGCTTTTTCTGTTCTTTTAATCAACCAAATTGAACGCATTCATTCAAAGAAACAAACTGCATGCATTCTTTGAATGAAACGGACTGCACATGTTTATTCAATGTCCCGAGTATAACGCTTACATTCAATGAAACAACGTGCATTCATTCAATCATTGAATCAAACTTCAATCATTTATTCAATGTATCAAACGTTATTCATAGATTCAATTTAAAAACAACTCATTTATTTAGTGAAACCAACTGCATTCTTTCCTTTAATTGAAACACACTGCATGTGCAAATTCCATGAGTATAGCTCATAAGCATTGAAATAAAGAATACAGTGTGATTCATTGAATCAATGATTGTAGTTTGATTCAATGAATGCAGTATGTTTCATTGAATGAAAGCGTTAAGCTTGGCACAATGAAGGAATGAAAGAAGCTCTCTGATTGAACTAGCACGTGCAGTTTGGTTCATTTAGTGAATGTGTGCAGTTTGATTGAGAGAAGGTGCGAAGTTTGTGACATTGAGAGAATGAGATTAGCTGTATTCATTGATTTGACAAATGTTGTTTGATCCATGAACTAAATGTGTGCGATTTGTTGATTGAATGAATCCATTAAGCTTGAGGCATAGATCGAAAGGGAGTACGTCTACTCTTTGAATTGACAAGTGCAGACTCTTTCATTGAATGAACGTGTGCAGTTTCATTCACTAAATAATCGTGTTGTTTGTTTCATTGAAACATTGATTAACGTTTGATTCATTGAACCAATCATTAAAGATTGTTTCAATGATTCAACGAATGCAGTTTGTTTCCTTGAATGAAAGCGTGAATCTTGACACATTGAATGAATGAGAGAATCTACACTCATTGAATTAACACGTGCCGTATGTTTCATGGAGTGAATGTGTGCAGTTTGCTTGAGGCAATGTGCGAAGCTTGTGACATTAAGAGAATGAGAGTAGCTGTATTCATTGAATTGACAAATGCTGGGTGCTTCATGAACTAAACGTGTGCAATTTGTTTGTTTCAATCAATGCGTTAAGCTTGAGACATTGAACCTCTACTCTTTGAATTAATAAGTGCAGCCTCTTTCATTGAATGAACGCGTGCAGTTTCATTCACTACATAAGCACATTAAGTTTGTTTCATTGAAACATTGAAACATTGAATGAATGAAAGAAGCTATACACATGGATTTAACACGTGCACTGTGTTATATTGAATGAATGAGCGCGCAGTTTGATTCATTGAACGAATGACTGCAGTTGGATTCAATTTCCTTCATTGAATCGATGAATAACGTTTGATTCATTGAATAAATGATTGAGGTTTGATTGAACAATTGAATGAATGCACGTGAATGAATGATTACATGTAGATGAATTTAATGAGTAAAGAGATGAGTTAAGTTTGTAACATCGAATCAATGAGTAACGTTTAAACTATTGAACCAATGATTAAAGTCAGATTCAATGATTGTTTTATTGAATGTAAGCGTTATTCACGGAATATTGAATGCAGTCCGTTTCATTCAATGAATGCATGCGGTTTGTTTCTTTGAATGAATGCATTCGATGTGGTTGTTTGAAAGAACAGAAAAAGCTCTAATCGTTGGATGAGCACGTGTAGTGTCTGACATTGAATGAATGTGTGCAGGTTGTTTCAATGAATCAATACGTGGAACTGATGGCATTGAATGAATGAGAGAAGCGTGAATGAGAAGCTGTCTGTTTTGTTGAATCAATGTGGGCCGTTTGATACTTTGAATGAATGCGTGACGTCTGTTTCAGTGAATGAATGGCAAAAGCTCTACTCATTGGAATAGCAAATGCAGTTTGTTTCATTGAATGATTGCATGCAGTTGAATTTAATGAGTAAATAGATGAGTTAAATTTGTAACATCGCATCGATGAGTAACGTTTAAACTATTGAATCAATGATTAAAGTCTGATTTAATGATTTTATTTTATTGAATGAAAGCGTTAAGCTCGAGACATTGAATAAACGAGAGAAGCTCCTATCATTGAATTAACGTGCACAGTCAATAAATGAATGTTTGATGCAATGATTTAATGAATGCAGTTTGATTCATTGAATGAATGAGAGAAGCTCTCTGATTGAACAAACAAGCGCAGTTTGGTTCATGGAGTGAATGTGTGCAGTTTGCTTGAGACAATGTGCGAAGCTTGTGACATTAAGAGAATGAGAGTAGCTGTATTCATTGAATTGACAAATGCTGGTTGCTTCATGAACTAAACGTGTGCAATTTGTTTGTTTCAATCAATGCGTTAAGCTTGAGACATTGAACCTCTACTCTTTGAATTAATAAGTGCAGCCTCTTTCATTGAATGAACGCGTGCAGTTTCATTCACTACATAAGCACATTAAGTTTGTTTCATTGAAACATTGAAACATTGAATGAATGAAAGAAGCTATACACATGGATTTAACACGTGCACTGTGTTATATTGAATGAATGAGCGCGCAGTTTGATTCATTGAACGAATGACTGCAGTTGGATTCAATTTCCTTCATTGAATCGATGAATAACGTTTGATTCATTGAATAAATGATTGAGGTTTGATTGAACAATTGAATGAATGCACGTGAATGAATGATTACATGTAGATGAATTTAATGAGTAAAGAGATGAGTTAAGTTTGTAACATTGAATCAATGAGTAACGTTTAAACTATTGAACCAATGATTAAAGTCAGATTCAATGATTGTTTTATTGAATGTAAGCGTTATTCACGGAATATTGAATGCAGTCCGTTTCATTCAATGAATGCATGCGGTTTGTTTCTTTGAATGAATGCATTCGATGTGGTTGATTGAAAGAACAGAAAAAGCTCTAATCGTTGGATGAGCACGTGTAGTGTCTGACATTGAATGAATGTGTGCAGGTTGTTTCAATGAATCAATACGTGGAACTGATGGCATTGAATGAATGAGAGAAGCGTGAATGAGAGAATTAAAGCGTGCTGTCTGTTTTGTTGAATCAATGTGGGCCGTTTGATACTCTGTTTCAGTGAATGAATGGCAAAAGCTCTACTCATTGGAATAGCAAATGCAGTTTGTTTCATTGAATGATTGCATGCAGTTGAATTTAATGAGTAAATAGATGAGTTAAATTTGTAACATCGCATCGATGAGTAACGTTTAAACTATTGAATCAATGATTAAAGTCAGATTTAATGATTTTATTTTATTGAATGAAAGCGTTAAGCTCGAGACATTGAATAAACGAGAGAAGCTCCTATCATTGAATTAACATGCACAGTCAATAAATGAATGCGCGCAGTTCATTTCGTTGAATCAATTCGCTAAACTCAAAGGCACTGAACGAATGAGAGAAACGCTCCTCATTGAATTACATTGAATAAACGTGTGCAGTTTGTTTCAATGAATCAATACGTGGAACTGATGGCATTGAATGAATGAGAGAAGCGTGAACGAGAGAATTAAAGCTTGCAGTCTGTTTTATTGAATCAACGTGGGCCGTTTTTTAGTTTGAATGAATGCGTGAAGTCTGTTTCAGTGAATGAATTGGAAAAGCCCTACTGATTGAAATAGTAAATGCAGTTTGTTTCATTGAATGATTGCATGCAGTTGAATTTAATGAGTAAATAGATGAGTTAAAATTGTAACATCGAATCAATGAGTAACGTTTAAACTATTGAACCAATGATTAAAGTCAGATTCAATGATTGTTTTATTGAATGAAAGCGTTAAGCTCGAGACATTGAATAAATGAGAGACGCTCCTATCATTGAATGAATGCGTGGTCTGTGTGGTCTGTTTCATTGAATGCACTTTGTTTGATTGAAACAATGTGCGAATCTGATGCCACAGACTGAATGAAGGAAGCTCCTTCATTTAATTAGAAGTACAGTTTGGTTCATTGAATGACTGAGTTAAGCTTGAAACATTGAATGAATGAAAGAAGCTGTACTCATGGAATTAACACGTACACTGTGTTACATTGAATAAATGAGAGCAGTTTGATTCATTGAACAAAAGAAAGCTTTTGGATTCAATAAATAAATGAGGTTCCAATGATTGATTGAATGCACGTTATGCTCGGGATATTGAATGAACGTGTAGCCTGCTTCATTCAATGAATGCATGCAGTTTGATTCTATGAATGAATGCGTTCAATGTGGTTCATTAAATGAAAAAGAAAAGCTCTACTCGATGGATTAGCACGTGTCATGTGTTACATTGAATGAATGTGTGCAGATTGAATCTTTGGAATCACTAAAAACTGTGTTTACTTTGTATGATTGCATGAATGTATAACGTTTGACTCATTGAATCAATGACTGAAGTTTGATTCAATGATTGAATGAATGCACGTTGTTTCATTGATTGAAAGCGTTATGTTCGGGATATTGAATTAACATGTGCAGTCTGTTTAATTCAATGAATGCATGCAATTTCTTTCTTTGAATGAATGCATTCAATGTGGTTCATTAAATGAATAGGAAAAGCTCTCCTCATTCGTGCAATAATGTAAACATAACGCAGCTTTTTTAGAGATTACAACTGTTTTCATTTCCTAACTGAATCAAACTGCAGATGTAACACACTACTCGTGCTCATTCAACGAGTAGAGCTTTTTCTGTTCTTTTCGTCAACCATATTGAACGCATTCATTCAAAGAAACAAACTGCATGCATTCATTGAATGAAACGGACTGCACATGTTAATTTAATGTCACAAGGATAACGCTTCCATTCAATGAAACGACGTGCAATTATTCAATCATTGAATCAAACGTCAATCATTTATTCAATGTATCCAACGGTATTCATAGATTCCATGAAAAAACTTAACTCATTCAATGAACCAAACTGTACTTATTAATTAAATGAAGTATTTAATGCATCAGTTTCGCACATTGATTCAATGAATCAAAGTGCATTCAATGAAACAGACCGCACATGTTAATTCAATGATAGGAGCTTCTCTCATTTATGTAATGTCTCGAGCTTAAAGCTTTCATTCAATGAATCAGATTTTAATCATTGATTCAATAGTTTAAACGTTACTCATTGATTCGATGTTACAAATTTAACTCATCTATTTACTCATTAAATTCAACTGGATGCAATCGTTCAATGAAACAAACTGCATTTGCTATTCCAATGAGTAGAGCTTTTGCCATTCATTCAATGAAACAGACTTCACGCATTCATTCAAAGGAAAATACGGCCCACGATTGATTAAACAAAACATACTGCACGCTTTAATTCTCTCATTCACGGTTCTCTCATTCATTCAATGCCATCAGTTCCACGCATTGATTCATTGAAACAAACTGCACACATTCATTCAATGAAACAAAACCGGATTTGTTAATTCAATGAGTGGCGTTTCTCTCATTCGTTCAGTGCAATGTGTTTAACGAATTGGTTCAACGAAACGAACTGCACGCATTCATTTAATGACTGCGCACGTTAATTCAATGATAGAAGCATCTCTCGTTTTTCAATGTCCCGAGCATAACGCTGGCATTAAATGAAACAAACTGCATTCGTTTAATCAGTGACGTCAAAGTTCAACCATTGATTCAATGAAACAAACTTAGCACATTCGTTCAATGAAATACACTGCACGTGCTCATCCAATGGGTAGAACTTTTGCAATTCATTCAATGAATCAAACTGCACACATTCTTTCAAAGTAACACACTGCACGTGCTAATCCAATGAGTGGAGCTTTGACTATTCATTTAATGAACCACATTGAACTCATTTATTTAGTGAAACCAACTGCACTAATTCATTCAATGCAACACAGTGTACGTGTTAATTCCATGAGTATAGCTTCTTTCATCCATTCAATGTTTCAAGCTTAACTCGTTCAATCAATGAACCAAACTGTACTTATTAATTAAATGAAGGAGCTTCCCTCATTCAGTCTGTGGCATCCGTTTCACGCATTGATTTAATGAAATAATGTGCATTCAATGAAACAGACCGCACATGTTAATAGGAGCATCTCTCATTTATTCAATCTCATTTATTCAGAGTCCCGAGTTTAATAAACCTTCAATCATTGAATCAATGAATCAAACGTTATACATTCATGCAACAATGTAAACAAAACGCAGCTTTTTTTTAGAGATAACAACTGTTTTCATTCCTTCATGAATCAAACTGCACACATTCATTCAACGTAAGACACTACACGTGTTCATTCGACGAGTAGGGCTTTTTCTGTTCTTTGAATCAACCAAATTGAACGCATTCATTCAAAGATACAAACTGCATGCATTCTTTGAATGAAACGGACTGCACATGTTTATTCAATGTCCCGAGTATAACGCTTACATTCAATGAAACAACGTGCATTCATTCAATCATTGAATCAAACTTCAATCATTTATTCAATGTATCAAACATTATTCATAGATTCAATTAAAAAACAACTCATTTATTTAGTGAAACCAACTGCAATCTTTCCTTTAATTGAAACACACTGCATGTGCAAATTCCATGAGTATAGCTTCTCTCATTCATTCAGTGTTTCAACCGTAACTCATTCATTCAATGAACCAAAATGCACTTTTTGATTAAATGAGTAGAGCTTCCCTCATTCAGTCTGTGGCATCAGTTTCAGCACTGATTCAATGAGCCAAAGTGCATTCAATGAAACAGACCGCACATGTTAATTCAATGATAGGAGCTTCTCTCATTTATGTAATGTCTCGAGCTTAAAGCTTTCATTCAATGAATCAGATTTTAATCATTGATTCAATAGTTTAAACGTTACTCATTGATTCGATGTTACAAATTTAACTCATCTATTTACTCATTAAATTCAACTGGATGCAATCGTTCAATGAAACAAACTGCATTTGCTATTCCAATGAGTAGAGCTTTTGCCATTCATTCAATGAAACAGACTTCACGCATTCATTCAAAGGAAAATACGGCCCACGATTGATTAAACAAAACATACTGCACGCTTTAATTCTCTCATTCACGGTTCTCTCATTCATTCAATGCCATCAGTTCCACGCATTGATTCATTGAAACAAACTGCACACATTCATTCAATGAAACAAAACCGGATTTGTTAATTCAATGAGTGGCGTTTCTCTCATTCGTTCAGTGCAATGTGTTTAACGAATTGGTTCAACGAAACGAACTGCACGCATTCATTTAATGACTGCGCACGTTAATTCAATGATAGAAGCATCTCTCGTTTTTCAATGTCCCGAGCATAACGCTGGCATTAAATGAAACAAACTGCATTCGTTTAATCAGTGACGTCAAAGTTCAACCATTGATTCAATGAAACAAACTTAGCACATTCGTTCAATGAAATACACTGCACGTGCTCATCCAATGGGTAGAACTTTTGCAATTCATTCAATGAATCAAACTGCACACATTCTTTCAAAGTAACACACTGCACGTGCTAATCCAATGAGTGGAGCTTTGACTATTCATTTAATGAACCACATTGAACTCATTTATTTAGTGAAACCAACTGCACTAATTCATTCAATGCAACACAGTGTACGTGTTAATTCCATGAGTATAGCTTCTTTCATCCATTCAATGTTTCAAGCTTAACTCGTTCAATCAATGAACCAAACTGTACTTATTAATTAAATGAAGGAGCTTCCCTCATTCAGTCTGTGGCATCCGTTTCACGCATTGATTTAATGAAATAATGTGCATTCAATGAAACAGACCGCACATGTTAATAGGAGCATCTCTCATTTATTCAATCTCATTTATTCAGAGTCCCGAGTTTAATAAACCTTCAATCATTGAATCAATGAATCAAACGTTATACATTCATGCAACAATATAAACAAAACGCAGCTTTTTTTTTAGAGATAACAACTGTTTTCATTCCTTCATGAATCAAACTGCACACATTCATTCAACGTAAGACACTACACGTGTTCATTCGACGAGTAGGGCTTTTTCTGTTCTTTGAATCAACCAAATTGAACGCAGTCATTCAAAGATACAAACTGCATGCATTCTTTGAATGAAACGGACTGCACATGTTTATTCAATGTCCCGAGTATAACGCTTACATTCAATGAAACAACGTGCATTCATTCAATCATTGAATCAAACTTCAATCATTTATTCAATGTATCAAACGTTATTCATAGATTCAATTTAAAAACAACTCATTTATTTAGTGAAACCAACTGCAATCTTTCCTTTAATTGAAACACACTGCATGTGCAAATTCCATGAGTATAGCTTCTCTCATTCATTCAGTGTTTCAACCGTAACTCATTCATTCAATGAACCAAACTGCACTTTTTGATTAAATGAGTAGAGCTTCCCTCATTCAGTCTGTGGCATCAGTTTCAGCACTGATTCAATGAGCCAAAGTGCATTCAATGAAACAGACCGCACATGTTAATTCAATGATAGGAGCTTCTCTCATTTATTCACTGTCTCGAGTTAAACGCTTTAATTCAATGAAACAATGAGCAGATTCTTTCAATCATGGAATCAACCTTCATTCATTGATTCAATGAGTTAAACGTTGTACATTCCTGCCATCATACAAAGTTAACGCAGTTTTTTAGTGATTCTAACGGTGTTCAATCCTTCAAAGATCCCAAGATCTCTCTGTTCCTCCTGTTAACCCTGTATTCCACATTCTTATTTGTCTTTCCAAAATGGACAACCTCACACTTGGCAACCTCCATCTGCCACTCCCCAGCCCAGCTCTGCATCATATCTAAGTCCCTTTGCAGCCGACAACAGCCCACTTCACGATCCACAACTCCACCAATCTTCGTATCATCTGCAAATTTACAAATTCGACTCCCTCATCCAAGTCATTAATAAAAATTACAAACAGCAGAGGACCCAGAACTGATCCCTGCGGAACTCTACTTGTAACTGGGCTCCAGGCTGAATATTTGCCATCTACCACCACTCTCTGACTTCGACCGGTTAGCCAGTTTTCTATCCAATTGGCCAAATTTCTCTCTATCCCATGCCTCCTGACTTTCTGCACAAGCCTACCATGGGGAACCTTATCAAATGCCTTACTAAAATCCATGTATACTACATCCACTGCACTACCCTAAGCCACATGCTTGGTCATCTCCTCAAAGAATTGTAAGGCAAGACCTACCCTTCACAAATCCGTGCTGGCTGTCCCTAATCAGGCAGTGTCTTTCTAGATACTCATAAATCCTATCCCTCAGTACCCTTTCCATTACTTTGCCTACCACCGAAGTAAGACTAACTGGCCTGTAATCCTCGGGGTTATCCCTATTCCCTTTTTTGAACAAGGGCACAACATTCACCAGTCCCCTGGTTCCACCCCCGTTGACAGTGAAGGCGAAAAGATCATTGCCAACGGTTCTGCAGTTTCATCTCTTGCTTCCCACATAATCCTAGGATATATCCCGTCAGGCCCGGGGGCTTGTCTATCCTCAAGTTGTTCATAATGTCCAACACATCTTCCTTCCTCACAAGTATCTCCTCTAGCTTACCAGTCCGTTTCACACTCTCCTCTTCAACAATACGGTCACTCTCGCTCGTAAATACTGAAGAAAAGTACTCATTCAAGACCTCTCCTATCTCTTCCGACTTCCTACCCTCGTTCTCGTCATTCTCATGTTTCTCACGTACGCATCAAATGCCTTTGGGTTATCCTTGATCCTATCCGGCAAAGATTTTTCATGCCCTCTCTTAGCTTCAGGTCCCTTCTGGCAATCCTGTATCACTCTACTGCTCTGCCTGAACCCTGTTTCCTCAATCTTATGTAAGCCTCCTTCTTCCTCTTTACAAGACATTCAAACTCTCTCGTCAAACAAGGTTCCCTCACGCAACCAGTTCGTTCCTACCTGACAGGTACATACATATCAAGGACACGTCGTATCTGTTCCTTGAAAAAGTTCCACATTTCCACGACATCCTTCCCTGACAGCCTATGCTCCCAACTTATGCTACTCAGATCCTGTCTTACAGCATCGTAATTACCTTTCCCCCAATTGTAAAACCTACCCTGTTGCATGCACCCATCTCTCTCCATAACCAAGGTGAAAGTAACAGAATTGTGGTTACGACCACAAAAATGTTCACCCAATAACAATCCCATCACTTGTCCCGGTTCATTACCGAGTACCAAATCCAATATAGCCTCCCCTCTGGTCGGACAATCTACATACTGAGTTAGAAAAGCTTCCTTGACACACTGGCAAACACTACCGCATCCAATCTACTTGATTCAATTCAATGAAACAACGTGCATTCATTCAATCATTGAATCAAACTTCTATCATTTATTCAATTAATCAAACGTTATTCATGGATTCAATGAAGGAAACTCATTTATTCAGTGAATCCAACTGCTTTCGTTCGTTCAATGAATCAAACTGCACTCATTCATTCAATGTAACTCAGTGCACGTGTTAATTCCATGAGTATAGCTTCTTTCATTCATTCAATGTTTCAAGCTTTACTCATTCATTCAATGAACCAAACTGTACTTAATTAAATGAAGGAGCTTCCCTCATTCAGTCTGTGGCATCAGTTTTGCACATTGATTCAATGAAACAGACCGCACAGATTAATTCAATAATAGGATCTTCTCTTATTTATTCAATGTCATAACGCTTAACGCTTTCATTCAATGAAACAAACTGCATTCATTCAATCATTGATTCAGACTTTAATCATTGTGATTGTGTGCTGTTTGATTGAGACAATGTGTGAAGCTTATGACATTGAATGAACGAATAGCTGTATTCATTGAATTGACAAATGCAGATTACTTCACGAACTAAATGTGCGCAATTTGTTTGATTGAAACAATGTATTAAGAGTACCTCTACTCATTGAATTATCATATGCACTCTATTTCATTGAATAAACGAGTGTAGTAGGATTCACTAAATAACTGAGTTAGGTTTGTTCGATTGAAACAAGGAATAAGGTTTGATTAATTGATTGTAGTTTGATTGTAGTTTGATTGTAGTTTGATACAATGATTCAATGAATGCAGTTTGTTTCATTGAATGAACGTATGCATTTTGGTTCACTAAATATGGGAGATAGATTTGTTCCATTGAAATAAAGAATACAGTGTGATTCATTGAATCAATGATTGTAGTTTGATTCAATGAATGCAGTATGTTTCATTGAATGGAAGCGTTAAGCTTGGCACAATAAAGGAATGAAAGAAGCTCTCTGATTGAACTAGCACGTGCAGTTTGGTTCATTTAGTGAATGTGTGCAGTTTGATTGAGAGAAGGTGCGAAGTTTGTGACATTGAGAGAATGAGATTAGCTGTATTCATTGATTTGACAAATGTTGTTTGATCCATGAACTAAATGTGTGCGATTTGTGGATTGAATGAATCCATTAAGCATGAGGCATAGATCGAAAGGGAGAACGTCTACTCTTTGAATTGACAAGTGCAGACTCTTTCATTGAATGAACGTGTGCAGTTTCATTCACTAAATAATCGTGTTGTTTGTTTCATGGAAACATTGATTAACGTTTGATTCATTGAACCAATCATTAAAGATTGTTTCAATGATTCAACGAATGCAGTTTGTTTCCTTGAATGAAAGCGTGAATCTTGACACATTGAATGAATGAGAGAATCTACACTCATTGAATTAACACGTGCAGTATGTTTCATGGAGTGAATGTGTGCTGTTTGATTGAGACAATGTGTGAAGCTTGTGACATTGAATGAATGAGTAGCTGCATTCATTGTATTGACAAGTGCAGTTTGATTCATGAACTAAATGTGTGCAATATGTTTGTTTGAATCAATGCGTTAAGTTTGAGGCATGGAACGCTTTAAAGAACCTCTACTCGTTGAATTGACAAGTGCAGCCTCTTTCATTGAATGAACGTGTGCATTCTCATTCACTTAAGAAGCGTGTTAAGTTTGTTAAATTGAAACATTGAATAACGTTTGATTTATTGAACCAATCATTAAAGATTGATTCAATGATCAATGAATGCAGTTTGTTTCATTGAATGAACGTAGGCATTTTGGTTCACTAAATAAGGGAGATAGATTTGTTCCATTGATTCATTGACTGTAGTTTGATTCAATGATTCGATGAAAGCAGTATTTTTGATTGAATGAAAGCGTGAAACTTGGCACATTGAAGGAATGAGAGAAGCTCTCTCATTGAATTAAGACGTGCAGTTTGGTTCATGGAGTGAATGTGTGCAGTTCGATTGAGACAATGTGTGAAGCTTGTGACATTGAATGAACGAGTAGCTGTATTCATTGAATTGACAAATGCAGTTTGCTTCATAAACTAAACGTGTGCTTTTGTTTTTTTGCATCATTGAATTATCTACTCATTGAATTGTCATGTGCAGTCTGTTTCATTGAATGAACGAGTGTAGTAGGATTCACTAAACAAGGGAGTTAGGTTAGTTCGATTGAAACAAGGAATAAAGTTTGATTCATTGAATCAATGATTGTAGTTTGTTGCAATGATTCATTGAAAGCAGTTTTTTTCATTGAATGAAAGCGTTAAGCTTGGCACATTGAATGAATGGGAGGAGGTCTCTCATTAAATTAACACGTGCAGTTTGGTTCATGAAGTGAATGTGTGCAGTTTGATTGAGACAATGTGCGAAGCTTGTGACATTGAGAGATTAAGAGTAGCTGGATTCATGGAATTGACAAACGCAGTTTGCTTCATGTACTAAATGCGTGCAATTTGTTTGATTGAATGAATGCATTAAGAATGCCTCGACTCATTGAATTATCATGTACAGTCTGTTTTATTGAATGAACGAGTGTTGTCGGATTCACTAAATAAGTGAGTTAGGTTTGTTCGATTGAAACAAGGAATAAGGTTTGATACATGAATTGTAGTTGATTGTTGTTTGATTGTAGTTTGATACAATGTTTCAATGAATGCAGTTTGTTTCATTGAATTGAACGTATGCATTTTGGTTCACTGAATGAGGGAGATAGATTTGTTCCATTGAAATAATGAATAGGGTGTGATTCATTGAATCAATGATTGTAGTTTGATGCAATGATTTAATGAATGCAGTTTGATTCATTGAATGAAAGCGTTAAGCTTGGCACATTGAATGAATGAGAGAAGCTCTCTGATTGAACTAACAAGCGCAGTTTGGTTCATGGAGTGAATGTGTGCAGTTTGCTTGAGACAATGTGCGAAGCTTGTGACATTAAGAGAATGAGAGTAGCTGTATTCATTGAATTGACAAATGCTGGTTGCTTCATGAACTAAACGTGTGCAATTTGTTTGTTTCAATCAATGCGTTAAGCTTGAGACATTGAACCTCTACTCTTTGAATTAATAAGTGCAGCCTCTTTCATTGAATGAACGTGTGCAGTTTCATTCACTACATACAAAAGCACACACACAGAAAAAACTCACACACAAAAAACAACATACACGAAAACACACACAGAAACACACACACGATACACACAGACACACAATAACGCACACACACACAAAACACACAAAAACTCTCACACAAAAAAACACACACACATAAAACCACACTCACACAAAAACACACACCCAAAAAAACACGCACACACTCACACGAAAAAACTCATACACACAAAAAACAACCACACAACACACACATACACACAAAAACACACACATATAAACACACACAAAAAAAACACACGCACAAAAACACACACACAAAAAACACACGCAAAATCACACACACAAAAGCAGATCTGTTTTTTGTGTGTCTTTGTTTTGTGTGTGTGTGTTTTGTGTGTGTGTTTTTGTGTGCGTGTTGTTTGCTGTGTGTGTTTTTGTTTTTGTTTGTTTTGTGTGTGTGTTATTTATGTTTGTGTATGTTTTTGTGTGTGTGTTGATGTGTGTGTTTTTGTGTGTGTCTTTTTTCAGTATATGTTTTTATTATGTGTGTGTTTTTGTGTGTTTGTGTGTGTCTTTTTGTGTGTGTGTGCATTTGTGTGTGTCTTTTTTTTGTGTCTATTTGTCTTTTTCGGGCTTTTTTTGTGTGTGTTTTTGTGTGTGTTTTTCTGTGTTTTTGTGTACTTTTTTTGTGTGTTTTGTTTGTGTGTGAGATTGTTTGTGTGTTTGTCTGTATTTTATTTGTGTGTTTGTTTTTGCGTGTGTGTTTTTGCGTGTTATGTGCGTGTGTTTTTTTGTGTGTGTGTCGTTTGTATGTGCCTGTTTTTTTTGTGTTTAAATGTGTGTGTTTTTATTTGTTGAATCGATGAATAACAATTGATTCATTGAATGAATAATTGAAGTTTTGTTCAATGATTGAATGAAAGCGCGTTGTTTCATTGAATTTAACGTTATGCTCGGGATATTGAATGAACGTGTAGCCTGTTTCACTCAATGAATGCATGCAGTTTGATTCTATGAATGAATGCGTTCAATGTGGTTCATTAAATGAATAGAAAAAGCTCTACTCGTTGGATTATATGGTTGCATGAATGTATAACGTTTGATTCATTCAGTCAATGATTGAAGATTGATTCAATGATTGGATGAATATGCTCGTTGTTTCATTGAATAAAAGTGTTAAACTCGGGACTCTGATAAAATGAGATTGAATAAATGAGAGATGCTCCCATCATTGAATTAACATTAGCGGTCTGTTTCATTGAATGCACATTATTTCATTGAATTAATGCGTGAAACTGATGCCACCGACTGAATGAGGGAAGCTCCTTCATTTAATTAATAAGTTTGGTTCATTGAATGAATGAATTAAGCTTGAAACATTGAATGAATGAAAGAAGCTATACTCATGGAATTAACACGTACACTGTGTTACATTGAATAAATGAGAGCAGTTTGATTCATTGAACAAAAGAAAGCTTTTGGATTCAATAAATAAATGAGGTTCCAATGATTGATTGAATGCACATTATGCTCGGGATATTGAATGAACGTGTAGCCTGTTTCATTCAATGAATGCATGCAGTTTGATTCTATGAATGAATGCGTTCAATGTGGTTCATTAAATGAATAGGAAAAGCTCTCCTCATTCGTGCAATAATGTAAACATAACGCAGCTTTTTTAGAGATTACAACTGTTTTCATTTCCTAACTGAATCAAACTGCAGATGTAACACACTACTCGTGCTCATTCAACGAGTAGAGCTTTTTCTGTTCTTTTAGTCAACCATATTGAACGCATTCATTCAAAGAAACAAACTGCATGCATTCATTGAATGAAACGGACTGCACATGTTAATTTAATGTCACAAGGATAACGCTTCCATTCAATGAAACGACGTGTAATTATTCAATCATTGAATCAAACGTCAATCATTTATTCAATGTATCCAACGGTATTCATAGATTCCATGAAAAAACTTAACTCATTCAATGAACCAAACTGTACTTATTAATTAAATGAAGTATTTAATGCATCAGTTTCGAACATTGATTCAATGAATCAAAGTGCATTCAATGAAACAGACCGCACATGTTAATTCAATGATAGGAGCTTCTCTCATTTATGTAATGTCTCGAGCTTAAAGCTTTCATTCAATGAATCAGATTTTAATCATTGATTCAATAGTTTAAACGTTACTCATTGATTCGATGTTACAAATTTAACTCATCTATTTACTCATTAAATTCAACTGGATGCAATCGTTCAATGAAACAAACTGCATTTGCTATTCCAATGAGTAGAGCTTTTGCCATTCATTCAATGAAACAGACTTCACGCATTCATTCAAAGGAAAATACGGCCCACGATTGATTAAACAAAACATACTGCACGCTTTAATTCTCTCATTCACGGTTCTCTCATTCATTCAATGCCATCAGTTCCACGCATTGATTCATTGAAACAAACTGCACACATTCATTCAATGAAACAAAACCGGATTTGTTAATTCAATGAGTGGCGTTTCTCTCATTCGTTCAGTGCAATGTGTTTAACGAATTGGTTCAACGAAACGAACTGCACGCATTCATTTAATGACTGCGCACGTTAATTCAATGATAGAAGCATCTCTCGTTTTTCAATGTCCCGAGCATAACGCTGGCATTAAATGAAACAAACTGCATTCGTTTAATCAGTGACGTCAAAGTTCAACCATTGATTCAATGAAACAAACTTAGCACATTCGTTCAATGAAATACACTGCACGTGCTCATCCAATGGGTAGAACTTTTGCAATTCATTCAATGAATCAAACTGCACACATTCTTTCAAAGTAACACACTGCACGTGCTAATCCAATGAGTGGAGCTTTGACTATTCATTTAATGAACCACATTGAACTCATTTATTTAGTGAAACCAACTGCACTAATTCATTCAATGCAACACAGTGTACGTGTTAATTCCATGAGTATAGCTTCTTTCATCCATTCAATGTTTCAAGCTTAACTCGTTCAATCAATGAACCAAACTGTACTTATTAATTAAATGAAGGAGCTTCCCTCATTCAGTCTGTGGCATCCGTTTCACGCATTGATTTAATGAAATAATGTGCATTCAATGAAACAGACCGCACATGTTAATAGGAGCATCTCTCATTTATTCAATCTCATTTATTCAGAGTCCCGAGTTTAATAAACCTTCAATCATTGAATCAATGAATCAAACGTTATACATTCATGCAACAATATAAACAAAACGCAGCTTTTTTTTAGAGATAACAACTGTTTTCATTCCTTCATGAATCAAACTGCACACATTCATTCACCGTAAGACACTACACGTGTTCATTCGACGAGTAGGGCTTTTTCTGTTCTTTGAATCAACCAAATTGAACGCATTCATTCAAAGATACAAACTGCATGCATTCTTTGAATGAAACGGACTGCACATGTTTATTCAATGTCCCGAGTATAACGCTTACATTCAATGAAACAACGTGCATTCATTCAATCATTGAATCAAACTTCAATCATTTATTCAATGTATCAAACATTATTCATAGATTCAATTAAAAAACAACTCATTTATTTAGTGAAACCAACTGCAATCTTTCCTTTAATTGAAACACACTGCATGTGCAAATTCCATGAGTATAGCTTCTCTCATTCATTCAGTGTTTCAACCGTAACTCATTCATTCAATGAACCAAAATGCACTTTTTGATTAAATGAGTAGAGCTTCCCTCATTCAGTCTGTGGCATCAGTTTCAGCACTGATTCAATGAGCCAAAGTGCATTCAATGAAACAGACCGCACATGTTAATTCAATGATAGGAGCTTCTCTCATTTATGTAATGTCTCGAGCTTAAAGCTTTCATTCAATGAATCAGATTTTAATCATTGATTCAATAGTTTAAACGTTACTCATTGATTCGATGTTACAAATTTAACTCATCTATTTACTCATTAAATTCAACTGGATGCAATCGTTCAATGAAACAAACTGCATTTGCTATTCCAATGAGTAGAGCTTTTGCCATTCATTCAATGAAACAGACTTCACGCATTCATTCAAAGGAAAATACGGCCCACGATTGATTAAACAAAACATACTGCACGCTTTAATTCTCTCATTCACGGTTCTCTCATTCATTCAATGCCATCAGTTCCACGCATTGATTCATTGAAACAAACTGCACACATTCATTCAATGAAACAAAACCGGATTTGTTAATTCAATGAGTGGCGTTTCTCTCATTCGTTCAGTGCAATGTGTTTAACGAATTGGTTCAACGAAACGAACTGCACGCATTCATTTAATGACTGCGCACGTTAATTCAATGATAGAAGCATCTCTCGTTTTTCAATGTCCCGAGCATAACGCTGGCATTAAATGAAACAAACTGCATTCGTTTAATCAGTGACGTCAAAGTTCAACCATTGATTCAATGAAACAAACTTAGCACATTCGTTCAATGAAATACACTGCACGTGCTCATCCAATGGGTAGAACTTTTGCAATTCATTCAATGAATCAAACTGCACACATTCTTTCAAAGTAACACACTGCACGTGCTAATCCAATGAGTGGAGCTTTGACTATTCATTTAATGAACCACATTGAACTCATTTATTTAGTGAAACCAACTGCACTAATTCATTCAATGCAACACAGTGTACGTGTTAATTCCATGAGTATAGCTTCTTTCATCCATTCAATGTTTCAAGCTTAACTCGTTCAATCAATGAACCAAACTGTACTTATTAATTAAATGAAGGAGCTTCCCTCATTCAGTCTGTGGCATCCGTTTCACGCATTGATTTTCTGAAATAATGTGCATTCAATGAAACAGACCGCACATGTTAATAGGAGCATCTCTCATTTATTCAATCTCATTTATTCAGAGTCCCGAGTTTAATAAACCTTCAATCATTGAATCAATGAATCAAACGTTATACATTCATGCAACAATATAAACAAAACGCAGCTTTTTTTTAGAGATAACAACTGTTTTCATTCCTTCATGAATCAAACTGCACACATTCATTCAACGTAAGACACTACACGTGTTCATTCGACGAGTAGGGCTTTTTCTGTTCTTTGAATCAACCAAATTGAACGCAGTCATTCAAAGATACAAACTGCATGCATTCTTTGAATGAAACGGACTGCACATGTTTATTCAATGTCCCGAGTATAACGCTTACATTCAATGAAACAACGTGCATTCATTCAATCATTGAATCAAACTTCAATCATTTATTCAATGTATCAAACATTATTCATAGATTCAATTAAAAAACAACTCATTTATTTAGTGAAACCAACTGCAATCTTTCCTTTAATTGAAACACACTGCATGTGCAAATTCCATGAGTATAGCTTCTCTCATTCATTCAGTGTTTCAACCGTAACTCATTCATTCAATGAACCAAACTGCACTTTTTGATTAAATGAGTAGAGCTTCCCTCATTCAGTCTGTGGCATCAGTTTCAGCACTGATTCAATGAGCCAAAGTGCATTCAATGAAACAGACCGCACATGTTAATTCAATGATAGGAGCTTCTCTCATTTATTCACTGTCTCGAGTTAAACGCTTTAATTCAATGAAACAATGAGCAGATTCTTTCAATCATGGAATCAACCTTCATTCATTGATTCAATGAGTTAAACGTTGTACATTCCTGCCATCATACAAAGTTAACGCAGTTTTTTAGTGATTCTAACGGTGTTCAATCCTTCAAAGATCCCAAGATCTCTCTGTTCCTCCTGTTAACCCTGTATTCCACATTCTTATTTGTCTTTCCAAAATGGACAACCTCACACTTGGCAACCTCCATCTGCCACTCCCCAGCCCAGCTCTGCATCATATCTAAGTCCCTTTGCAGCCGACAACAGCCCACTTCACTATCCACAACTCCACCAATCTTCGTATCATCTGCAAATTTACAAATTCGACTCCCTCATCCAAGTCATTAATAAAAATTACAAACAGCAGAGGACCCAGAACTGATCCCTGCGGAACTCTACTTGTAACTGGGCTCCAGGCTGAATATTTGCCATCTACCACCACTCTCTGACTTCGACCGGTTAGCCAGTTTTCTATCCAATTGGCCAAATTTCTCTCTATCCCATGCCTCCTGACTTTCTGCACAAGCCTACCATGGGGAACCTTATCAAATGCCTTACTAAAATCCATGTATACTACATCCACTGCACTACCCTAAGCCACATGCTTGGTCATCTCCTCAAAGAATTGTAAGGCAAGACCTACCCTTCACAAATCCGTGCTGGCTGTCCCTAATCAGGCAGTGTCTTTCTAGATACTCATAAATCCTATCCCTCAGTACCCTTTCCATTACTTTGCCTACCACCGAAGTAAGACTAACTGGCCTGTAATCCTCGGGGTTATCCCTATTCCCTGTATTGAACAAGGGCACAACATTCACCAGTCCCCTGGTTCCACCCCCGTTGACAGTGAAGGCGAAAAGATCATTGCCAACGGTTCTGCAGTTTCATCTCTTGCTTCCCACATAATCCTAGGATATATCCCGTCAGGCCCGGGGGCTTGTCTATCCTCAAGTTGTTCATAATGTCCAACACATCTTCCTTCCTCACAAGTATCTCCTCTAGCTTACCAGTCCGTTTCACACTCTCCTCTTCAACAATACGGTCACTCTCGCTCGTAAATACTGAAGAAAAGTACTCATTCAAGACCTCTCCTATCTCTTCCGACTTCCTACCCTCGTTCTCGTCATTCTCATGTTTCTCACGTACGCATCAAATGCCTTTGGGTTATCCTTGATCCTATCCGGCAAAGATTTTTCATGCCCTCTCTTAGCTTCAGGTCCCTTCTGGCTATCCTGTATCACTCTACTGCTCTGCCTGAACCCTGTTTCCTCAACCTTATGTAAGCCTCCTTCGTCCTCTTTACAAGACATTCAAACTCTCTCGTCAAACAAGGTTCCCTCACGCAACCAGTTCGTTCCTACCTGACAGGTACATACATATCAAGGACACGTCGTATCTGTTCCTTGAAAAAGTTCCACATTTCCACGACATCCTTCCCTGACAGCCTATGCTCCCAACTTATGCTACTCAGAACCTGTCTTACAGCATCGTAATTACCTTTCCCCCAATTGTAAAACCTACCCTGTTGCATGCACCCATCTCTCTCCATAACCAAGGTGAAAGTAACAGAATTGTGGTTACGACCACAAAAATGTTCACCCAATAACAATCCCATCACTTGTCGCGGTTCATTACCGAGTACCAAATCCAATATAGCCTCCCCTCTGGTCGGACAATCTACATACTGAGTTAGAAAAGCTTCCTTGACACACTGGCAAACACTACCCCATCCAATCTACTTGCTTCAATTCAATGAAACAACGTGCATTCATTCAATCATTGAATCAAACTTCTATCATTTATTCAATTAATCAAACGTTATTCATGGATTCAATGAAAGAAACTCATTTATTCAGTGAATCCAACTGCTTTCGTTCGTTCAATGAATCAAACTGCACTCATTCATTCAATGTAACTCAATGCACGTGTTAATTCCATGAGTATAGCTTCTTTCATTCATTCAATGTTTCAAGCTTTACTCATTCATTCAATGAACCAAACTGTACTTAATTAAATGAAGGGGGTTCCCTCATTCAGTCTGTGGCATCAGTTTTGCACATTGATTCAATGAAACAAAGTGCATTCAATGAAACAGACCGCACAGATTAATTCAATAATAGGATCTTCTCTTATTTATTCAATGTCTTAACGCTTAACGCTTTCATTCAATGAAACAAACTGCATTCATTCAATCATTGATTCAGACTTTAATCATTGTGATTGTGTGCTGTTTGATTGAGACAATGTGTGAAGCTTATGACATTGAATGAACGAATAGCTGTATTCATTGAATTGACAAATGCAGATTACTTCATGAACTAAATGTGCGCAATTTGTTTGATTGAAACAATGTATTAAGAGTACCTCTACTCATTGAATTATCATATGCACTCTATTTCATTGAATAAACGAGTGTAGTAGGATTCACTAAATAACTGAGTTAGGTTTGTTCGATTGAAACAAGGAATAAGGTTTGATTAATTGATTGTAGTTTGATTGTAGTTTGATACAATGATTCAATGAATGCAGTTTGTTTCATTGAATGAACGTATGCATTTTGGTTCACTAAATATGGGAGATAGATTTGTTCCATTGAAATAAAGAATACAGTGTGATTCATTGAATCAATGATTGTAGTTTGATTCAATGAATGCAGTATGTTTCATTGAATGAAAGCGTTAAGCTTGGCACAATAAAGGAATGAAAGAAGCTCTCTGATTGAACTAGCACGTGCAGTTTGGTTCATTTAGTGAATGTGTGCAGTTTGATTGAGAGAAGGTGCGAAGTTTGTGACATTGAGAGAATGAGATTAGCTGTATTCATTGATTTGACAAATGTTGTTTGATCCATGAACTAAATGTGTGCGATTTGTGGATTGAATGAATCCATTAAGCATGAGGCATAGATCGAAAGGGAGAACGTCTACTCTTTGAATTGACAAGTGCAGACTCTTTCATTGAATGAACGTGTGCAGTTTCATTCACTAAATAATCGTGTTGTTTGTTTCATGGAAACATTGATTAACGTTTGATTCATTGAACCAATCATTAAAGATTGTTTCAATGATTCAACGAATGCAGTTTGTTTCCTTGAATGAAAGCGTGAATCTTGACACATTGAATGAATGAGAGAATCTACACTCATTGAATTAACACGTGCAGTATGTTTCATGGAGTGAATGTGTGCTGTTTGATTGAGACAATGTGTGAAGCTTGTGACATTGAATGAATGAGTAGCTGCATTCATTGTATTGACAAGTGCAGTTTGATTCATGAACTAAATGTGTGCAATATGTTTGTTTGAATCAATGCGTTAAGTTTGAGGCATGGAACGCTTTAAAGAACCTCTACTCGTTGAATTGACAAGTGCAGCCTCTTTCATTGAATGAACGTGTGCATTCTCATTCACTTAAGAAGCGTGTTAAGTTTGTTAAATTGAAACATTGAATAACGTTTGATTTATTGAACCAATCATTAAAGATTGATTCAATGATCAATGAATGCAGTTTGTTTCATTGAATGAACGTAGGCATTTTGGTTCACTAAATAAGGGAGATAGATTTGTTCCATTGATTCATTGACTGTAGTTTGATTCAATGATTCGATGAAAGCAGTATTTTTGATTGAATGAAAGCGTGAAACTTGGCACATTGAAGGAATGAGAGAAGCTCTCTCATTGAATTAAGACGTGCAGTTTGGTTCATGGAGTGAATGTGTGCAGTTCGATTGAGACAATGTGTGAAGCTTGTGACATTGAATGAACGAGTAGCTGTATTCATTGAATTGACAAATGCAGTTTGCTTCATAAACTAAACGTGTGCTTTTGTTTTTTTGCATCATTGAATTATCTACTCATTGAATTGTCATGTGCAGTCTGTTTCATTGAATGAACGAGTGTAGTAGGATTCACTAAACAAGGGAGTTAGGTTAGTTCGATTGAAACAAGGAATAAAGTTTGATTCATTGAATCAATGATTGTAGTTTGTTGCAATGATTCATTGAAAGCAGTTTTTTTCATTGAATGAAAGCGTTAAGCTTGGCACATTGAATGAATGGGAGGAGGTCTCTCATTAAATTAACACGTGCAGTTTGGTTCATGAAGTGAATGTGTGCAGTTTGATTGAGACAATGTGCGAAGCTTGTGACATTGAGAGATTAAGAGTAGCTGGATTCATGGAATTGACAAACGCAGTTTGCTTCATGTACTAAATGCGTGCAATTTGTTTGATTGAATGAATGCATTAAGAATGCCTCGACTCATTGAATTATCATGTACAGTCTGTTTTATTGAATGAACGAGTGTTGTCGGATTCACTAAATAAGTGAGTTAGGTTTGTTCGATTGAAACAAGGAATAAGGTTTGATACATGAATTGTAGTTGATTGTTGTTTGATTGTAGTTTGATACAATGTTTCAATGAATGCAGTTTGTTTCATTGAATTGAACGTATGCATTTTGGTTCACTGAATGAGGGAGATAGATTTGTTCCATTGAAATAATGAATAGGGTGTGATTCATTGAATCAATGATTGTAGTTTGATGCAATGATTTAATGAATGCAGTTTGATTCATTGAATGAAAGCGTTAAGCTTGGCACATTGAATGAATGAGAGAAGCTCTCTGATTGAACTAACAAGCGCAGTTTGGTTCATGGAGTGAATGTGTGCAGTTTGCTTGAGACAATGTGCGAAGCTTGTGACATTAAGAGAATGAGAGTAGCTGTATTCATTGAATTGACAAATGCTGGTTGCTTCATGAACTAAACGTGTGCAATTTGTTTGTTTCAATCAATGCGTTAAGCTTGAGACATTGAACCTCTACTCTTTGAATTAATAAGTGCAGCCTCTTTCATTGAATGAACGTGTGCAGTTTCATTCACTACATACAAAAGCACACACACAGAAAAAACTCACACACAAAAAACAACATACACGAAAACACACACAGAAACACACACACGATACACACAGACACACAATAACGCACACACACACAAAACACACAAAAACTCTCACACAAAAAAACACACACACATAAAACCACACTCACACAAAAACACACACCCAAAAAAACACGCACACACTCACACGAAAAAACTCATACACACAAAAAACAACCACACAACACACACATACACACAAAAACACACACATATAAACACACACAAAAAAAACACACGCACAAAAACACACACACAAAAAACACACGCAAAATCACACACACAAAAGCAGATCTGTTTTTTGTGTGTCTTTGTTTTGTGTGTGTGTGTTTTGTGTGTGTGTTTTTGTGTGCGTGTTGTTTGCTGTGTGTGTTTTTGTTTTTGTTTGTTTTGTGTGTGTGTTATTTATGTTTGTGTATGTTTTTGTGTGTGTGTTGATGTGTGTGTTTTTGTGTGTGTCTTTTTTCAGTATATGTTTTTATTATGTGTGTGTTTTTGTGTGTTTGTGTGTGTCTTTTTGTGTGTGTGTGCATTTGTGTGTGTCTTTTTTTTGTGTCTATTTGTCTTTTTCGGGCTTTTTTGTGTGTGTTTTTGTGTGTGTTTTTCTGTGTTTTTGTGTACTTTTTTTGTGTGTTTTGTTTGTGTGTGAGATTGTTTGTGTGTTTGTCTGTATTTTATTTGTGTGTTTGTTTTTGCGTGTGTGTTTTTGCGTGTTATGTGCGTGTGTTTTTTTGTGTGTGTGTCGTTTGTATGTGCCTGTTTTTTTTGTGTTTAAATGTGTGTGTTTTTATTTGTTGAATCGATGAATAACAATTGATTCATTGAATGAATAATTGAAGTTTTGTTCAATGATTGAATGAAAGCGCGTTGTTTCATTGAATTTAACGTTATGCTCGGGATATTGAATGAACGTGTAGCCTGTTTCACTCAATGAATGCATGCAGTTTGATTCTATGAATGAATGCGTTCAATGTGGTTCATTAAATGAATAGAAAAAGCTCTACTCGTTGGATTATATGGTTGCATGAATGTATAACGTTTGATTCATTCAGTCAATGATTGAAGATTGATTCAATGATTGGATGAATATGCTCGTTGTTTCATTGAATAAAAGTGTTAAACTCGGGACTCTGATAAAATGAGATTGAATAAATGAGAGATGCTCCCATCATTGAATTAACATTAGCGGTCTGTTTCATTGAATGCACATTATTTCATTGAATTAATGCGTGAAACTGATGCCACCGACTGAATGAGGGAAGCTCCTTCATTTAATTAATAAGTTTGGTTCATTGAATGAATGAATTAAGCTTGAAACATTGAATGAATGAAAGAAGCTATACTCATGGAATTAACACGTACACTGTGTTACATTGAATAAATGAGAGCAGTTTGATTCATTGAACAAAAGAAAGCTTTTGGATTCAATAAATAAATGAGGTTCCAATGATTGATTGAATGCACATTATGCTCGGGATATTGAATGAACGTGTAGCCTGTTTCATTCAATGAATGCATGCAGTTTGATTCTATGAATGAATGCGTTCAATGTGGTTCATTAAATGAAAAAGAAAAGCTCTACTCGATGGATTAGCACGTGTGATGTGTTACATTGAATGAATGTGTGCAGATTGAATCTTTGAAGGAATGAACACCGTTGGAATGACTAAAAACTGTGTTTACTTTGTATGATTGCATGAATATATAACGTTTGACTCATTGAATCAATGACTGAAGTTTGATTCAATGATTGAATGAATGCACGTTGTTTCATTGATTGAAAGCGTTATGTTCGGGATATTGAATTAACATGTGCAGTCTGTTTAATTCAATGAATGCATGCAATTTCTTTCTTTGAATGAATGCATTCAATGTGGTTCATTAAATGAATAGGAAAAGCTCTCCTCATTCGTGCAATAATGTAAACATAACGCAGCTTTTTTAGAGATTACAACTGTTTTCATTTCCTAACTGAATCAAACTGCAGATGTAACACACTACTCGTGCTCATTCAACGAGTAGAGCTTTTTCTGTTCTTTTAGTCAACCATATTGAACGCATTCATTCAAAGAAACAAACTGCATGCATTCATTGAATGAAACGGACTGCACATGTTAATTTAATGTCACGAGGATAACGCTTCCATTCAATGAAACGACGTGTAATTATTCAATCATTGAATCAAACGTCAATCATTTATTCAATGTATCCAACGGTATTCATAGATTCCATGAAAAAACTTAACTCATTCAATTAACCAAACTGTACTTATTAATTAAATGAAATATTTAATGCATCAGTTTCGCACATTGATTCAATGAATCAAAGTGCATTCAATGAAACAGACCGCACATGTTAATTCAATGATAGGAGCTTCTCTCATTTATGTAATGTCTCGAGCTTAAAGCTTTCATTCAATGATTTTAATCATTGATTCAATAGTTTAAACGTTACTCATTGATTCGATGTTACAAATTTAACTCATCTATTTACTCATTAAATTCAACTGGATGCAATCGTTCAATGAAACAAACTGCATTTGCTATTCCAATGAGTAGAGCTTTTGCCTTTCATTCAATGAAACAGACTTCACGCATTCATTCAAAGGAAAATACGGCCCACATTGATTAAACAAAACATACTGCATGCTTTAATTCTCTCATTCACGGTTCTCTCATTCATTCAATGTCATCAGTTCCACGCATTGATTCATTGAAACAAACTGCACACATTCATTCAATGAAACAAAACCGGATTTGTTAATTCAATGAGTGGCGTTTCTCTCATTCGTTCAGTGCAATGTGTTTAACGAATTGGTTCAACGAAACGAACTGCACGCATTCATTTAATGACTGCGCACGTTAATTCAATGATAGAAGCATCTCTCGTTTTTCAATGTCCCGAGCATAACGCTGGCATTAAATGAAACAAACTGCATTCGTTTAATCAGTGACGTCAAAGTTCAACCATTGATTCAATGAAACAAACTTAGCACATTCGTTCAATGAAATACACTGCACGTGCTCATCCAATGGGTAGAACTTTTGCAATTCATTCAATGAATCAAACTGCACACATTCTTTCAAAGTAACACACTGCACGTGCTAATCCAATGAGTGGAGCTTTGACTATTCATTTAATGAACCACATTGAACTCATTTATTTAGTGAAACCAACTGCACTAATTCATTCAATGCAACACAGTGTACGTGTTAATTCCATGAGTATAGCTTCTTTCATCCATTCAATGTTTCAAGCTTAACTCGTTCAATCAATGAACCAAACTGTACTTATTAATTAAATGAAGGAGCTTCCCTCATTCAGTCTGTGGCATCCGTTTCACGCATTGATTTTCTGAAATAATGTGCATTCAATGAAACAGACCGCACATGTTAATAGGAGCATCTCTCATTTATTCAATCGCATTTATTTAGAGTCCCGAATTTAATAAACCTTCAATCATTGAATCAATGAATCAAACGTTATACATTCATGCAACAATATAAACAAAACGCAGCTTTTTTTAGAGATAACAACTGTTTTCATTCCTTCATGAATCAAACTGCACACATTCATTCAACGTAAGACACTACACGTGTTCATTCGACGAGTAGGGCTTTTTCTGTTCTTTTAATCAACCAAATTGAACGCATTCATTCAAAGATACAAACTGCATGCATTCTTTGAATGAAACGGACTGCACATGTTTATTCAATGTCCCGAGTATAACGCTTACATTCAATGAAACAACGTGCATTCATTCAATCATTGAATCAAACTTCAATCATTTATTCAATGTATCAAACGTTACTCATAGATTCAATTAAAAAACAACTCATTTATTTAGTGAAAACAACTGCAATCTTTCCTTTAATTGAAACACACTGCATGTGCAAATTCCATGAGTATAGCTTCCCTCATTCATTCAGTGTTTCAACCGTAACTCATTCATTCAATGAACCAAACTGCACCTTTTGATTAAATGAGTAGAGCTTCCCTCATTCAGTCTGTGGCATCAGTTTCAGCATTGATTCAATGAGCCAAAGTGCATTCAATGAAACAGACAGCACATGTTAATTCAATGATAGGAGCTTCTCTCATTTATTCATTGTCTCGAGTTAAACGCTTTAATTCAATGAAACAATGAGCAGATTCTTTCAATCATGGAATCAACCTTCATTCATTGATTCAATGAGTTAAACGTTGTACATTCCTGCCATCATACAAAGTTAACGCAGTTTTTTAGTGATTGTAACGGTGTTCAATCCTTCAAAGATCCCAAGATCTCTCTGTTCCTACTGTTAACCCTATATTCCACATTCTTATTTGTCTTTCCAAAATGGACAACCTCACACTTGGCAACCTCCATCTGCTACTCCCCAGCCCAGCTCTGCATCATATCTAAGTCCCTTTGCAGCCGACAACAGCCCACTTCACTATCCACAACTCCACCAATCTTCGTATCATCTGCAAATTTACTGACCCACCCTTCGACTCCCTCATCCAAGTCATTAATAAAAATTACAAACAGCAGAGGACCCAGAACTGATCCCTGCGGAACTCTACTTGTAACTGGGCTCCAGGCTGAATATTTGCCATCTACCACCACTCTCTGACTTCGACCAGTTAGCCAGTTTTCTATCCAATTGGCCAAATTTCTCTCTATCCCATGCCTCCTGACTTTCTGCATAAGCCTACCATGGGGAACGTTATCAAATGCCTTACTAAAATCCATGTATACTACATCCACTGCACTACCCTAAGCCACATGCTTGGTCATCTCCTCAAAGAATTGTAAGGCAAGACCTACCCTTCACAAATCGGTGCTGGCTGTCCCTAATCAAGCAGTGTCTTTCTAGATACTCATAAATCCTATCCCTCAGTACCCTTTCCATTACTTTGCCTACCACCGAAGTAAGACTAACTGGCCTGTAATTCTCGGGGTTATCCCTATTCCCTTTATTGAACAAGGGCACAACATTCACCAGTCCCCTGGTACCACCCCCGTTGACAGTGAAGGCGAAAAGATCATTGCCAACGGTTCTGCACTTTCATCTCTTGCTTCCCACATAATCCTAGGATATATCCCGTCAGGCCCGGGGGCTTGTCTATCCTCAAGTTGTTCATAATGTCCAACACATCTTCCTTCCTCACAAGTATCTCCTCTAGCTTACCAGACCGTTTCACACTCTCCTCTTCAACAATACGGTCACTCTCGTTCGTAAATACAGAAGAAAAGTACTCATTCAAGACCTCTCCTATCTCTTCCGACTTCCTACCCTCGTTCTCGTCATTCTCATGTTTCTCACGTACGCATCAAATGCCTTTGGGTTATCCTTGATCCTATCCGGCAAAGATTTTTCATGCCCTCTCTTAGCTCTCCTAATCACTTTCTTCAGGTCCCTTCTGGCTATCCTGTATCACTCTACTGCTCTGCCTGAACCCTGTTTCCTCAACCTTATGTAAGCCTCCTTCTTCCTCTTTACAAGACATTCAAACTCTCTCGTCAAACAATGTTCCCTCACGCAACCAGTTCGTTCCTACCTGACAGGTACATACATATCAAGGACACGTCGTATCTGTTCCTTGAAAAAGTTCCACATTTCCACGACATCCTTCCCTGACAGCCTATGCTCCCAACTTATGCTACTCAGATCCTGTCTTACAGCATCGTAATTACCTTTCCCCCAATTGTAAAACCTACCCTGTTGCATGCACCCATCTCTCTCCATAACCAAGGTGAAAGTAACAGAATTGTGGTTACGACCACAAAAATGTTCACCCAATAACAATCCCATCACTTGTCCCGGTTCATTACCGAGTACCAAATACAATATAGCCTCCCCTCTGGTCGGACAATCTACATACTGAGTTAGAAAAGCTTCCTTGACACACTGGCAAACACTACCGCATCCAATCTACTTGATTCAATTCAATGAAACAACGTGCATTCATTCAATCATTGAATCAAACTTCTATCATTTATTCAATTAATCAAACGTTATTCATGGATTCAATGAAGGAAACTCATTTATTCAGTGAATCCAACTGCTTTCGTTCGTTCAATGAATCAAACTGCACTCATTCATTCAATGTAACTCAGTGCACGTGTTAATTCCATGAGTATAGCTTCTTTCATTCATTCAATGTTTCAAGCTTTACTCATTCATTCAATGAACCAAACTGTACTTAATTAAATGAAGGAGCTTCCCTCATTCAGTCTGTGGCATCAGTTTTGCACATTGATTCAATGAAACAGACCGCACAGATTAATTCAATAATAGGATCTTCTCTTATTTATTCAATGTCATAACGCTTAACGCTTTCATTCAATGAAACAAACTGCATTCATTCAATCATTGATTCAGACTTTAATCATTGTGATTGTGTGCTGTTTGATTGAGACAATGTGTGAAGCTTATGACATTGAATGAACGAATAGCTGTATTCATTGAATTGACAAATGCAGATTACTTCATGAACTAAATGTGCGCAATTTGTTTGATTGAAACAATGTATTAAGAGTACCTCTACTCATTGAATTATCATATACACTCTATTTCATTGAATAAACGAGTGTAGTAGGATTCACTAAATAACTGAGTTAGGTTTGTTCGATTGAAACAAGGAATAAGGTTTGATTAATTGATTGTAGTTTGATTGTAGTTTGATACAATGATTCAATGAATGCAGTTTGTTTCATTGAATGAACGTATGCATTTTGGTTCACTAAATATGGGAGGTAGATTTGTTCCATTGAAATAAAGAATACAGTGTGATTCATTGAATCAATGATTGTAGTTTGATTCAATGAATGCAGTATGTTTCATTGAATGAAAGCGTTAAGCTTGGCACAATGAAGGAATGAAAGAAGCTCTCTGATTGAACTAGCACGTGCAGTTTGGTTCATTTAGTGAATGTGTGCAGTTTGATTGAGAGAAGGTGCGAAGTTTGTGACATTGAGAGAATGAGATTAGCTGTATTCATTGATTTGACAAATGTTGTTTGATCCATGAACTAAATGTGTGCGATTTGTTGATTGAATGAATCCATTAAGCTTGAGGCATAGAACGAAAGGGAGTACGTCTACTCTTTGAATTGACAAGTGCAGACTCTTTCATTGAATGAACGTGTGCAGTTTCATTCACTAAATAATCGTGTTGTTTGTTTCATTGAAGCATTGATTAACGTTTGATTCATTGAACCAATCATTTAAGATTGTTTCAATGATTCAACGAATGCAGTTTGTTTCCTTGAATGAAAGCGTGAATCTTGACACATTGACTGAATGAGAGAATTAACACTCATTGAATTAACACGTGCAGTATGTTTCATGGAGTGAATGTGTGCTGTTTGATTGAGACTATGTGTGAAGCTTGTGACATTGAATGAATGAGTAGCTGCATTCATTGTATTGACAAGTGCAGTTTGATTCATGAACTAAATGTGTGCAATATGTTTGTTTGAATCAATGCGTTAAGTTTGAGGCATGGAACGCTTTAAAGAACCTCTACTCGTTGAATTGACAAGTGCAGCCTCTTTCATTGAATGAACGTGTGCATTCTCATTCACTTAAGAAGCGTGTTAAGTTTGTTAAATTGAAACATTGAATAACGTTTGATTTATTGAACCAATCATTAAAGATTGATTCAATGATCAATGAATGCAGTTTGTTTCATTGAATGAACGTAGGCATTTTGGTTCTCTAAATAAGGGAGATAGATTTGTTCCATTGATTCATTGACTGTAGTTTGATTCAATGATTCGATGAAAGCAGTATTTTTGATTGAATGAAAGCGTGAAACTTGGCACATTGAAGGAATGAGAGAAGCTCTCTCATTGAATTAAGACGTGCAGTTTGGTTCATGGAGTGATTGTGTGCAGTTCGATTGAGACAATGTGTGAAGCTTGTGACATTGAATGAACGAGTAGCTGTATTCATTGAATTGACAAATGCAGTTTGCTTCATAAACTAAATGTGTGCTTTTGTTTTTTTGCATCATTGAATTATCTACTCATTGAATTGTCATGTGCAGTCTGTTTCATTGAATGAACGAGTGTAGTAGGATTCACTAAACAAGGGAGTTAGGTTAGTTCGATTGAAACAAGGAATAAAGTTTGATTCATTGAATCAATGATTGTAGTTTGTTGCAATGATTCATTGAAAGCAGTTTTTTTCATTGAATGAAAGCGTTAAGCTTGCCACATTGAATGAATGAGAGAAGGTCTCTCATTAAATTAACACGTGCAGTTTGGTTCATGAAGTGAATGTGTGCAGTTTGATTGAGACAATATGCGAAGCTTGTGACATTGAGAGATTAAGAGTAGCTGGATTCATGGATTTGACAAACGCAGTTTGCTTCATGTACTAAATGCGTGCAATTTGGTTGATTGAATGAATGCATTAAGAATGCCTCGACTCATTGAATTATCATGTACAGTCTGTTTTATTGAATGAACGAGTGTTGTCGGATTCACTAAATAAGTGAGTTAGGTTTGTTCGATTGAAACAAGGAATAAGGTTTGATACATGAATTGTAGTTGATTGTAGTTTGATTGTAGTTTGATACAATGTTTCAATGAATGCAGTTTGTTTCATTGAATTGAACGTATGCATTTTGGTTCACTGAATGAGGGAGATAGATTTGTTCCATTGAAATAATGAATAGGGTGTGATTCATTGAATCAATGATTGTAGTTTGATGCAATGATTTAATGAATGCAGTTTGATTCATTGAATGAAAGCGTTAAGCTTGGCACATTGAATGAATGAGAGAAGCTCTCTGATTGAACTAACAAGCGCAGTTTTGTTCATGGAGTGAATGTGTGCAGTTTGCTTGAGACAATGTGCGAAGCTTGTGACATTAAGAGAATGAGAGTAGCTGTATTCATTGAATTGACAAATGCTGGTTGCTTCATGAACTAAACGTGTGCAATTTGTTTGTTTCAATCAATGCGTTAAGCTTGAGACATTGAACCTCTACTCTTTGAATTAATAAGTGCAGCCTCTTTCATTGAATGAACGTGTGCAGTTTGATTCACTACATACAAAAGCACACACACAGAAAAAACACACACACAAAAAACAACATACACGAAAACACACACAGAAACACACACACGATACACACAGACACACAATAACGCACACACACACAAAACACACAAAAACTCTCACGCAAAAAAACACACACACATAAAACCACACTCACACAAAAACACACACCCAAAAAAACACGCACACACTCACACGAAAAAACCCATACACACAAAAAACAACCACACAACACACACATACACACAAAAACACACACATATAAACACACACAAAAAAAACACATGCACAAAAACACACACACAAAAAACACACGCAAAATCACACACACAAAAGCAGATCTGTTTTTTGTGTGTCTTTTGTTTTGTGTGTGTGTGTTTTGTGTGTGTGTTTTTGTGTGCGTGTTGTTTGCTGTGTGTGTTTTTGTTTTTGTTTGTTTTGTGTGTGTGTGTTATTTATGTTTGTGTATGTTTTTGTGTGTGTGTTGTGTGCGTTTTTGTGTGTGTCTTTTTTCAGTATATGTTTTTATTATGTGTGTGTTTGTGTGTGTCTTTTTGTGTGTGTGTGCATTTGTGTGTGTCTTTTTTTTGTGTCTATTTGTCTTTTTCGGGCTTTTTTTGTGTGTGTTTTTGTGTGTGTTTTTCTGTGTTTTTGTGTACTTTTTTTGTGTGTTTTGTTTGTGTGTGAGATTGTTTGTGTGTTTGTCTGTATTTTATTTGTGTGTTTGTTTTTGCGTGTGTGTTTTTGCGTGTTATGTGCGTGTGTTGTTTTGTGTGTGTGTCGTTTGTATGTGCCTGTTTTTTTTGTGTTTAAATGTGTGTGTTTTTATTTGTTGAATCGATGAATAACAATTGATTCATTGAATGAATAATTGAAGTTTTGTTCAATGATTGAATGAAAGCGCGTTGTTTCATTGAATTTAACGTTATGCTCGGGATATTGAATGAACGTGTAGCCTGTTTCACTCAATGAATGCATGCAGTTTGATTCTATGAATGAATGCGTTCAATGTGGTTCATTAAATGAATAGAAAAAGCTCTACTCGTTGGATTATATGGTTGCATGAATGTATAACGTTTGATTCATTCAGTCAATGATTGAAGATTGATTCAATGATTGGATGAATATGCTCGTTGTTTCATTGAATAAAAGTGTTAAACTCGGGACTCTGATAAAATGAGATTGAATAAATGAGAGATGCTCCCATCATTGAATTAACATTAGCGGTCTGTTTCATTGAATGCACATTATTTCATTGAATTAATGCGTGAAACTGATGCCACCGACTGAATGAGGGAAGCTCCTTCATTTAATTAATAAGTTTGGTTCATTGAATGAATGAATTAAGCTTGTAACATTGAATGAATGAAAGAAGCTATACTCATGGAATTAACACGTACACTGTGTTACATTGAATAAATGAGAGCAGTTTGATTCATTGAACAAAAGAAAGCTTTTGGATTCAATAAATAAATGAGGTTCCAATGATTGATTGAATGCACGTTATGCTCGGGATATTGAATGAACGTGTAGCCTGTTTCATTCAATGAATGCATGCAGTTTGATTCTATGAATGAATGCGTTCAATGTGGTTCATTAAATGAAAAAGAAAAGCTCTACTCGATGGATTAGCACGTGTGATGTGTTACATTGAATGAATGTGTGCAGATTGAATCTTTGAAGGAATGAACACCGTTGGAATGACTAAAAACTGTGTTTACTTTGTATGATTGCATGAATGTATAACGTTTGACTCATTGAATCAATGACTGAAGTTTGATTCAATGATTGAATGAATGCACGTTGTTTCATTGATTGAAAGCGTTATGTTCGGGATATTGAATTAACATGTGCAGTCTGTTTAATTCAATGAATGCATGCAATTTCTTTCTTTGAATGAATGCATTCAATGTGGTTCATTAAATGAATAGGAAAAGCTCTCCTCATTCGTGCAATAATGTAAACATAACGCAGCTTTTTTAGAGATTACAACTGTTTTCATTTCCTAACTGAATCAAACTGCAGATGTAACACACTACTCGTGCTCATTCAACGAGTAGAGCTTTTTCTGTTCTTTTAGTCAACCATATTGAACGCATTCATTCAAAGAAACAAACTGCATGCATTCATTGAATGAAACGGACTGCACATGTTAATTTAATGTCACGAGGATAACGCTTCCATTCAATGAAACGACGTGTAATTATTCAATCATTGAATCAAACGTCAATCATTTATTCAATGTATCCAACGGTATTCATAGATTCCATGAAAAAACTTAACTCATTCAATTAACCAAACTGTACTTATTAATTAAATGAAATATTTAATGCATCAGTTTCGCACATTGATTCAATGAATCAAAGTGCATTCAATGAAACAGACCGCACATGTTAATTCAATGATAGGAGCTTCTCTCATTTATGTAATGTCTCGAGCTTAAAGCTTTCATTCAATGATTTTAATCATTGATTCAATAGTTTAAACGTTACTCATTGATTCGATGTTACAAATTTAACTCATCTATTTACTCATTAAATTCAACTGGATGCAATCGTTCAATGAAACAAACTGCATTTGCTATTCCAATGAGTAGAGCTTTTGCCTTTCATTCAATGAAACAGACTTCACGCATTCATTCAAAGGAAAATACGGCCCACATTGATTAAACAAAACATACTGCATGCTTTAATTCTCTCATTCACGGTTCTCTCATTCATTCAATGTCATCAGTTCCACGCATTGATTCATTGAAACAAACTGCACACATTCATTCAATGAAACAAAACCGGATTTGTTAATTCAATGAGTGGCGTTTCTCTCATTCGTTCAGTGCAATGTGTTTAACGAATTGGTTCAACGAAACGAACTGCACGCATTCATTTAATGACTGCGCACGTTAATTCAATGATAGAAGCATCTCTCGTTTTTCAATGTCCCGAGCATAACGCTGGCATTAAATGAAACAAACTGCATTCGTTTAATCAGTGACGTCAAAGTTCAACCATTGATTCAATGAAACAAACTTAGCACATTCGTTCAATGAAATACACTGCACGTGCTCATCCAATGGGTAGAACTTTTGCAATTCATTCAATGAATCAAACTGCACACATTCTTTCAAAGTAACACACTGCACGTGCTAATCCAATGAGTGGAGCTTTGACTATTCATTTAATGAACCACATTGAACTCATTTATTTAGTGAAACCAACTGCACTAATTCATTCAATGCAACACAGTGTACGTGTTAATTCCATGAGTATAGCTTCTTTCATCCATTCAATGTTTCAAGCTTAACTCGTTCAATCAATGAACCAAACTGTACTTATTAATTAAATGAAGGAGCTTCCCTCATTCAGTCTGTGGCATCCGTTTCACGCATTGATTTTCTGAAATAATGTGCATTCAATGAAACAGACCGCACATGTTAATAGGAGCATCTCTCATTTATTCAATCGCATTTATTCAGAGTCCCGAATTTAATAAACCTTCAATCATTGAATCAATGAATCAAACGTTATACATTCATGCAACAATATAAACAAAACGCAGCTTTTTTTAGAGATAACAACTGTCTTCATTCCTTCATGAATCAAACTGCACACATTCATTCAACGTAAGACACTACACGTGTTCATTCGACGAGTAGGGCTTTTTCTGTTCTTTGAATCAACCAAATTGAACGCATTCATTCAAAGATACAAACTGCATGCATTCTTTGAATGAAACGGACTGCACATGTTTATTCAATGTCCCGAGTATAACGCTTACATTCAATGAAACAACGTGCATTCATTCAATCATTGAATCAAACTTCAATCATTTATTCAATGTATCAAACGTTACTCATAGATTCAATTAAAAAACAACTCATTTATTTAGTGAAAACAACTGCAATCTTTCCTTTAATTGAAACACACTGCATGTGCAAATTCCATGAGTATAGCTTCCCTCATTCATTCAGTGTTTCAACCGTAACTCATTCATTCAATGAACCAAACTGCACCTTTTGATTAAATGAGTAGAGCTTCCCTCATTCAGTCTGTGGCATCAGTTTCAGCATTGATTCAATGAGCCAAAGTGCATTCAATGAAACAGACCGCACATGTTAATTCAATGATAGGAGCTTCTCTCATTTATTCATTGTCTCGAGTTAAACGCTTTAATTCAATGAAACAATGAGCAGATTCTTTCAATCATGGAATCAACCTTCATTCATTGATTCAATGAGTTAAACGTTGTACATTCCTGCCATCATACAAAGTTAACGCAGTTTTTTAGTGATTCTAACGGTGTTCAATCCTTCAAAGATCCCAAGATCACTCTCTTTCCTACTGTTAACCCTGTATTCCACATTCTTATTTGTCTTTCCAAAATGGACAACCTCACACTTGGCAACCTCCATCTGCTACTCCCCAGCCCAGCTCTGCATCATATCTAAGTCCCTTTGCAGCCGACAACAGCCCACTTCACTATCCACAACTCCACCAATCTTCGTATCATCTGCAAATTTACTGACCCACCCTTCGACTCCCTCATCCAAGTCATTAATAAAAATTACAAACAGCAGAGGACCCAGAACTGATCCCTGCGGAACTCTACTTGTAACTGGGCTCCAGGCTGAATATTTGCCATCTACCATCACTCTCTGACTTCGACCAGTTAGCCAGTTTTCTATCCAATTGGCCAAATTTCTCTCTATCCCATGCCTCCTGACTTTCTGCATAAGCCTACCATGGGGAACGTTATCAAATGCCTTACTAAAATCCATGTATACTACATCCACTGCACTACCCGAAGCCACATGCTTGGTCATCTCCTCAAAGAATTGTAAGGCAAGACATACCCTTCACAAATCGGTGCTGGCTGTCCCTAATCAAGCAGTGTCTTTCTAGATACTCATAAATCCTATCCCTCAGTACCCTTTCCATTACTTTGCCTACCACCGAAGTAAGACTAACTGGCCTGTAATTCTCGGGGTTATCCCTATTCCCTTTATTGAACAAGGGCACAACATTCACCAGTCCCCTGGTACCACCCCCGTTGACAGTGAAGGCGAAAAGATCATTGCCAACGGTTCTGCACTTTCATCTCTTGCTTCCCACATAATCCTAGGATATATCCCGTCAGGCCCGGGGGCTTGTCTATCCTCAAGTTGTTCATAATGTCCAACACATCTTCCTTCCTCACAAGTATCTCCTCTAGCTTACCAGACCGTTTCACACTCTCCTCTTCAACAATACGGTCACTCTCGTTCGTAAATACTGAAGAAAAGTACTCATTCAAGACCTCTCCTATCTCTTCCGACTTCCTACCCTCGTTCTCGTCATTCTCATGTTTCTCACGTACGCATCAAATGCCTTTGGGTTATCCTTGATCCTATCCGGCAAAGATTTTTCATGCCCTCTCTTAGCTCTCCTAATCACTTTCTTCAGGTCCCTTCTGGCTATCCTGTATCACTCTACTGCTCTGCCTGAACCCTGTTTCCTCAACCTTATGTAAGCTTCCTTCTTCCTCCTTACAAGACATTCAAACTCTCTCGTCAAACAAGGTTCCCTCACGCAACCTGTTCGTTCCTACCTGACAGGTACATACATATCAAGGACACGTCGTATCTGTTCCTTGAAAAAGTTCCACATTTCCACGACATCCTTCCCTGACAGCCTATGCTCCCAACTTATGCTACTCAGATCCTGTCTTACAGCATCGTAATTACCTTTCCCCCAATTGTAAAACCTACCCTGTTGCATGCACCCATCTCTCTCCATAACCAAGGTGAAAGTAACAGAATTGTGGTTACGACCACAAAAATGTTCACCCAATAACAATCCCATCACTTGTCCCGGTTCATTACCGAGTACCAAATCCAATATAGCCTCCCCTCTGGTCGGACAATCTACATACTGAGTTAGAAAAGCTTCCTTGACACACTGGCAAACACTACCGCATCCAATCTACTTGATTCAATTCAATGAAACAACGTGCATTCATTCAATCATTGAATCAAACTTCTATCATTTATTCAATTAATCAAACGTTATTCATGGATTCAATGAAGGAAACTCATTTATTCAGTGAATCCAACTGCTTTCGTTCGTTCAATGAATCAAACTGCACTCATTCATTCAATGTAACTCAGTGCACGTGTTAATTCCATGAGTATAGCTTCTTTCATTCATTCAATGTTTCAAGCTTTACTCATTCATTCAATGAACCAAACTGTACTTAATTAAATGAAGGAGCTTCCCTCATTCAGTCTGTGGCATCAGTTTTGCACATTGATTCAATGAAACAGACCGCACAGATTAATTCAATAATAGGATCTTCTCTTATTATTCAATGTCATAACGCTTAACGCTTTCATTCAATGAAACAAACTGCATTCATTCAATCATTGATTCAGACTTTAATCATTGTGATTGTGTGCTGTTTGATTGAGACAATGTGTGAAGCTTATGACATTGAATGAACGAATAGCTGTATTCATTGAATTGACAAATGCAGATTACTTCACGAACTAAATGTGCGCAATTTGTTTGATTGAAACAATGTATTAAGAGTACCTCTACTCATTGAATTATCATATACACTCTATTTCATTGAATAAACGAGTGTAGTAGGATTCACTAAATAACTGAGTTAGGTTTGTTCGATTGAAACAAGGAATAAGGTTTGATTAATTGATTGTAGTTTGATTGTAGTTTGATACAATGATTCAATGAATGCAGTTTGTTTCATTGAATGAACGTATGCATTTTGGTTCACTAAATATGGGAGGTAGATTTGTTCCATTGAAATAAAGAATACAGTGTGATTCATTGAATCAATGATTGTAGTTTGATTCAATGAATGCAGTATGTTTCATTGAATGAAAGCGTTAAGCTTGGCACAATGAAGGAATGAAAGAAGCTCTCTGATTGAACTAGCACGTGCAGTTTGGTTCATTTAGTGAATGTGTGCAGTTTGATTGAGAGACGGTGCGAAGTTTGTGACATTGAGAGAATGAGATTAGCTGTATTCATTGATTTGACAAATGTTGTTTGATCCATGAACTAAATGTGTGCGATTTGTTGATTGAATGAATCCATTAAGCTTGAGGCATAGAACGAAAGGGAGTACGTCTACTCTTTGAATTGACAAGTGCAGACTCTTTCATTGAATGAACGTGTGCAGTTTCATTCACTAAATAATCGTGTTGATTGTTTCATTGAAACATTGATTAACGTTTGATTCATTGAACCAATCATTAAAGATTGTTTCAATGATTCAACGAATGCAGTTTGTTTCCTTGAATGAAAGCGTGAATCTTGACATATTGACTGAATGAGAGAATCTACACTCATTGAATTAACACGTGCAGTATGTTTCATGGAGTGAATGTGTGCTGTTTGATTGAGACAATGTGTGAAGCTTGTGACATTGAATGAATGAGTAGCTGCATTCATTGTATTGACAAGTGCAGTTTGATTCATGAACTAAATGTGTGCAATATGTTTGTTTGAAACAATGCGTTAAGGTTGAGGCATGGAACGCTTTCATGAACCTTTCCTCTTTGAATTGACAAGTGCAGCCTCTTTCATTGAATGAACGTGTGCATTCTCATTCACTTAAGAAGCGTGTTAGGTTTGTTAAATTGAAACATTGAATAACGTTTGATTCATTGAACCAATCATTAAAGATTGATTCAATGATCAATGAATGCAGTTTGTTTCATTGAATGAACGTAGGCATTTTGGTTCTCTAAATAAGGGAGATAGATTTGTTCCAATGATTCATTGACTGTAGTTTGATTCAATGATTCGATGAAAGCAGTATTTTTGATTGAATGAAAGCGTGAAACTTAGCACATTGAAGGAATGAGAGAAGCTCTCTCATTGAATTAAGACGTGCAGTTTGGTTCATGGAGTGAATGTGTGCAGTTCGATTGAGACAATGTGTGAAGCTTGTGACATTGAATGAACGAGTAGCTGTATTCATTGAATTGACAAATGCAGTTTGCTTCATAAACTAAATGTGTGCTTTTGTTTTTTTGCATCATTGAATTATCTACTCATTGAATTGTCATGTGCAGTCTGTTTCATTGAATGAACGAGTGTAGTAGGATTCACTAAACAAGGGAGTTAGGTTAGTTCGATTGAAACAAGGAATAAGGTTTGATTCATTGAATCAATGATTGTAGTTTGTTGCAATGATTCATTGAAAGCAGTTTTTTTCATTGAATGAAAGCGTTAAGTTTGGCACATTGAATGAATGAGAGAAGGTCTCTCATTAAATTAACACGTGCAGTTTGGTTCATGAAGTGAATGTGTGCAGTTTGATTGAGACAATGTGCGAAGCTTGTGACATTGAGAGATTAAGAGTAGCTGGATTCATGGAATTGACAAACGCAGTTTGCTTCATGTACTAAATGCGTGCAATTTGTTTGATTGAATGAATGCATTAAGAATGCCTCGACTCATTGAATTATCATGTACAGTCTGTTTTATTGAATGAACGAGTGTTGTCGGATTCACTAAATAAGTGAGTTAGGTTTGTTCGATTGAAACAAGGAATAAGGTTTGATAGATAAATTGTAGTTGATTGTAGTTTGATTGTAGTTTGATACAATGTTTCAATGAATGCAGGTTGTTTCATTGAATTGAACGTATGCATTTTGGTTCACTGAATGAGGGAGATAGATTTGTTCCATTGAAATAAAGAATACAGTGTGATTCATTGAATCAATGCTTGTAGTTTGATGCAATGATTTAATGAATGCAGTTTGATTCATTGAATGAAAGCGTTAAGCTTGGCACATTGAATGAATGAGAGAAGCTCTCTGATTGAACTAACAAGCGCAGTTTGGTTCATGGAGTGAATGTGTGCAGTTTGCTTGAGACAATGTGCGAAGCTTGTGACATGAAGAGAATGAGAGTAGCTGTATTCATTGAATTGACAAATGCTGGTTGCTTCAAAACTAAATTTGTTTGTTTCAATTTGTTTGTTTCAATCAATGCGTTAAGCTTGAGACATTGAACCTCTACTCTTTGAATTAATAAGTGCAGCCTCTTTCATTGAATGAACGTGTGCAGTTTCATTCACTACATACAAAAGCACACACACAGAAAAAACACACACACAAAAAACAACATACACGAAAACACACACAGAAACACACACACGATACACACAGACACACAATAACGCACACACACACAAAACACACAAAAACTCACACACAAAAAAACACACACACATAAAACCACACTCACACAAAACCACACACAAAAACACACACCCAAAAAAACACGCACACACTCACACGAAAAAACCCATACACACAAAAAACAACCACACAACACACACATACACACAAAAACACACACATATAAACACACACAAAAAAAACACACGCACAAAAACACACACACAAAAAACACACACGCGCTAAATCACACACACAAAAGCAGATCTGTTTTTGTGTGTCTTTGTTAAGTGTGTGTGTGTTTTGTGTGTGTTTTTGTGTGCGTGTTGTTGTCTGTGTGTGTTTTTATGTTTGTTTGTTTTGTGTGTGTGTGTTATTTATGTTTGTGTATGTTTTTGTGTGTGTGTTGTTGTGTGTGTTTTTGTGTTTGTCTTTTTTCAGTATGTGTTTTTATTATATGTGTGTTTTTGTGTGTTTGTGTGTGTCTTTTTGTGTGTGTGTGCATTTGTGTGTGTCTTTTTTTTGTGTCTATTTGTCTTTTTTGTGCTTTTTTTGTGTGTGTTTTTGTGTGTGTCTTTCTGTGTTTTTGTGTACTTTTTTTGTGTGTTTTGTTTGTGTGTGAGATTGTTTGTGTGTTTGTCTGTATTTTATTTGTGTGTTTGTTTTTGCGTGTGTGTTTTTGCGTGTTATGTGCGTGTGTTTTTTTGTGTGTGTGTCGTTTGTATGTGCCTGTTTTTTTGTGTTTAAATGTGTGTGTTTTTATTTGTTGAATCGATGAATAACAATTGATTCATTGAATAAATAATTGAAGTTTTGTTCAATGATTGAATGAAAGCGCGTTGTTTCATTGAATTTAACGTTATGCTCGGGATATTGAATGAACGTGTAGCCTGTTTCACTCAATGAATGCTTGCAGTTTGATTCTATGAATGAATGCGTTCAATGTGGTTCATTAAATGAATAGAAAAAGCTCTACTCGTTGGATTATATGGTTGCATGAATGTATAACGTTTGATTCATTCATTCAATGATTGAAAATTGATTCAATGATTGGATGAATATGCTCGTTGTTTCATTGAATAAAAGTGTTAAACTCGGGACTCTGATAAAATGAGATTGAATAAATGAGAGATGCTCCCATCATTGAATTAACATTAGCGGTCTGTTTCATTGAATGCACATTATTTCATTGAATTAATGCGTGAAACTGATGCCACCGACTGAATGAGGGAAGCTCCTTCATTTAATTAATAAGTTTGGTTCATTGAATGACTGAGTTAAGCTTGAAACATTGAATGAATGAAAGAAGCTATACTCATGGAATTAACACGTACACTGTGTTACATTGAATAAATGAGAGCAGTTTGATTCATTGAACAAAAGAAAGCTTTTGGATTCAATAAATAAATGAGGTTCCAATGATTGATTGAATGCACGTTATGCTCGGGATATTGAATGAACGTGTAGCCTGTTTCATTCAATGAATGCATGCAGTTTGATTCTATGAATGAATGCGTTCAATGTGGTTCATTAAATGAAAAAGAAAAGCTCTACTCGATGGATTAGCACGTGTGATGTGTTACATTGAATGAATGCGTGCAGATTGAATCTTTGAAGGAATAAACACCGTTGGAATGACTAAAAACTGTGTTTACTTTGTATGATTGCATTAATGTATAACGTTTGACTCATTGAATCAATGTGGTTCATTAAATGAATAGGGAAAGCTCTCCTCATTCGTGCAATAATGTAAACATAACGCAGCTTTTTTAGAGATTACAACTGTTTTCATTTCCTAACTGAATCAAACTGCAGATATTCATTCAATGTAACACACTACTCGTGCTCATTCAACGAGTAGAGCTTTTTCTGTTCTTTTAGTCAACCATATTGAACGCATTCATTCAAAGAAACAAACTGCATGCATTCATTGAATGAAACGGACTGCACATGTTAATTTAATGTCACGAGGATAACGCTTCCATTCAATGAAACGACGTGCAATTATTCAATCATTGAATCAAACGTCAATCATTTATTCAATGTATCCAACGGTATTCATAGATTCCATGAAAAAACTTAACTCATTCAATGAACCAAACTGTACTTATTAATTAAATGAAGTATTTAATGCATCAGTTTCGCACATTGATTCAATGAATCAAAGTGCATTCAATGAAACAGACCGCACATGTTAATTCAATGATAGGAGCTTCTCTCATTTATGTAATGTCTCGAGCTTAAAGCTTTCATTCAATGAATCAGATTTTAATCATTGATTCAATAGTTTAAACGTTACTCATTGATTCGATGTTACAAATTTAACTCATCTATTTACTCATTAAATTCAACTGGATGCAATCGTTCAATGAAACAAACTGCATTTGCTATTCCAATGAGTAGAGCTTTTGCCATTCATTCAATGAAACAGACTTCACGCATTCATTCAAAGGAAAATACGGCCCACATTGATTAAACAAAACATACTGCACGCTTTAATTCTCTCATTCACGGTTCTCTCATTCATTCAATGCCATCAGTTCCACGCATTGATTCATTGAAACAAACTGCACACATTCATTCAATGAAACAAAACCGGATTTGTTAAATCAATGAGTGGCGTTTCTCTCATTCGTTCAGTGCAATGTGTTTAACGAATTGGTTCAACGAAACGAACTGCACGCATTCATTTAATGACTGCGCACGTTAATTCAATGATAGAAGCATCTCTCGTTTTTCAATGTCCCGAGCATAACGCTGGCATTAAATGAAACAAACTGCATTCGTTTAATCAGTGACGTCAAAGTTCAACCATTGATTCAATGAAACAAACTTAGCACATTCGTTCAATGAAATACACTGCACGTGCTCATCCAATGGGTAGAACTTTTGCAATTCATTCAATGAATCAAACTGCACACATTCTTTCAAAGTAACACACTGCACGTGCTAATCCAATGAGTATTCATTTAATGAACCACATTGAACTCATTTATTTAGTGAAACCAACTGCACTAATTCATTCAATGCAACACAGTGTACGTGTTAATTCCATGAGTATAGCTTCTTTCATCCATTCAATGTTTCAAGCTTAACTCGTTCAATCAATGAACCAAACTGTACTTATTAATTAAATGAAGGAGCTTCCCTCATTCAGTCTGTGGCATCCGTTTCACGCATTGATTTAATGAAATAATGTGCATTCAATGAAACAGACCGCACATGTTAATAGGGGCATCTCTCATTTATTCAATCTCATTTATTCAGAGTCCCGAGTTTAATAAACCTTCAATCATTGAATCAATGAATCAAACGTTATACATACATGCAACAATATAAACAAAACGCAGCTTTTTTTTAGAGATAACAACTGTTTTCATTCCTTCATGAATCAAACTGCACACATTCATTCAACGTAAGACACTACACGTGTTCATTCAACGAGTAGGGCTTTTTCTGTTCTTTTAATCAACCAAATTGAACGCATTCATTCAAAGAAACAAACTGCATGCATTCTTTGAATGAAACGGACTGCACATGTTTATTCAATGAACCGAGTATAACGCTTACATTCAATGAAACAACGTGCATTCATTCAATCATTGAATCAAACTTCAATCATTTATTCAATGTATCAAACGTTATTCATAGATTCAATTAAAAAACAACTCATTTATTTAGTGAAACCAACTGCATTCTTTCCTTTAATTGAAACACACTGCATGTGCAAATTCCATGAGTATAGCTTCTCTCATTCATTCAGTGTTTCAACCGTAACTCATTCATTCAATGAACCAAACTGCACTTTTTGATTAAATGAGTAGAGCTTCCCTCATTCAGTCTGTGGCATCAGTTTCAGCATTGATTCAATGAGCCAAAGTGCATTCAATGAAACAGACCGCACATGTCAATTCAATGATAGGAGCTTCTCTCATTTATTCATTGTCTCGAGTCAAACGCTTTAATTCAATGAAACAATGAGCAGATTCCTTCAATCATGGAATCAACCTTCATTCATTGATTCAATGAGTTAAACGTTGTACATTCCTGCCATCATACAAAGTTAACGCAGTTTTTTAGTGATTCTAACGGTGTTCAATCCTTCAAAGGTCCCAAGATCTCTCTGATCCTACTGTTAACCCTGTATTCCACATTCTTATTTGTCTTTCCAAAATGGACAACCTCACACTTGGCAACCTCCATCTGCCACTCCTCAGCCCAGCTCTGCATCATATCTAAGTCCCTTTGCAGCCGACAACAGCCCACTTCACTATCCACAACTCCACCAATCTTCGTATCATCTGCAAATTTACTGACCCACCCTTCGACTCCCTCATCCAAGTCATTAATAAAAATTACAAACAGCAGAGGACCCAGAACTGATCCCTGCGGAACTCTACTTGTAACTGGGCTCCAGGCTGAATATTTGCCATCTACCACCACTCTCTGACTTCGACCGGTTAGCCAGTTTTCTATCCAATTGGCCAAATGTCTCTCTATCCCATGCCTCCTGACTTTCCGCATAAGCCTACCATGGGGAACCTTATCAAATGCCTTACTAAAATCCATGTATACTACATCCACTGCACTACCCTAAGCCACATGCTTGGTCATCTCCTCAAAGAATTGTAAGGCAAGACATACCCTTCACAAATCCGTGCTGGCTGTCCCTAATCCAGCAGTGTCTTTCTAGATACTCATAAATCCTATCCCTCAGTACCCTTTCCATTACTTTGCCTACCACCGAAGTAAGACTAACTGGCCTGTAATCCTCGGGGTTATCCCTATTCCCTTTTTTGAACAAGGGCACAACATTCACCAGTCCCCTGGTACCACCCCCGTTGACAGTGAAGGCGAAAAGATAATTGCCAACGGTTCTGCACTTTCATCTCTTGCTTCCCACATAATCCTAGGATATATCCCGTCAGGCCCGGGGGCTTGTCTATCCTCAAGTCGTTCATAATGTCCAACACATCTTCCTTCCTCACAAGTATGTCCTCTAGCTTACCAGTCCGTTTCACACTCTCCTCTTCAACAATACGGTCACTCTCGTTCGTAAATACTGAAGAAAAGTACTCATTCAAGACCTCTCCTATCTCTTCCGACTTCCTACCCTCGTTCTCGTCATTCTCATGTTTCTCACGTACGCATCAAATGCCTTTGGGTTATCCTTGATCCTATCCGGCAAAGATTTTTCATGCCCTCTCTTAGCTCTCCTAATCACTTTCTTCAGGTCCCTTCTGGCTATCCTGTATCACTCCACTGCTCTGCCTGAACCCTGTTTCCTCAACCTTAAGTAAGCCTCCTTCTTCCTCTTTACAAGACATTCAAACTCTCTCGTCAAACAAGGTTCCCTCACACGACCAGTTCGTTCCAACCTGACAGGTACATACATATCAAGGACACGTCGTATCTGTTCCTTGAAAAGGTTCCACATTTCCACGACATCCTTCCCTGACAGCCTATGCTCCCAACTTATGCTACTCAGATCCTGTCTTACAGCATCGTAATTACCTTTCCCCCAATTGTACCACCTACCCTGTTGCATGCACCCATCTCTCTCCATAACCAAGGTGAAAGTAACAGAATTGTGGTTACGACCACAAAAATGTTCACCCAATAACAATCCCATCACTTGTCCCGGTTCATTACCGAGTACCAAATCCAATATAGCCTCCCCTCTGGTCGGACAATCTACATACTGAGTTAGAAAAGCTTTCTTGACACACTGGCAAACACCACCCCATCCAATCTACTTGATTCAATTCAATGAAACAACGTGCATTCATTCAATCATTGAATCAAACTTCTATCATTTATTCAATTAATCAAACGTTATTCATGGATTCAATGAAGGAAACTCATTTATTCAGTGAATCCAACTGCTTTCGTTCGTTCAATGAATCAAACTGCACTCATTCATTCAATGTAACTCAGTGCACGTGTTAATTCCATGAGTATAGCTTCTTTCATTCATTCAATGTTTCAAGCTTAACTCATTCATTCAATGAACCAAACTGTACTTAATTAAATGAAGGAGCTTCCCTCATTCAGTCTGTGGCATCAGTTTTGCACATTGATTCAATGAAACAAAGTGCATTCAATGAAACAGACCGCACAGATTAATTCAATAATAGGATCTTCTCTTATTTATTCAATGTCTTAACGCTTAACGCTTTTATTCAATGAAACAAACTGCATTCATTCAATCATTGATTCAGACTTTAATCATTGTGATTGTGTGCTGTTTGATTGAGACAATGTGTGAAGCTTATGACATTGAATGAACGAATAGCTGTATTCATTGAATTGACAAATGCAGATTACTTCATGAACTAAATGTGCGCAATTTGTTTGATTGAAACAATGTATTAAGAGTACCTCTTAAGAATTATCATAAGATAATTAAGAATGCACTCTATTTCATTGAATAAACGAGTGTAGTAGGATTCACTAAATAACTGAGTTAGGTTTGTTCGATTGAAACAAGGAATAAGGTTTGATTAATTGATTGTAGTTTGATTGTAGTTTGATTGTAGTTTGATACAATGATTCAATGAATGCAGTTTGTTTCATTGAATGAACGTATGCATTTTGGTTCACTAAATATGGGAGGTAGATTTGTTCCATTGAAATAAAGAATACAGTGTGATTCATTGAATCAATGATTGTAGTTTGATTCAATGAATGCAGTATGTTTCATTGAATGAAAGCGTGAAACTTGGAACATTGAAGGAATGAGAGAAGCTCTCTCATTGAATTAAGACGTGCAGTTTGGTTCATGGAGTGAATGTGTGCAGTTCGATTGAGACAATGTGTGAAGCTTGTGACATTGAATGAACGAGTAGCTGTATTCATTGAATTGACAAATGCAGTTTGCTTCATAAACTAAATGTGTGCTTTTGTTTTTTTGCATCATTGAATTATCTACTCATTGAATTGTCATGTGCAGTCTGTTTCATTGAATGAACGAGTGTAGTAGGATTCACTAAACAAGGGAGTTAGGTTAGTTCGATTGAAACAAGGAATAAGGTTTGATTCATTGAATCAATGATTGTAGTTTGTTGCAATGATTCATTGAAAGCAGTTTTTTTCATTGAATGAAAGCGTTAAGTTTGGCACATTGACTGAATGAGAGAAGGTCTCTCATTAAATTAACACGTGCAGTTTGGTTCATGAAGTGAATGTGTGCAGTTTGATTGAGACAATGTGCGAAGCTTGTGACATTGAGAGATTAAGAATAGCTGGATTCATGGAATTGACAAACGCAGTATGCTTCATGTACTAAATGCGTGCAATTTGTTTGATTGAATGAATGCATTAAGAATGCCTCGACTCATTGAATTATCATGTACAGTCTGTTTTATTGAATGAACGAGTGTTGTCGGATTCACTAAATAAGTGAGTTAGGTTTGTTCGATTGAAACAAGGAATAAGGTTTGATAGATAAATTGTAGTTGATTGTAGTTTGATTGTAGTTTGATACAATGTTTCAATGAATGCAGGTTGTTTCATTGAATTGAACGTATGCATTTTGGTTCACTGAATGAGGGAGATAGATTTGTTCCATTGAAATAAAGAATACGGTGTGATTCATTTGATGCAATGATTTAATGAATGCAGTTTTATTCATTGAATGAAAGCGTTAAGCTTGGCACATTGAATGAATGAGAGAAGCTCTCTGATTGAACTGACAAGCGCAGTTTGGTTCATGGAGTGAATGTGTGCAGTTTGCTTGAGACAATGTGCGAAGCTTGTGACATTAAGAGAATGAGAGTAGCTGTATTCATTGAATTGACAAATGCTGGTTGCTTCATGAACTAAACGTGTGCAATTTGTTTGTTTCAATCAATGCGTTAAGCTTGAGACATTGAACCTCTACTCTTTGAATTAATAAGTGCAGCCTCTTTCATTGAATGAACGTGTGCAGTTTCATTCACTACATACAAAAGCACACACACAGAAAAAACACACACACAAAAAACAACATGCACGAAAACACACACAGAAACACACACACGATACACACAGACACACAATAACGCACACACACACAAAACACACAAAAACTCACACACAAAAAAACACACACACATAAAACCACACTCACACAAAAACACACACAAAACACACACCCAAAAAAACACGCACACACTCACACGAAAAAACCCATACACACAAAAAACAACCACACAACACACACAAACACACAAAAACACACACATATAAACACACAAAAAAAAGACACGCACAAAAACACACACACAAAAAACACACACGCAAAATCACACACACAAAAGCAGATCTGTTTTTTGTGAGTCTTTGTTTTGTGTGTGTGTTTTGTGTGTGTTTTTGTGTGCGTGTTGTTGTCTGTGTGTGTTTTTGTGTTTGTTTGTTTTGTGTGTGTGTGTTATTTATGTTTGTGTATGTTTTTGTGTGTGTGTTGTTGTGTGTGTTTTTGTGTGTGTCTTTTTTCAGTATGTGTTTTTATTATGTGTGTGTTTTTGTGTGTTTGTGTGTGTCTTTTTGTGTGTGTGTGCATTTGTGTGTGTCTTTCTTTGTGTCTATTTGTCTTTTTTGTGCTTTTTTGTGTGTGTTTTTGTGTGTGTTTTTCTGTGTTTTTGTGTACTTTTTTTGTGTGTTTTGTTTGTGTGTGAGATTGTTTGTGTGTTTGTCTGCATTTTATTTGTGTGTTTGTTTTTGCGTGTGTGCTTTTGCGTGTTATGTGCGTGTGTTTTTTTGTGTGTGTGTTGTTTGTGTGTGCCTGTTTTTTTTGTGTTTAAATGTGTGTGTTTTTATTGGTTCAATCGATGAATAACAATTGATTCATTGAATAAATAATTGAAGTTTCGTTCAATGATTGAATGAAAGCGCGTTGTTTCATTGAATTTAAGCGTTATGCTCGGGATATTGAATGAACGTGTAGCCTGTTTCATTCAATGAATGCATGCAGTTTGATTCTATGAATGAATGCGTTCAATGTGGTTCATTAAATGAAAAAGAAAAGCTCTACTCGATGGATTAGCACGTGTGATGTGTTACATTGAATGAATGTGTGCAGATTGAATCTTTGAAGGAATGAACACCGTTGGAATGACTAAAAACTGTGTTTACTTTGTATGATTGCATGAATGTATAACGTTTGACTCATTGAATCAATGACTGAAGTTTGATTCAATGATTGAATGAATGCACGTTGTTTCATTGATTGAAAGCGTTATGTTCGGGATATTGAATTAACATGTGCAGTCTGTTTAATTCAATGAATGCATGCAATTTCTTTCTTTGAATGAATGCATTCAATGTGGTTCTTTAAATGAATAGGAAAAGCTCTCCTCATTCGTGCAATAATGTAAACATAACGCAACGTTTTTAGAGATTACAACTGTTTTCATTTCCTAACTGAATCAAACTGCAGATATTCATTCAATGTAACACACTACTCGTGCTCATTCAACGAGTAGAGCTTTTTCTGTTCTTTTAGTCAACCATATTGAACGCATTCATTCAAAGAAACAAACTGCATGCATTCATTGAATGAAACGGACTGCACATGTTAATTTAATGTCACGAGGATAACGCTTCCATTCAATGAAACTACGTGCAATTATTCAATCATTGAATCAAACGTCAATCATTTATTCAAGTATCCAACGGTATTCATAGATTCCATGAAAAAACTTAACTCATTCAATGAACCAAACTGTACTTATTAATTAAATGAAGTATTTAATGCATCAGTTTCGCACATTGATTCAATGAATCAAAGTGCATTCAATGAAACAGACCGCACATGTTAATTCAATGATAGGAGCTTCTCTCATTTATGTAATGTCTCGAGCTTAAAGCTTTCATTCAATGAATCAGATTTTAATCATTGATTCAATAGTTTAAACGTTACTCATTGATTCGATGTTACAAATTAAACTCATCTATTTACTCATTAAAAACATACTGCACGCTTTAATTCTCTCATTCACGGTTCTCTCATTCATTCAATGCCATCAGTTCCACGCATTGATTCATTGAAATAAACTGCACACATTCATTCAATGAAACAAAACCGGATTTGTTAATTCAATGAGTGGCGTTTCTCTCATTCGTTCAGTGCAATGTGTTTAACGAATTGGTTCAACGAAACGAACTGCACGCATTCATTTAATGACTGCGCACGTTAATTCAATGATAGAAGCATCTCTCGTTTTTCAATGTCCCGAGCATAACGCTGCCATTAAATGAAACAAACTGCATTCGTTTAATCAGTGACGTCAAAGTTCAACCGTTGATTCAATGAAACAAACTTAGCATATTCGTTCAATGAAATACACTGCACGTGCTCATCCAATGGGTAGGACATTTGCAATTCATTCAATGAATCAAACTGCACACATTCTTTCAAAGTAACACACTGCACGTGCTAATCCAATGAGTGGAGCTTTGACTATTCATTTAATGAACCACATTGAACTCATTTATTTAGTGAAACCAACTGCACTAATTCATTCAATGCAACACAGTGTACGTGTTAATTCCATGAGTATAGCTTCTTTCATCCATTCAATGTTTCAAGCTTAACTCGTTAAATCAATGAACCAAACTGTACTTATTAATTAAATGAAGGAGCTTCCCTCATTCAGTCTGTGGCATCCGTTTCACGCATTGATTTAATGAAATAATGTGCATTCAATGAAACAGACCGCACATGTTAATAGGAGCATCTCTCATTTATTAAATCTCATTTATTCAGAGTCCCGAGTTTAATAAACCTTCAATCATTGAATCAATGAATCAAACGTTATACATTCATGGAACAATATAAACAAAACGCAGCTTTTTTTAGAGATAACAACTGTTTTCATTCCTTCATGAATCAAACTGCACACATTCATCCAACGTAAGACACTACACGTGTTCATTCAACGAGTAGGGCTTTTTCTGTTCTTTTAATCAACCAAATTGAACGCATTCATTCAAAGAAACAAACTGCATGCATTCTTTGAATGAAACGGACTGCACATGTTTATTCAATGTCCCGAGTATAACGCTTACATTCAATGAAACAACGTGCATTCATTCAATCATTGAATCAAACTACAATCATTTATTCAATGTATCAAACGTTATTCATAGATTCAATTAAAAAACAACTCATTTATTTAGTGAAACCAACTGCATTCTTTCCTTTAATTGAAACACACTGCATGTGCAAATTCCATGAGTATAGCTTCTCTCATTCATTCAGTGTTTCAACCGTAACTCATTCATTCAATGAACCAAACTGCACTTTTTGATTAAATGAGTAGAGCTTCCCTCATTCAGTCTGTGGCATCAGTTTCAGCATTGATTCAATGAGCCAAAGTGCATTCAATGAAACAGACCGCACATGTCAATTCAATGATAGGAGCTTCTCTCATTTATTCATTGTCTCGAGTCAAACGCTTTAATTCAATGAAACAATGAGCAGATTCCTTCAATCATGGAATCAACCTTCATTCATTGATTCAATGAGTTAAACGTTGTACATTCCTGCCATCATACAAAGTTAACGCAGTTTTTTAGTGATTCTAACGGTGTTCAATCCTTCAAAGGTCCCAAGATCTCTCTGATCCTACTGTTAACCCTGTATTCCACATTCTTATTTGTCTTTCCAAAATGGACAACCTCACACTTGGCAACCTCCATCTGCCACTCCTCAGCCCAGCTCTGCATCATATCTAAGTCCCTTTGCAGCCGACAACAGCCCACTTCACTATCCACAACTCCACCAATCTTCGTATCATCTGCAAATTTACTGACCCACCCTTCGACTCCCTCATCCAAGTCATTAATAAAAATTACAAACAGCAGAGGACCCAGAACTGATCCCTGCGGAACTCTACTTGTAACTGGGCTCCAGGCTGAATATTTGCCATCTACCACCACTCTCTGACTTCGACCGGTTAGCCAGTTTTCTATCCAATTGGCCAAATTTCTCTCTATCCCATGCCTCCTGACTTTCCGCATAAGCCTACCATGGGGAACCTTATCAAATGCCTTACTAAAATCCATGTATACTACATCCACTGCACTACCCTAAGCCACATGCTTGGTCATCTCCTCAAAGAATTGTAAGGCAAGACCTACCCTTCACAAATCCGTGCTGGCTGTCCCTAATCCAGCAGTGTCTTTCTAGATACTCATAAATCCTATCCCTCAGTACCCTTTCCATTACTTTGCCTACCACCGAAGTAAGACTAACTGGCCTGTAATCCTCGGGGTTATCCCTATTCCCTTTTTTGAACAAGGGCACAACATTCACCAGTCCCCTGGTACCACCCCCGTTGACAGTGAAGGCGAAAAGATAATTGCCAACGGTTCTGCACTTTCATCTCTTGCTTCCCACATAATCCTAGGATATATCCGGTCAGGCCCGGGGGCTTGTCTATCCTCAAGTCGTTCATAATGTCCAACACATCTTCCTTCCTCACAAGTATCTCCTCTAGCTTACCAGTCCGTTTCACACTCTCCTCTTCAACAATACGGTCACTCTCGTTCGTAAATACTGAAGAAAAGTACTCATTCAAGACCTCTCCTATCTCTTCCGACTTCCTACCCTCGTTCTCGTCATTCTCATGTTTCTCACGTACGCATCAAATGCCTTTGGGTTATCCTTGATCCTATCCGGCAAAGATTTTTCATGCCCTCTCTTAGCTCTCCTAATCACTTTCTTCAGGTCCCTTCTGGCTATCCTGTATCACTCCACTGCTCTGCCTGAACCCTGTTTCCTCAACCTTAAGTAAGCCTCCTTCTTCCTCTTTACAAGACATTCAAACTCTCTCGTCAAACAAGGTTCCCTCACACGACCAGTTCGTTCCAACCTGACAGGTACATACATATCAAGGACACGTCGTATCTGTTCCTTGAAAAAGTTCCACATTTCCATGACATCCTTCCCTGACAGCCTATGCTCCCAACTTATGCTACTCAGATCCTGTCTTACAGCATCGTAATTACCTTTCCCCCAATTGTACAACCTACCCTGTTGCATGCACCCATCTCTCTCCATAACCAAGGTGAAAGTAACAGAATTGTGGTTACGACCACAAAAATGTTCACCCAATAACAATCCCATCACTTGTCCCGGTTCATTACCGAGTACCAAATCCAATATAGCCTCCCCTCTGGTCGGACAATCTACATACTGAGTTAGAAAAGCTTTCTTGACACACTGGCAAACACCACCCCATCCAATCTACTTGATTCAATTCAATGAAACAACGTGCATTCATTCAATCATTGAATCAAACTTCTATCATTTATTCAATTAATCAAACGTTATTCATGGATTCAATGAAGGAAACTCATTTATTCAGTGAATCCAACTGCTTTCGTTCGTTCAATGAATCAAACTGCACTCATTCATTCAATGTAACTCAGTGCACGTGTTAATTCCATGAGTATAGCTTCTTTCATTCATTCAATGTTTCAAGCTTAACTCATTCATTCAATGAACCAAACTGTACTTAATTAAATGAAGGAGCTTCCCTCATTCAGTCTGTGGCATCAGTTTTGCACATTGATTCAATGAAACAAAGTGCATTCAATGAAACAGACCGCACAGATTAATTCAATAATAGGATCTTCTCTTATTTATTCAATGTCTTAACGCTTAACGCTTTCATTCAATGAAACAAACTGCATTCATTCAATCATTGATTCAGACTTTAATCATTGTGATTGTGTGCTGTTTGATTGAGACAATGTGTGAAGCTTATGACATTGAATGAACGAATAGCTGTATTCATTGAATTGACAAATGCAGATTGCTTCATGAACTAAATGTGCGCAATTTGTTTGATTGAAACAATGTATTAAGAGTACCTCTACTCATTGAATTATCATATACACTCTATTTCATTGAATAAACGAGTGTAGTAGGATTCACTAAATAACTGAGTTAGGTTTGTTCGATTGAAACAAGGAATAAGGTTTGATTAATTGATTGTAGTTTGATTGTAGTTTGATTGTAGTTTGATACAATGATTCAATGAATGCAGTTTGTTTCATTGAATGAACGTATGCATTTTGGTTCACTAAATATGGGAGGTAGATTTGTTCCATTGAAATAAAGAATACAGTGTGATTCATTGAATCAATGATTGTAGTTTGATTCAATGAATGCAGTATGTTTCATTGAATGAAAGCGTTAAGCTTGGCACAATGAAGGAATGAAAGAAGCTCTCTGATTGAACTAGCACGTGCAGTTTGGTTCATTTAGTGAATGTGTGCAGTTTGATTGAGAGAAGGTGCGAAGTTTGTGACATTGAGAGAATTGAGAGAATGAGATTAGCTGTATTCATTGATTTGACAAATGTTGTTTGATCCATGAACTAAATGTGTGCGATTTGTTGATTGAATGAATCCAATAAGCTTGAGGCATAGAACGAAAGGGAGTACGTCTACTCTTTGAATTGATAAGTGCAGACTCTTTCATTGAATGAACGTGTGCAGTTTCATTCACTAAATAATCGTGTTGTTTGTTTCATTGAAACATTGATTAACGTTTGATTCAATGAACCAATCATTAAAGATTGTTTCAATGATTCAACGAATGCAGTTTGTTTCCTTGAATGAAAGCGTGAATCTTGACACATTGAATGAATGAGAGAATCTACACTCATTGAATTAACACGTGCAGTATGTTTCATGGAGTGAATGTGTGCTGTTTGATTGAGACAATGTGTGAAGCTTGTGACATTGAATGAATGAGTAGCTGCATTCATTGTATTGACAAGTGCAGTTTGATTCATGAACTAAATGTGTGCAATATGTTTGTTTGAAACAATGCGTTAAGGTTGAGGCATGGAACGCTTTTAAGAACCATTACTCTTTGAATTGACAAGTGCAGCCTCTTTCATTGAATGAACGTGTGCATTCTCATTCACTTAAGAAGCGTGTTAAGTTTGTTAAATTGAAACATTGAATAACGTTTGATTCATTGAACCAATCATTAAAGATTGATTCAATGATCAATGAATGCAGTTTGTTTCATTGAATGAACGTAGGCATTTTGGTTCACTAAATAAGGGAGATAGATTTGTTCCATTGATTCATTGACTGTAGTTTGATTCAATGATTCGATGAAAGCAGTATTTTTGATTGAATGAAAGCGTGAAACTTGGCACATTGAAGGAATGAGAGAAGCTCTCTCATTGAATTAATACGTGCAGTTTGGTTCATGGAGTGAATGTGTGCAGTTCGATTGAGACAATGTGTGAAGCTTGTGACATTGAATGAACGAGTAGTTGTATTCATTGAATTGACAAATGCAGTTTGCTTCATAAACTAAATGTGTGCTTTTGTTTTTTTGCATCATTGAATTATCTACTCATTGAATTGTCATGTGCAGTCTGTTTCATTGAATGAACGAGTGTAGTAGGATTCACTGAACAAGGGAGTTAGGTTAGTTCGATTGAAACAAGGAATAAGGTTTGATTCATTGAATCAATGATTATAGTTTGTTGCAATGATTCATTGAAAGCAGTTTTTTTCATTGAATGAAAGCGTTAAGTTTGGCACATTGAATGAATGAGAGAAGGTCTCTCATTAAATTAACACGTGCAGTTTGGTTCATGAAGTGAATGTGTGCAGTTTGATTGAGACAATGTGCGAAGCTTGTGACATTGAGAGATTAAGAGTAGCTGGATTCATGGAATTGACAAACGCAGTTTGCTTCATGTACTAAATGCGTGCAATTTGTTTGATTGAATGAATGCATTAAGAATGCCTCGACTCATTGAATTATCATGTACAGTCTGTTTTATTGAATGAACGAGTGTTGTCGGATTCACTAAATAAGTGAGTTAGGTTTGTTCGATTGAAACAAGGAATAAGCTTTGATAGATAAATTGTAGTTGATTGTAGTTTGATTGTAGTTTGATACAATGTTTCAATGAATGCAGGTTGTTTCATTGAATTGAACGTATGCATTTTGGTTCACTGAATGAGGGAGATAGATTTGTTCCATTGAAATAAAGAATACGGTGTGATTCATTGAATCAATGCTTGTAGTTTGATGCAATGATTTAATGAATGCAGTTTGATTCATTGAATGAAAGCGTTAAGCTTGGCACATTGAATGAATGAGAGAAGCTCTCTGATTGAACTGACAAGCGCAGTTTGGTTCATGGAGTGAATGTGTGCAGTTTGCTTGAGACAATGTGCGAAGCTTGTGACATGAAGAGAATGAGAGTAGCTGTATTCATTGAATTGACAAATGCTGGTTGCTTCATGAACTAAATTTGTTTGTTTCAATTTGTTTGTTTCAATCAATGCGTTAAGCTTGAGACATTGAACCTCTACTCTTTGAATTAATAAGTGCAGCCTCTTTCATTGAATGAACGTGTGCAGTTTCATTCACTACATACAAAAGCACACACACAGAAAAAACACACACACAAAAAACAACATACACGAAAACACACACAGAAACACACACACGATACACACAGACACACAATAACGCACACACACACAAAACACACAAAAACTCACACACAAAAAAACACACACACATAAAACCACACTCACACAAAACCACACACAAAAACACACACCCAAAAAAACACGCACACACTCACACGAAAAAACCCATACACACAAAAAACAACCACACAACACACACATACACACAAAAACACACACATATAAACACACACAAAAAAAACACACGCACAAAAACACACACACAAAAAACACACACACGCAAAATCACACACAAAAGCAGATCTGTTTTTGTGTGTCTTTGTTTAGTGTGTGTGTGTTTTGTGTGTGTTTTTGTGTGCGTGTTGTTGTCTGTGTGTGTTTTTGTGTTTGTTTGTTTTGTGTGTGTGTGTTAGTTATGTTTGTGTATGTTTTTGTGTGTGTGTTGTTGTGTGTGTTTTTGTGTTTGTCTTTTTTCAGTATGTGTTTTTATTATGTGTGTGTTTTGTGTGTTTGTGTGTGTCTTTTTGTGTGTGTGTGCATTTGTGTGTGTCTTTTTTTTGTGTCTATTTGTCTTTTTTGTGCTTTTTTTGTGTGTGTTTTTGTGTGTGGTTTTCTGTGTTTTTGTGTACTTTTTTTGTGTGTTTTGTTTGTGTGTGAGATTGTTTGTGTTTTTGTGTACTTTTTTTGTGTGTTTTGTTTGTGTGTGAGATTGTTTGTGTGTTTGTCTGTATTTTATTTGTGTGTTTGTTTTTGCGTGTGTGTTTTTGCGTGTTATGTGCGTGTGTTTTTTTGTGTGTGTGTCGTTTGTATGTGTTTAAATGTGTGTGTTTTTATTTGTTGAATCGATGAATAACAATTGATTCATTGAATAAATAATTGAAGTTTTGTTCAATGATTGAATGAAAGCACGTTGTTTCATTGAATTTAACGTTATGCTCGGGATATTGAATGAACGTGTAGCCTGTTTCACTCAATGAATGCTTGCAGTTTGATTCTATGAATGAATGCGTTCAATGTGGTTCATTAAATGAATAGAAAAAGCTCTACTCGTTGGATTATATGGTTGCATGAATGTATAACGTTTGATTCATTCATTCAATGATTGAAGATTGATTCAATGATTGAATGAATATGCTCGTTGTTTCATTGAATAAAAGTGTTAAACTCGGGACTCTGATAAAATGACATTGAATAAATGAGAGATACTCCCATCATTGAATTAACATTAGCGGTCTGTTTCATTGAATGCACATTATTTCATTGAATTCATGCGTGAAACTGATGCCACCGACTGAATGAGGGAAGCTCCTTCATTTAATTAATAAGTTTGGTTCATTGAATGAATGAATTAAGCTTGAAACATTGAATGAATGAAAGAAGCTATACTCATGGAATTAACACGTACACTTTGTTCCATTGAATAAATGAGAGCAGTTTGATTCATTCAACAAAAGAAAGCTTTTGGATTCAATAAATAAATGAGGTTCCAATGATTGATTGAATGCACGTTATGCTCGGGATATTGAATGAACGTGTAGCCTGTTTCATTCAATGAATGCATGCAGTTTGATTCTATGAATGAATGCGTTCAATGTGGTTCATTAAATGAAAAAGAAAAGCTCTACTCGATGGATTAGAACGTGTGATGTGTTACATTGAATGAATGTGTGCAGATTGAATCTTTGAAGGAATAAACACCGTTGGAATGACTAAAAACTGTGTTTACTTTGTATGATTGCATTAATGTATAACATTTGACTCATTGAATCAATGTGGTTCATTAAATGAATAGGGAAAGCTCTCCTCATTCGTGCAATAATGTAAACATAACGCAGCTTTTTTAGAGATTACAACTGTTTTCATTTCCTAACTGAATCAAACTGCAGATATTCATTCAATGTAACACACTACTCGTGCTCATTCAACGAGTAGAGCTTTTTCTGTTCTTTTAGTCAACCATATTGAACGCATTCATTCAAAGAAACAAACTGCATTGAATGAAACGGACTGCACATGTTAATTTAATGTCACGAGGATAACGCTTCCATTCAATGAAACGACGTGCAATTATTCAATCATTGAATCAAACGTCAATCATTTATTCAATGTATCCAACGGTATTCATAGATTCCATGAAAAAACTTAACTCATTCAATGAACCAAACTGTACTTATTAATTAAATGAAGTATTTAATGCATCAGTTTCGCACATTGATTGAATGAATCAAAGTGCATTCAATGAAACAGACCGCACATGTTAATTCAATGATAGGAGCTTCTCTCATTTATGTAATGTCTCGAGCTTAAAGCTTTCATTCAATGAATCAGATTTTAATCATTGATTCAATAGTTTAAACGTTACTCATTGATTCGATGTTACAAATTTAACTCATCTATTTACTCATTAAATTCAACTGGATGCAATCGTTCAATGAAACAAACTGCATTTGCTATTCCAATGAGTAGGGCTTTTGCCATTCATTCAATGAAACAGACTTCACGCATTCATTCAAAGGAAAATACGGCCCACATTGATTAAACAAAACATACTGCACGCTTTAATTCTCTCATTCACGGTTCTCTCATTCATTCAATGCCATCAGTTCCACGCATTGATTCATTGAAATAAACTGCACACATTCATTCAATGAAACAAAACCGGATTTGTTAATTCAATGAGTGGCGTTTCTCTCATTCGTTCAGTGCAATGTGTTTAACGAATTGGTTCAACGAAACGAACTGCACGCATTCATTTAATGACTGCGCACGTTAATTCAATGATAGAAGCATCTCTCGTTTTTCAATGTCCCGAGCATAACGCTGGCATTAAATGAAACAAACTGCATTCGTTTAATCAGTGACGTCAAAGTTCAACCGTTGATTCAATGAAACAAACTTAGCACATTCGTTCAATGAAATACACTGCACGTGCTCATCCAATGGGTAGAACTTTTGCAATTCATTCAATGAATCAAACTGCACACATTCTTTCAAAGTAACACACTGCACGTGCTAATCCAATGAGTGGAGCTTTGACTATTCATTTAATGAACCACATTGAACTCATTTATTTAGTGAAACCAACTGCACTAATTCATTCAATGCAACACAGTGTACGTGTTAATTCCATGAGTATAGCTTCTTTCATCCATTCAATGTTTCAAGCTTAACTCGTTCAATCAATGAACCAAACTGTACTTATTAATTAAATGAAGGAGCTTCCCTCATTCAGTCTGTGGCATCCGTTTCACGCATTGATTTAATGAAATAATGTGCATTCAATGAAACAGACCGCACATGTTAATAGGAGCATCTCTCATTTATTCAATCTCATTTATTCAGAGTCCCGAGTTTAATAAACCTTCAATCATTGAATCAATGAATCAAACGTTATACATTCATGCAACAATGTAAACAAAACGCAGCTTTTTTTTTAGAGGTAATAACTGTTTTCATTCCTTCATGAATCAAACTGCACACATTCATTCAACGTAAGACACTACACGTGTTCATTCAACGAGTAGGGCTTTTTCTGTTCTTTTAATCAACCAAATTGAACGCATTCATTCAAAGAAACAAACTGCATGCATTCTTTGAATGAAACGGACTGCACATGTTTATTCAATGAACCGAGTATAACGCTTACATTCAATGAAACAACGTGCATTCATTCAATCATTGAATCAAACTTCAATCATT